>NC_088603.1:106627740-106935684 GCF_036013475.1 Columba livia
CTGTTGCATTTCCAATTTAGATGAAGATAAAAATTGTCAGGCCAAAAGATAAGCCACAGAACAATTGTAGATCCTTCTCTTTTTTTGAGTAGAAACAAAAATGCTTGCTAAAGAAGAGTTTTGTAACCAATGGCTTACACATTTTTTTTGTCTGAGCTCTGGGTTTTAAAAGGAAAATTTACCTGGGGACGTACCTAAAAAATTTTGCTCACTCTTGCACAGTCACTGGCCAAAAAGCAGCACAGGTTGTGCTGGCACTGTACATGACTACTGAAACAACATAATGCTTTCTGTCACGTCTTAAGCAATGATGTTCTTGCTTTTGCCTTAAGTGAGGAAATATTCTGAAAAAAAATGAAGATTATGTTCCGCTTCTGTTTTCCCTTGAGAAAAATTTGGAGAGCAGGGTCATAACCCAATGTCCATTCTTCTCATCAATGGATGACAGAATGGAAAATGCCACTTTATTTCAGAAACGAGCTACTTTTTTCTTCTTCTGTTAGTCATTCCTGCCTACGGGCACAAGGGCTGTGGAGATGACTCCTTCAAACTCATGTGTAGAGTACAAGCGCTTCTCCTATCTGACAAGCTAACGCTTGCATACTTTGATAACTTAGGCAGCTCGATCTTCCATCACACCAGTTGGCTCTGACGCTATGAAAGATGAAATTCTTAAATCAAGAAGCCAAATGACTTGTATAATTTAGCTGAAAATTAACATCCAAAAATATCTCAGTGGTCTGCTTGTCCTTTCTTAAAGAGGACAATCTGACTTTGCAAATCTTTTACCACTTTAATAACCTATCTGAAACATGTTCAAGGTCTTCAGCCTACACCAAATCACTAGCAACAGGAGAGTGCCCTTTTTTGACTATGTAGTATGGGAAATACAGGAACGCTTCAGAATTTGATTATCTTTTATATGGCTGAGAAAAAAAAACAAAACAATTAGGTCAGAGACCTCCCCCAGATATTTTGATGAAATGCAGAACTTTGACGCAGTTTACCAAGACCAAGCAAACATCCTTTTCCTTCTCTGCTCCTGAGGGCCATGAGCTGTTCCCTTGCAGAATGTCAGGACACTGCTTCCCTTTTGGCTGATGACACCACTTTCAGACTACTGCCTCTTAACGCCTCACTATAAGATGCTGCTACTGTTTCAAGGAATTTAATTGAAAATAATGACAAAATCCTCATAAGCAAGGTTGAGCATCTGGATCCCTACTCCTTTGTGAGCTTTCTTTAACATTTCTATCAGAAATTTAATTGCCAGTAAACCAAAATGACAGCCTTACAAATTACAACGTTCAGCTTTGTGTCAATAATTAGGGAGTGGAGAATCAGTGTCCACTTCTGTGTTGTTACGGTGTCTTTATCACTATGGTTAAAAGATACAGATTTTTTTTATAAAGGTTTTCTCCTCCTTCAAGACACTCACGAGGCAGCAACTTGCTGTTGCTCATGAACAGAAGAACTCCCTTGCTGGAAAATAACTAGCCATTAAGTAAGTCCAGTGATGCAGAACTCCACATCTCCAGTCCCCTTCCCATTTCCAGGAGAGTGATGCATGTTTCAGCAATACACTTTCTCCAAATTAGGACCAGTAACTGTGAGAAGGAGAAAAGTTAACTTCCAGAGCTTGGCCACCTGGAAGAGCAGGTCCAGCAGAATCCACCTGTGTTTTGGCAAGACAGAAGAAGGTGGAATATGCCAATCACTTCAAGCCTTGTCTCCAGGAGGTAGTTTCTCACCGTTTTCAACAGTTAAGCTGACTGCAGTTTAGAAATGCATCCACTCATCAAAACAGACGAGAAATCTATATAAATACCAGCCTTGTGCAGAATAAGTTCAGATTTCTGAACATCAAAGCAGGAGAACAAAAAGCTTAATTTCACTGTGACTTTTCTCCACGTCTTCCTGAAAGCATAAGCAATGGAGACAAATGAAGAAAAAGCACAGAGGTGGCTGGGTGGCCAGCTTCATACAGGTATGACATAGAAATAGTTGGGAAAATGTTGGCGTGCCAACACAAAAGTAGAGGCATGACCTACAGACATCTGTGGCTCTTGAATGCACAAAGGCATTACTGTGAGGACTTGAACAAACCAGTAACGGTGATGCGGTATTCTGGATATCCTGGAACCTTGCTATGGAAAAAGAAG
Organism: Columba livia; assembly: GCF_036013475.1. Lineage (NCBI taxonomy): Eukaryota > Metazoa > Chordata > Aves > Columbiformes > Columbidae > Columba > Columba livia. Next base: position 106,629,903 of record NC_088603.1, read on the forward strand.
TACCAGTAGCCAAGCAGGTGGATAGTACGATGCTCTTTTAAAGGTGCTGCAGTAAAATCAACTATTGTTGTTGCTGGAGATACTTTTTCTTCCACTTTGTTTTTTTCTCTATTACTATTTTTATTGCTACTTGTCAGACTGCTCATCTGAAATACACTGAGACTTAATTTTTTAAGGAATATACAGCATGCTGGGAGTCTGTGATAGAAGACACTCTACACAAGCCAACTATCATAATTATGCTATGATTTTACACCCAGTAGGAAACTTATGATTTGCCACCCAGGAACAAAGCTAAAGAAATGATCTAAGGTAGCCAATTAAAGTTTTCATAAAGAAACCCTCATCTATTCTCAAAACCCAAAATCTCCTTTTATAGCACAATCCTCTTAGCACTTATCTCTCCCTTCCTCATTAATCCAGTTTCACCTAGCTGGCACGGACACATGCAGAGACGGGGAGGGAGATACATATATACATGCTTTACTTTTTTTCCTTCTGTTCTTCTTGACCTTTCAGATTTGGTTCAGCATTTATCCTAGCCCACCTGTCTGGCCGATCTCCCCTGCAACGTGCCCTTCAAGATGAAAAACATAGTCTGATAATGCACGGTGACAAACCTTGCAGAGAGCAAGCGGGCGAGCAAAAGAGAGAGAAAGCGCTAAGGGAAATAGCTTCTAACCAAGATCTGCTGCTGCACAGCTAATCAGGCAGGTATTCAGTTGTTCACTCCTGCAGACTTGCTTAGCATAGAAATAGGCTGTCTGCCCAGGAAGATGAGGTAATGTCTAGGTTTAATGCCAATCTCTGTAACTGGCAGGACATATCGGGTAAATATTTCTGCTGCAGGAGACCACATTAATTTGATTTTGCTACCAATTTTCATTCTTGTTATTATTTCTATCGCTATGAATATGCATGAGTTTACCTGCTAAGGCTGAGGATGGGGAGGGCAGAGGGCTCCAGGTGAGGCTGCAGCACTGCTCTCCCCCCTCACACTCCTCCCCACACTCCCTGATGCCTCCACTTTGTCCTCCCATCTTCTTTACTGAGGGATCAGGCATCTGTCTGCTCACTTATCTTCTCGACTCATTTATGTAGCATTAGATCCCCTTTTCCACTCACAGCATATGTTTTGTCCCTCCGTATTGCACCACAAAATCCACCTTCCGTTCAGTACTGCAGAACTGTGGTCATCCACATGTGCTCCTCATGCAGGCACTGCTTTACCTGCATATTAATACAGACAGCCATCTCTTCCATCAAACTGACCAAAAGGATCAAAACCCCCAAAACATCAAGCAAAACTTCTCACAAAACACTGCTGGGCAAATATGCAGAAGGGTCTTTTCACCCTCTTTGCTCTCTTCCCAACAAGAAAAGATCCGGAAAAGTCCAAGTGAGAACATAAATGAGAAGTGTGAGTCCATCTGTCCATGTCGGAGCTTCATACAAACGGAGCTCTAAAACCTAAGAGATATTGAAAGTAAGTAAGGAACATGAGAGCCTGCAACCAGCAGCAAGAGAGAAGTGGAACAATTATGCTGGACACCACTACGATGTAATTCCCTGTGACACGGTGGCTCCAAAATAGGCCAAGATTTGGGGGAAAAAGATTTCATGACACAGGAAGACATGGACTTATGGTCTGAGAATGGGGTTGCAAACAAGGATTTCCCCAAAGTAATGCATTTGTGGCCTTAATAATTCTCTTATTTCTCTGTTAGTTAGAACAAAACCAACTATCTGTGCCTTAAAAAAAATAAATTGCCCCAAACTTTGCCCAATATACTACATTTTCAGTTTCTGGATCATTTGTTTTTGAGCCTTACAGTCTACTTGAAAACAATATCCTGAGGATACAACACTGCTCATTGTAGGCTCGTATTTGTTTAGAAACAGAGACAAGTACAAAATTTGGTTTTGGCAAATATAAAAATATTCAAAGCCTTAATATTGTCTTTTGTTAATTTTAAAAGCCTCAAATATAAATACAAACTGGTACTTTCCTCCTTTTTTCATGAGGTGTCTCCAGAAAAGCAAATTCCAACCACATTAATACTATCCATATTAATTTCTTTAAATCTTCCGGTATCTCAGCATAATGGCTATGGCTTTCGAAGCTACCAGGCTCTAAGATAGTTGCAAGCAATCTTGCTCCAGGCTGGAAAGCCTGTGACAGCAGAGAGCGGAGGCTGAACACCCCTCCCCTATGAGGGGGTCTGTCAGCCCTGGCTGTGGGACAGGCCCACACTGCAACCCGTCCTCCCAGTCAGAACCAGTTTGCATGTCTGCATCTCGCCTTTCGAAATACTAATTAGATTTGGTTGCTGTGCACAATTTTATGAATGTTGGGTAAAATCAAGTATGGTCATTTTCTTCTGTTCAAAAGTTTCATGTGTTTAAAACAATCTTCTCAGTCTTAAAACTAAGCAAAATCTTTTAATAGCAAATTTCTTCCATGAAAACCACTTTTTTCCTTGTCTCACCTTTCATCTCTTGAATGTCAGCACGTATTATAAGTCATATAGCATCAAAGAGGGTGAGGATATGTTTGAGTTAATTCTTTTCCCTTTGATACCAGTATACAGATGAGCATTTCCGTTTAAGATCTTTTACCGCTTGTGATCAGCATCCACACACTGAAGACGGCACTCCAACCCTTCACTTGCCTCCTTCGTGCTTCAGGACACTGTCTTTTCAAACTGTGCTGTTCCATTTGGTTCCACCATAACCACTCCCTACACCAGATTTAATATTGAAAATCTTCCACAGGACAGTATTAATATTAGAGGAGCTTCCTTGGGGTCCAACCAATTCAGGACAGACATAATGCAGACTTACCCACTTGTACTACATACACGTATTTCAATGAATTTCTTTGTAGTTTCTGCTGAAGAAACTGCTCAGGCATCACAATTATATTACAAAGTTGTTTCTGGTTCATCACTAGCAGTGATTCAAAAACATGAAAGGAACATTTTATGTAAAGAAAGACTAAAATCTACATAAAGAGGAGAGGCAGAAGGTGTCACAGTTTCTTCCAGACGGCTCTTTATAGCAAACAAGGAGAACTGAAACCAAGGAAACCTAAGTAAATTGTCTGTCCAAAATGAGGTGTGCCTTCTTTCTTCTCACGTGTGCCGGATACCAGTGATACCTGACAAACCTGAGACAGAAAATGATCCAGAGACCTTTGTCAGAACTAGAAAGGAACGTGACTCCATTTGGTAAGAACGTGGTGACTATTCCCAAGCTGACTACAAGCCAGAGCATGAAGAAAGAAGCCCATTTTCAGTGTTAGGGATGGGCAGGCACAGAAATCCAACTTGGAAGGAAAAAGAGTCTCCCCTCACTATGAAGAAAAGCAGAGCTAAAATCAAATCTGTGGACTTGGTGTTACTGGGACCAAGAAACGAGACTCTTTGCCCAGCAAACTGCAGCTATCTGACTGTCACGATAAAGGGAATGGATGTGTTCTGCACACTGCTTTTCCTGATAGGAATAAGATCTCATATTGCATATTCAACTGAGGTCATGCCCTGGCAAAAGAAAAAAAAAAAAGACCAGCATGGATTTGACAGATGACACATTAGAATGATTTTTCAATATTTTGTAGCAGAAAAACATGTTGGTTTAGAGAAAGGCTGGATATGCCTGCTGCAAAACAGTAATGACATCCAAGTATTGTACATCACCAGATTGCACTGGATACCAAAGTGCTAACATGCATCCTCGTGTGTTTCATTTGCTGACAAAAACCCCACAAACCAGGTTCTTATCTCCAGGTCCCTCAAGCTAGCATCTTTTACAAGCGAGAATTTAGCTTTAAAATACTGGTATTATTTTTAGCAAGTCCAATTTTAAGCCATGATGTGAGCAATACACAGTAATCAAGGACAGCTGCTTTTGAGTGCCAGTGCCTTGACAGGTTGATGACACCTCTGTTTTATTCCCTTGAGTCACTCATTCTCTCCTTTTGTATGAAAGCTCCCTCAAGAAGTTCTTAGCAGAGATTTAGCCACGTTCTGTTTCTACCCTGGAGACAAAGTCCAATGACAAGATAAAAAGAAGCCACAACTGTGACAAGATTCCTGCTGCAACACTTGCCCTTCCCAAGGATGCCCGGGCTCTTCCAATAAATTTTCAGAATTATGTCAACGATAATATGTTTCCCTGAATGTTTCTGATTTTGTTTTTTAACAGAATGATAGCAGCTTTGTATCACTTAAAAACAAAACAGGCAGAAAGGGATGGGAAAACTAGTGTCCCAGCCCTGAACCAGCTCTGTGGAGAGTTAACACTCCGCACTGGGACAGGCCAATTTTGAGCCAAAATGTTGCTCAGCCAAGCAGAGAAAAGAGAACAGGGCAGATTGGTGGCTATGCCAGATTCTCCGTGACACGAAATACACGGCATATTGTGTGTGCAAGCAGGAAAGCCGTGGGTAGGCCTCTGTGACCGCTGGAGCAGCTGTGACAGTCAGAGGAGGTGGCAGACAGGTGCCTGTAGGACACAGGGTAAAAAAAGGCCTCTCTTCTTTGCCACTCGACGGGAACTCACAGCAGCACTCCGCACCCGCTTTGTCACTACCAAGCAAAGGTTCTGATAACTGGAAAGAGACGTCTGGTGGATACAGCGAGGGCACGAGGAGAATTTCTTTAAAAAAAACCACAGACTCCAGAGGGTTTTGACAACAGGGTGTACTAAGGGCACCTACCACAAAAGTCACTCAGCACATCTCACACATACCTCTAGGCTGATGTGAACTTTTCACTCTGCCCTCCAATCTGCTGAAGAAACTCTCCCAAATCCCCTCCAGTGGTGACAAGTGCTCTTACTCCTGCTGGCTGCCAAACCTCCTTCCTCCCCCAACCTGTTACAGTAGCAGTGCAGGAGGAGGAGAAAAGCAGAGGAAATATAAAAAGTCTTTAACATGGCTTTCCTGAATCCCAGTCACTGAAAACCAGGTTGATGGATCTTTTCCTAAGAGGAAAAAAAAAAAGCCTCTGTATAATTGAAATATTTATTATTTTCCATGTTCTAATTGTTCATGATAACTGCAGGGCTAAAAAGAAGATTTGGCTCGCTTTAAGTCAAACAGAAATCAGGCAGTTGAGGATAGCGATTATGTAAGTAAAAAACAAAGCTCCTTTTTTTATTATTATTATTATTTAGTACTTAAATTTTCTCCAACATAAGTAGTCTTGTAAAAATACGTGAAATTTAAAATCCTTAAAAATTCTGAAATGAAATGTTTTGACAGCTTAAAAACTGAAATACTTCCCTGAAAAATTGTTTACCAAGTTTGGCAGAATTTTGTGACAAGATTGAGTTAGCTCTGAACTGTGTTTCTCAGCAACCTTACACCTCATCTGCTGTGTGGTTCACACTGCTGTACAGCTCAGCTTCTCACTCAATCTGCAATGGCAATTTTGCACCGGCAACTGTAGGTCAGACTACATCAAAGTCCAGAGTTCCATGAGAAAAGTTGTATTGAGATTGGCCTGTTGCTTCTCAAAGCATCAGAACATCGTCCAGTTCCCACTGATGTTAGCACAAAAATTCAAACTGTTTCTTAATGTTAGGTAACTTTGTGTTGATTATTTCAAATACCAAACACAACATATTCCCTAATTACTTCCCTCACGTAAAGCCACATGTTTTGTTTAATGCTGAGGTTATGTAAAAGCAAGCAAACTGATTTTCTACCCTTCTTAAAAATCATACTGCCAGAACTATCGCCATGTATCGTTGATGACAAATGAGTGAGCTGGTTTCTCTGGAACATTCCTGAAACAGGAGCAAGATTCCGATTTTGAAAAGGCTTCTTCACACGGGTCTACCAGGCAGATGTCCAGGACTTCTACAATTACCATTTATTCCGTCTTAAAGAAAATGTCTGGACTGCTTCCTCACCATGTGCTACCAGCCCCTCTTCTGTGTTCCTCTGTTGTATCCTCTGGGTAGTAGACAAGCAGGAAAAAGCACTGCAGACATTTTCACACAGCTAATCTTTATGAACCAACAGTATTTCTGACAAGCCATTACCTACAAACGATGGCTATTACTGCAGGAAAGACATTTTTCAACTACTTACAAGGATATAGCAACAGCTTAAAAAAACCCTGACAAGAACATTGCATGCACTGCTTCAGAACTTTAGGTTAGCCTATAGCATCCCCCAGCAATCTTAACTCTCTAGGGAATGATTTTTCTTTTATTTTTTCCTTCTGCTTAAAGTCTTGTAGCTTGCACATACAGGCTGTAAAACCAGGCTCTCTCCAGAGGATGAACAAGTTAACTCTTTGGAAGTTGCAAGCCTAACTTTGTTCCTTAGGCCAATGAATACAAGATATCTGTTTACTGAAAACAGTAAAAAGATGTAGGGTTTTTTATCAACATGGAGCTCTAGTTTTAAAAGGGACTTTGACAGCAATGCCTTGAATTTCTTTTGCTTGCAATAATCAATGAATTTAAAAGGTGTGATAGAAATTAATACTAGATTACTTCAGCCCTTTCTCCAATTCCACTCATCCTTCCACAGATCTGTGTGCTCCTCCTTGCTCCCCAGCTGCAGGTAATACATGTAGCAAATGATGTCCACAGTGACAAGCTACCACCAGGAAAGTACCAGCTTCAGCAAAACCAGACTGACTGATTTGGCACCATTTCACAGCTCAGTGGAAATCATATGAAGAAAAAAATATGAATTACGATTTCAACCACCCACCCGTGCCCACTCGTGACACTGTTTGCTCACACTACCCACACCGGAATGCACGGATCAGTTCCAAATTACCACCTCTAAGAGAAAGAGTTGAGCGGAAAGTTGCCCAACTTTTCCGGCACAGTACGGTTTAACATCAAAATATCTCCACATACAACACTACCTTCCTCATTTCTAACCACATTTCTTTCCTACACGGTTATAGGCTATTTATATTTTCAGTAACAGCTCATGATACCATCCTTTCTCTAAAATCTTTAGTGGAACTCATCATATGACACTAAGATCAAGGAGATCTGTTATATTAAGGTCTAATACAGCCTTGGGAAGGTATCACTGCCGAGTAGAGATGGCTAAAACAGAGTCGGGCTTTCATCTGCTGGAAATGCAGCAAAATTTACTCTTTAAATACAGCACACTGTAGGCTGCTGGTAAGTCTCAGGTCTTTCACTACAATGATACCTTTTTATGAAACACGTTTTTAACACAGTGAGCTCATTAAAGATTTCATTTAAAATAAAGTGGTTCCCATTGAAGACAGCCTACCTTGTACTTTTGACACTCAGACTCCAGAAGCCCTTAGGACCAGAACTGAGGTCCCTTCAGCCTCTCAGATTTGGAAGGCTGTATCTGCAACATCCCCAAATAACAGATCCTTGTTGTGTTTTGTTGCTGTTGTTGTGATGGTTTCCATTGTTTGTTCGTTGTTGTTTGGTTTTTACTTCACTTTTGGATATCCAGGAGAATATAGACGAGGGGGTTTATTTCCCATTTTCACTGAATATACATTTTCATGTCAGCCCAAGTGAAAGCTAACACAGTTGGAATATAGTAAATGTCAATATTTAATCTGGCCTTTCCTTTCCAATTTTTTAAACCACAATGCATCATCTCAGCATGATTAATAACAGCTCTTCTGTTGCTTTCCCTGAACCGACCTGAGGTATTTTTGTTGCTAGGTAATGTTTTGTTGTGAGCTGTCCTCCCAACATAGGAAAGATTAAGAGATCTCAGATGGAACCAACGACAGCATGCCAGTAATCACAGCTGAAAGACGCTTGCACTTGACATCTTGAGATGGGAACAACATGTCTATTGTTCGGAGCCATCAGTCCTTCGCTATAATGCCTGACAGACAAAACCACCTACCTCGTTGAGAATTGGGAACCTTGTCAAGAAGTCATTTGTACTGATTGGATAAACAAAAGGGGAATCTGAAGAAGCAAGTTCATAAAACAAACAGAATGTCCCAGAAATGGCTCGTATTCACCATTACATTCCAGAGTAGAAAGGAGCTCTCAATCTACTTTAAGTGTTCACAGGAGGATCCAATACTCAGAAAGAAATCTTGCATTGACCTCAACCTTCCACAGCAGCTTTTGTAAGAATACAGTGTGGTGCTGCCAAGGGAGCGGGTTTAGCCAGAGAAAAGGGAGTTTTGGCCAAGACATTCCTCCATCTGACTAATCCTTAGCCTTGCAAGAGCCTGTTAGAGCCACTGGCAGCCAATTCAAAAAACCTAACACCTTTTTTTTTGTCCTGACCTATATTAGATAATATTTCAGCAGCCCCAAATCAGGCAAAAGTGAAGTCACGTTGCACACTGCCTCCAGACTTTAACCATTCTTTTGCCTGACCAGGGAATTTACTCTAAAACAGTTTTTCTATGCAAGGATCGACATTGTTATTCAAGTATTTACAAAAATACATAGCCATATCTCCCAGTTTCCCAGCAATACCCTTGGCAGAAATAAAGGAAGCCAGACTGACAGAAAAGTTATACTCCAAGATTACTGTGCTGTATTCCTTGCCAAAGGGTAATTTGTCAATGCAGTTGACAAATTGAAAAAGGGGAACATTTTTAGTGCCAGCCCCAGAAAACAACAGAAGTGAAAAACAATGCTCATTCCTTTACTGAAAACATCGCCATATAGCCTGTAAGATAGGGAGGGGAAATACGAGGGAAGAAAAAGTCGTCGCTGGGGAACCTAACTCCTTAATCTTATATTCTTTAAGACTATCTGAGTAATCAGAAATACAGTCTACTCTTCCCAGTTAATAAGCTATTTGCGCATTCTGGTTGCACCTAGGCTCCCATCAGGAGTCAGAGATCCTTTTGTGCTAGGCACTGTAAAAACACTTACTAAAAGGACAGACAGCCCCAAAGGCTTTATTATCTAGAATAAATAAATTACCATGAATTAAGACTCAATTTTCTAGCAGTGTGGGTAATTAAACACTGAAACAGGTTGCCAGGTGGTAGACTCACTATCACGGGGAGTCTTGAAGACTGTATTTCTCTCTAAAAAATAATGCTTCCAACTAATTTATAGGAAAAACTAAATGGCTAACTCAGACAAGGAGGGTCAAGCTGAATAATTACAGTGATCAGTTCTGACCCTTGAACCCACGAATCCCCCCTTATTCAATCTCTTATTATGTTAAAGCAAAGGCAGTCAATGAATAGCACTGCACTCAGCTGCTACTAATACTTACTGTTCTGCATAAGGCAACAACAACAACCACACTTCAGAGCTTCACCCACTGGGAATAAGGTTTTCCCCTGCTGTGCATCCCTGTTTATTTTCTTCTGCATACTGGAGCAGTTCTCCAAAGCGCTATGCCACAGCAAGAGCCCCTGCATAGGACGGAACAATATTCTATGGCAACACAGAGAATTTTACTTCAGTGCCTGATCTGGTGGGTGTTATTCGTCTGTACATGTTTTTTTCTGGCAGCATCTCCCCACATCTGGAACCCCAAAGGAATTTTCCTGGAGTTGTCTAATGACGCTTTTTCTTTCTTTTTTAGCGTAGTGTGTAAATCACAGGGTTCAAGCCCATATCTCAGCTTATTTAGATGGGCATCTCAAACATTTCATGTGACCTCCATTCTGGTATTTTTTCTGAATGTGGCATGCAACGATTTAATTCAAATAAAAACCCTGGGGGTGATATCATGGAGGGCATATGAATGAAATTCCAAGGCCTTTTAGAACCTCGAATTAGACAATCTAGTGAAGTCCTCTGGGCTCTAAATACTGTGAAGTTGGTATATATGGTATATAATGGCTTCTCCATGGGCAGAAAGCACCCACAGCATTATTTTTTACCATATATAACTGATACTTTCAGTTTAATTAATACTAAACAGCTTAATCTTCATTATATATCTCATGGTGTCTATGCCGCTGCCTCGGATACTTGGAAGCATTAAATTACTTGTCCCCAATGGCTTCTTAATGAACAGCATTCTCCTACTGCATGTCTGGGAGCTTCTCTCCCTTTATTAGCCATGTTACAGGCCACTCTGCACAGGCGGTCAAAGCAGTGCGCTACATCTATACTTAAACTCAGAAATGCACAGCAACATTAAAATAAAATGGATTTATTCAAAACAGCTTTCTTCTCCTGGATTATCACAAACCTCTGCGAGGTATTTCACTCCCCTAGGGCCCCGAAACCTTCCCGGACCGCAGCAAAGGGAAGTCAGCAGCAAGACCTCCAAGATTATGCTGGGTTTTGTTATTGCAGCTTTAAGAAAGCTGGCAGACTGCTCGCCACATCCCACACCCTTCCCACATCCCTGCCAGTTGTCTTGAAGAGTGAAGACAAATTAACCTTAAAAACCTGAGGTAGCCATCCAGCAGCTGTGGAAATGCTAAAAACAAGAAATGAATAGTTGATCCAGCCAAATCACTTCATTTCCTTAGGCAACAAGAAAAAGAAAAGGGAATGGGCGAAACCTTTAGGACCTGGAGGACTCTGGGTGTACATGCATTTGTGCTTGAGGGTAAAGTACTCTTTTCCTGAATTACAGAAGGGAAATAGATACGAGAAGTTGGTGTTTCAGGTTAAAGAAAAAAAAAACCTCAAAAACGCATCACACTCAAATTCAGCAGAATTTCCTTCTTTGCTTGAAAGTCATTGACCGAGTATGACTTTTATTATGTTCTCATTCTAGTTTGAATGCCAGACACGGTTCAAAGCACAGAGAAAACAAACCCAGCCCTATCAAAGGAAAACAAAACCAAAATCCAACAACCCATCTAACCACCACTTTTCAAAAAAGCTCTGCTTATAAAACATTAAGAGAAGAATCATTTGCGTCCAAGTGCTGTTCGAACTGGCATCGCTACCCAGAAATTCTGCCCAGTATAACCAATAAGACAGATTCTAACCTTCAGGGATATTTTAATCATCACAACAGCCCATGGTTATCAGCTCAAATTATGTGTCCACCCACAAAACATTCTCCAAGGAGAGTTCACTGTACTGGCACTAGTTTTAGGGCATGTGTTTTACGATATAACAAGTAGCTACAAGTCTAAGAGGACCACGATGTTTCCAAAATGGCATAGACGTGCCACCCTCCTAAAAAATATAATAAATTCTATGTCAGATCAGTGCAGGGGCTAAAGTTTTATGCAGAGCAGACATCTGCCTGGTAATCCCCGTCAGCACAGAGCCTGGTTGAACACTGCAGCAGGAACACATTAGGTGCTATTTGCCCAGTGAGGTTTATGCTGGTTTTGAGCCCAAGTAAGCTCTATCAATGCAAAGAGCAGCTTTGCCTCAAAACCAAAAAAAATGCAACTCAAAACCAATCCACTCTGCATTACTATTCAGGCCAGTTACACCTGAGTTACACGTCGTCTCTCTCCAGTCTACAGAGAAGGAAGGAGCAAGGCCATACAGCTCTGGAGAGGGAATTACAGAATCACAGAATGTTTGGGGTTAGAAGGGACCTCTAGAGATCACCTAGTCCAACCCACCTGCTGAAGCAGGTTCACCCAGAGCAGATCACACAGGAATGTGTCCAGGTGTGTTTTGAATGTCTCCAGAGATGGAGACTCCACAGCCTCTCTGGGCAGCCTGGTCCAGGGCTCTGGCACCCTCAAAGTAAGGAAGTTTCTCCTCATATTCATATGGAACCTCCTGTGCTTCAGTCTGTGCTTGCTGTCCCTCATCCTATCGCTGGGCACCACTGAAAAGAGTCTGGTCCTATCCTCTTGACATCCACCCTCGAGATATTTATGAACATGGATAAGAAACTTCAGGACAACCCAGACCTGACGCATCTCATGCCTGCAGCTGAGCTGCCTGTGCTGCAGTTTACTAGTTTACTGTAAATGCCATCTTAAAGAATATGAATGAAATAAAAATTTAAAAAACAAAAACAAACTAAACCAAAAAGACAAAAACCCCCAAACAAAACAAAGCAGAAAAAAACACCATAACAACCCAACCCAAACAAAACCCTTTTCAGTTACAAATAAGCATCATCTACTTAATATAACCATTTCGCTCCTTTCCCAATTTGAGAGATGAAAGGCTTCTCTTTCAAAAAGCTGTGAGACAGCAAATTAAACATTGTGATAAAAGAAGCTTCCGATCAGCAGGTGCCTCCTGTGCTGGCAGGAGGCGAATATACTCCTGTCTGTCAGCAAACAACGGCCCCTGAACAATGAGGGCTCCCACCTTGGGGGCTCTGCCAGAAACACTATCACCAATGCTATCAAGTAGCCAGCAGCACATGGCGTGATGTGCAGAGATCGCCCGAAGGTCACCAAACATTTACCTTATGGTTAAAAGCCAAATTGAGATTATCCCCACGGATGCCACCTAATAAACACACACATCGGGCTGTAAGAGATGCCAACTAGTCTGGAGAGATAACCACTCGCAGAGTTGGCACCGACTGGCAGGAGGGGAGCGTGAAGAAGGAGCTCGACGTGTCTGCACAGCCTCAGCTTGGGAGGAACTCCAGATCATAGACTCATAGAATGTCCTGAGTTGGAAGGGACACACAAGGAACATCAAGTCCAACTCATGTCCCTGCATACGACAACCCCACAGTTCACACCGTGTGTCTGAGGATGCTGTCCAGTCTGTTCTTGAACACTGTCAGGCTTGGGGCCGTGACACCTCCCTGGGGAGCCTGTTCCAGTGCTCCACCACCCTCTGGGGGAAGAACCTTTTCCTAATGTCCAAGGTTCTTCACCCAGAGGGTGGTGGAACAGACCTACCACTTCCTGCTTTATGGCCCACTGCGTTCCATTTTGCTCTTTAAAGCCTTGTCCTGCACACAGGTCAAGCAGTGCCACCTGAACTGCCTCAGTGCACCCAAAGCAGCACTGCTGCTCCTCATCTCTCAGGGGGATTTTGTAAGGTGAGTACATCAGCCAAATTCTGCAGACTGGCACAAGTTATTTCACATAAAACCTATGCAGCAGAAACCTAAAATGTGGGCAGTCCTCAGAAAAACGATTTTCCTCTGGGAGAGAGCACTGCAGATACACTTAATTTGCACTGACTCCAAAGACATTTAAAAAAAAAAAAGGGCAAAATTAATTTCCCCAACCCAAGAGAAAGGGCTTACAGAAACTATGGGGAAAGGGCTGAAACGAGATACTTTGGTATGTTTTTAATTTTTCACTGGCAAACATCATGACTACAATGACGCACAAACATAAATAAATAAATAACGTGTGGGTACCACACCAAGGAGGGATATTACTTCATGGCAATTCAACAAGGTACAACAGAGTGAAACACGATGCCCTGCATATAACTGTCATGGATAAAACCATCCAGCATGCTGGCAAGGACCAAATGCCAAAGAACTCCAGGCCACAAAACCAGCTGATTTCAAATAAGGCACCATCTTGTCCTGAAACCTCCTCTGCCATCCCGATCTGTTGACATCTGAAGATCGGAGGTAGGGCAGTGACTTGGCTGCCAACAAGGAGCAGGATTTGCATCTTGCAGCACCTCCTGCTCCTCTTGCCACCCCTTCGCATCCCCTGGGGATGGTCCCTGCTGCCTCTCCAACCAGCTGCCTCCCCATCAGCCACGTCGGTAGGTGGGTGCCATGTCTGTGCCTGGCCTTTGACATGGTTCTGCGCTTGACCCAGGCCAACACACTGGCTCACTGGCACTGTACTATCAATTAAGTGTAACTTTATGTAGAATAACAAGGAATACAGGGTGCTGCGCTGCTCAATATTGGATCGTTTCTGCCTTTCTCCCCTCTCGCTTTTCCACCACCAGCTCCTTTGCTCTTCAAGGGATGCTATAAGGCCTCTTCCTTCGGACAACTAGGTATAGAGCTTATGTTTACATAAAATCCAAAAAAAAAGTCTTCAATTAAAGAACATGTTATTTGTGGCTAATGTTATTTGTCCATAACATAGACCACAGATACCACTGATAATTGTTCTCTCATTGTTTGTGATGCCCCGACACACATCTCACGCACATCTAACAGCTTTTACAGCCCATCTGGGGAAACACCACCAGAAAAATAAATGATCCTGCTCTGGTAGCTCAGGATCAGATCAGTTAAATGTGTCAAACTGCTCCTGGGAAACCCTCTTTCTTTATGAATTATTGACAGGTAGGCTCCGAGTTGTCTAAATAACTTCAGATGTAGCCTCTGGGGTTCTCAAACGCAATCGAAAGCAGACGATACTGGTCCAAAAAAAAAACAGGTTAACACTTTTTAGGATCATGCCCATACTATTAGCAAATGCCTTTTTAAAACAACTGAGTTTGTTGCCTTCACAACATCAGGAAAACAAACATCACACCTCACACCAACTAATAATGAGCTGACTTCACCTAGTCAGTGGACAGACATTTGCGTGGCCCCAAGAATATCCCACTGTTCACCCTACACCAGCAAAAGGCACCATATGGCCTACTATATTGGTGTCGTATCTAATTTCTGAAATTATGTAGGGCACTCTTTCAGAGAAGTAGGTCGCTGTGATATTTTGGACGCAAAGGTCTTCCACTCTTGGAGACCTCAATCAAACTTTCATGTAAGCACAGCGCTTGTTGCTATGACATAATTGCAAGCTTGTTTATGTTATGAATACTGTGTAATGAAGTCTGCATGCAGTCTCCTCTATTCTGGGATTGAAAGTACTTATGAGTTATGGGAAACATTTTCAGTCTGGGTATCTGCTGTCACAGAACTATTTGGAAGGCAGTGGGGCAGAAAGGCGTGCACAAGGGGAAGGTGCTCGGGGATGTGATCAAAGGGACAAGAGTACTACTCAAAAAGCAAACCCACCAAAATAAAAGAGTGCATGAGGCAGTATGTTCCTCAGATTCCTCTCTGCTTAAAGCAAGGCTATTCCTAGGGACCCCCCAACCCAGGACCCCCCCACCCCTCTCCAAACTAAACTGCGAACGGTGCATGACAGTCACCAACCTGACTCAGTACATACATCACTCCCAAAATACACATCAATTAAATTTGAAACAATACACCAAGTCATCACTGTTCCTTCCTTTCCCCATGGCTGGCACAGCCACCTGGCCCTCCCAAAGGAGGAGGGTACCACCGGGGTAGGAAACAGTGCCACGACCTTTCACAGTTCATTTGCTCTTGGGCCTCAGTGCAAGAAAGAAATATTTGGGTTCCTGGGCATGTATCATAACGATAATTTCCCCACCTGATTTGGCAAAGGGAGCAGCTCTGCTGCTCTGAAGCACAAATGCTCTGAAGTACTGATCTGAAGCTTATAGATATAAGATGGGTTAATGTTTTCTGTTCTAACTTGCATACTCCCATTCCCAGAATATACATATGAAAAAGCAATAATTGTCCTTCTCCACTTGATTCACTCACAAGGGCAGTGAATGTCTCAACAGGGTAGCTTCATCCAGAAGAGCCTTGAGAGAGTCTTGGCATTGTTACTGCCCACCCCTGAGCAAGGCCATTATTTCTTCTATTTACAGAGATGTCTGCAACTTTATTTTGAATGAAGATTCAAAAATTGTGAACGATTTCAAGTGGCTAATGGAGAAGGACCAAAAAACACCAGACCAAACACCAAAACAGTGAGGAAAAGAGAAAGACCAAAACAGAGACTATTTACATTTCCTTCTATAGTCTTAAGAGATCCTTCTTCAGGAGCATGGGAAGAACACCACTGCAGAGTGGAGTATTCAGAGCCACGGTATTAATTGCTCTACTGGAGAGCATAACAATAATTTAGCTGGGCTTCTGCTCTCAGAGTGATGCCAACAAAAATTAATTTCACAAAACTGAGCCATGGAACAAAACTACATTTCTCCTCACAAGGAAAAAGTACTGATACTTTTTTCCTCCAGAGCTTCAGAAAGGAATTTTTCTTCTATTTTCCTTGAGTTTGCAACAAAAGGCCATGGAACTAAATATATACTCTACGTGGGAAAAAAAGCTGGGTGTCAGAAAGGCCACAGCACTGTATAAAATAGTCTGCAAAATGGAGGTTACAAAGGGATTAACTACATGACATGCTCTAGTAGGGAAAAATAATTGAGGGACTAAAGCTACATTCGAAAAGGAAATAAAAAATATTATCTCAGGGCAGAGCATCACTCAGACTTACTTTAGGGTTTGTAAACCAGATCCAAGCATTACTGAATGACTCTCCCCCAGGTGTAGACAACACCACTGAAGAGCCAAACCCCAGTCATTACTTCCTCTCTAACATCAGACACAACCACACACGTCTTAGGGCTCGCTGCGGCTCCGTAAGCCGAGCTTCCCAAAGATGGGGCTGCAATCAGCTGCAGAAGAAACCTGGCTGCACTTCTGGGCGTGCGAGGTAGGGAGCCAAAACTGTGAGAAGGCTTTGAAGGACTATCAACCTTCATGTTATTTAGCGTGTGCCCTCACTGCAAGGTGGCTGCAACATAAGCTTCCATGAACAGAAGGAGCCGGGCTCTTGACTCCTGGTCCTACTTCCGACCAGATTAGCCCACCTGAGGACAAAGCATCAACAAATTGCACTGAGAAACTTTTATGTAGAAATGGGGGCAAAGCTAAGGGCAACATCCAAGAAACCAAGCTAAGACAGAACCTGGAGTGCTGAAGAGCTTGTATCCAAATCATAAGGGAAAAAAACATCTTGCCGTTCATACTTTTATAGCAGATATAAACACACAGAGCACCTTTGACAATAGCTCCAAAATAAAGAGAAAATTCTTAAAAGAGAGTAAAATAGAGAGCACTTGCAGGTGGAGATTTGCCTTCAACCAAAAGAAAATCGAAACAAAACAGAGATGAAGGGCAAGCTGAGTGCTAGAGGGTGCCAGAGGTCCCCATAAGGTACTGAGGTACATTTAAGAGAATTCCAATAGCTGAAAGCTACACTATCATACTTTTTCAAAGTTAAACTAGAAAGCTACCTCACTACAGCATTCATCTTTATGAACAAGACTCTGTGCCATCGCTGGTGATTTGCATATTGTCTGCATTGTTTGCCAAATGTCATCAACAACCTCTCAAGGCCACTTAAAATTGGTAATGTGCTATATCTGTCTTAAATTAGTTGAGCAGGTGTACATGAGTTCTTAGGAAAAGTGGTTTAGCTTAAGCAGGAAGGGTAAAGTCTTTAGTAAAATAATAGTTACTCGGGTAAACACGCATTTGCAAAACAACCAAGGTAAGAGAGCAACCTCAAGTTGCAAGTCAGAGCGAGCTAAGTAAAAATGCACAAAAGTGCATTTTGCTGTCAGCCTCTACGGGCCAAATCATGAGAGGTACTGAGTGCTTATTTGCTAGGGACAGCAGTTACACAAGGCACCCTTCCTCTCCTGCTGCCTTACGTAAGCTTCCCTGTCTAGACACAAGCTTGACTGTGACGGAACATGCTGGTCCTACATTTTTCCCGGGACTTTCCTCACCATCTGGAAGCTACAGGGAAACAACAATGCACTCGACAGTGGCTCTGCCTCCCTTCAGCTGCTTATATAAAAAGTCTGGGCTTTTAAAGTATTCAGTGGAGGGCGAAGAGAGTAAAAATCCAACTGCTTGGATTTAATTTCTTACTTCAGTGATATTTCCAAGGGGTTGATCTGTCATGCTAACATAGACAAAAATCAATATTCCTCAGTTACCTCTGCAAATAGAAAACAATCTGGATCAGCCCAGAAAATAAACACACAGGAACAGAAAAAAGGAAAAGAGAGGTAATAAAGGACAAGGAAACCACATGTAAGCAGGGTACATATAAACTCTTTTATATAAAACACCTTCTATACCCCACACACTTTTCCAAGGCTTCCTGGCAATAACAATGGTATTTTGTTCTCTGGGAAATAACATAGTCTAAATCAATGACATGTTGAACTCTAATACAAGAATGCACTGAAAGTAACATATGGGTTTGGTTGAGATCACGATAATACATTTGCTAGACAAGCTAAAATTATATCTCACTGTGTTCTGAAAAAATCTGGAATTTTAATAATTCTTAAGGCAAAATGGGGGCAGAAAAGTCTCTATTGGGTGTCAGGAATTGGTAGGAGTTCATGTACCAAGATCTGTTTACCTTTTACTAAAAATACAGGTAGATGTAAAAGGAAAACAACACAGGCAAATATTGATAGCCACTGAAAGTTTGTTTTCTGGTAGAAAATCAACAAGTTCAGAAAATAATGAAGTTGATCTCCTAGTAGAAAACGCTTATACATCCCTTCAACTTCTGTGTGGCTGTTGTGTGACCAATACTTGCCCATCCTGATCCAGCGGTCTGATGGGAGCCAGCCTGCATGCCAACAGATGCAGCACGGGACTACAAACAGAAGACGCAGTTTTGCATACCTTAACATGTCTCCCCAAACGCTACGCAAAAATCTCAAAACCAAATGCGTTTCTGAAAACTATCCTCTGGAGGTTGTGCAAAGCAAAGCAAATACCATTTGAAATCATCTACAAGGAAAAATAAAGTCTGTTGTAGTTACAAATGGCTTGTTCGTGCAGTTTGGCAGCAGGGCAGTCTGCGATTGATCAAGTTGGTTGCCACCAGTAGGAACTGCTATAAAGGTTTTTGGCAGAGGGGCTGGGATGGGATGATAAAGGTATTTGCTCAACTGAGGAAAAAAAAGGTAATAATAATGTTTAATAAAATACATGTTAAAAGAGATTCACAAACATGGCTCATGGTAACCCTATAAACTCAAGAATTTTCTGCAGTGACACAGGTGGATTGAAGGACCTGTTGACAGGAGGAAGAAAAAGTATTTTATTCTTATGTATATATAATAAAAAACACCCTTAGCTTTTGTAAGAAGGCAGTTCAGAACTGTTTGGCATCTCCCAAGATTCCTTTTCTTTGATCTCACTGCCAACATGATCCATACTAAATGAAGAAGCAGAGCTTACACTACATATCTGTCAGTAAGAGTCAGGGGAGGCGTTGGGAGAGGCATCAGCAAGGAACATGATGACATTCTCACTCATGTCATTTTTGCAAATCAAGACAGAGCTTGCTATAAAAGGAAGAGGAGGACAAAAAGCCATCACCTGTGTGTGAAAGAGCTGTTAAGTAATGGGTGAATAATGCAGAACAATAAGATTATAGAAAATGCCATTGTTCACTATGTACAGGTGGGTGCATATACAAACACACGTACACGCATGTGCAACTCTCCTGGTTGCAAAGAAGAAGAAAAGGGTGTGGGTGCCTTGACTGCCAACGTGGAACTTCCATCGTCCACCCCAAAATGCCAGCACTCATAACAGCTGTGATTCTGGGTCCTTACAATCTCTCCATTACAGATTCAGTGATATTTTCAGCAATAACAATCTCAAGAGAATAAGGAAATTAAGGAAAAAAAGAGTACAAGTGCCCTGTAACAGGAGCATAAAACAACTAACCATGGAGACAACGGCCCATTCAGGGGCATTGCTGCTACCTGCCACCATTAAGAAATCTGGAGAAACATATTTAAAGAACAATAAAACTGGAGTTAAATAAATAATGGACGGACCTTAACTGTTCTGCATTTAACAAAACAAAATGTCTGGCCATACAGCCGAAAATAAAAGTGATGAAGCCCCAAGATCTGAACATTCATGCTAATTAAAAGAGAGAGGCAAAAAGCTGAATATATCCTGTATCAACACTGGTTTGAACAGTGTTCAAATTGTTGTGAGTGGATAGTTTTTGAACAGCCTGCGTGAGATCTCACCTCTCTGTGTATCGTACAAGTGTCCGCACCACGAAGCCACCAGCCCAGCTGGCACTCTTACTGTTTCAGCAAAGAAGTCAATACTTCAGCCTGACCTGAAGACCAAATACATAAAAGGTATTTGCTGCCAACACACGAATGCTGGGCAAGCTTGTGGTAGCAGTGTCCATATGTTCTGCTCATTACAGCACTGCCAACACCAAGTACTCCAAAATATGAGACAGGTACCGTAAAATTTCACATTCAGCATAAAAACAGGCATTTTCCTTCTAATTTCTGAACACTCACAGCTCTTAAGCATTTTTCAGGAATGTCAGGAAGGTACTTCTCAAACCCAAGAGTTGAAATCCTCATGAAATCCCATGACACTAGTAGATAGGCTTTCCAGTAGGAAAGAAGAAAATACCATGAGACAGGAACAAAATCAGAAAGTTAGCAATGCTTTTGCAAAAGCAACTTCAACACCATCATCCACAGAAAGGCAAGAGGATCACAACATGTGTTCCCCTTGCCCAAAGTCCAGAGTTTGACAACAATAACCCATTTTAAGTAAAGCTATCTCAGCTCTTGTATAATAAGTGAATTGCTTGCACTTCTTGCACAACAGGTAATTTTCACACTAGACTCACATTGCCATTGTAGCTTTAGGAGGAGGATTACAGCTCTGCATTTAATCACACAATTGAGTTATATTTACCTGCTCTCTTAGGGGGAAAAAAAAAAAAAGTGTTTCTATTTTAGAAGGAATTGTAGCTCAAACAGACTTTCAGTTTTGGAAACACATTTGTTATTAAAGTGCCAAATGATCAAAAAGCAACATATCACACGTAGGTGAACATCACTGCTGTGGGGATCACCAGAGCGCTCTGTCTGCCAGCCCCACAGCTCAACATCAGCTTCCCTCGGTGGACCCAAACCAGCTCTTTCTTCACTCTTAACACTTTTCCAGTCTGACAGACTCAAAACCTGCAAACCTCAGTTAAATATCCTGCTATTTTAGAGAGCTGACATCTCTTCCCTACTGAAGATGAGCTATACTTCAGCTACCTTAGATCTCTGTGACTCATTGTTGGGAAATCTGCAGTTTCACAGGGCAGTGTCTCTTTAAATAACTGTTTTTCTCGGTTTCATTAAGTTGTGTATTTACTTTAAGGAACATTTCTTCACTGCAGAGTCAAGGGACTACTGTAATTTATTCCTTGGTGATTTCTCATCTCACAGACAGAAATGCTTCCACAAAGAGGAGGCGGCTGGGCAGTAAGTCCATAACCCGGCTGATCGACACTGTTCCCGTGAGAGCTGCTCTTGTGTCAGCTCCTCGCCGAGCAGAGCAGACACAGAGGAACTTTACTATGCCCTGGTGAGACCACACCTGCAATATTGTGTCCAGTTCTGGGCCCCTCAGTTCCAGAAGGACAGGGAACTGCTGGAGAGAGTCCAGCGCAGGGCAACAAAGATGATGAAGGGAGTGGAGCACCTCCCTTACGAGGAAAGGCTGAGGGAGCTGGGTCTCTTCAGCTTGGAGGAGACTGAGGGGTGACCTCATTAATGTTTATAAATATGTAAAGGGTGAGTGTCATGAGGATGGAGCCAGGCTCTTCTCAGTGACGACCAATGATAGGACAAGGGGCAGTGGGTTCAAACTGGAACACAAGAGGTTCCACTTAAATTTGAGAAGAAACTTCTTCTCAGTGAGGGTGACAGAGCACTGGAACAGGCTGCCCAGAGGGCTTGTGGAGTCTCCTTCTCTGGAGACATTCAAAACCCACCTGGACGCCTTCCTGTGTAACCTCATGTAGGTGTTCCTGCTCCAGCAGGGGGATTGGACTAGATGATCTTTTGAGGTCCCTTCCAGTCCCTGTGATTCTGTGAACTTCCAAGCAGAGACCCAGGGGCTCTCTGTCTCTCACCTGTTCATGCCACCAAGTTAATTTACAAGGAGATTCACTGATTTGGTTCTCCCCATCCTTGTCAGAGCAATGTTACCCAATGTCAATGGGTAAACCCACCTCTCCCAACACAAACTATTTCATCTGTTATTCTTTACCCCCCTTCTCCATGGACAGGCCTAGAATGCGCTACCACAGAATGACAGAAGCATAGAATACGAGGTTGGAAGTGACCACAAGGAAAATTATATGGGAGATGTAGAAGGGGTGGAAGAAGGAAATAATAAACAGGCAAACCTGGAATAAAAGCAATGGTGAGAGTGGCCACATTTGGGTTACGTAAAAGCCTGAGGAACGGCAGGGTCCAGCTATCCTCTGCTTGCCGCCTCCTACTGACCACCTTGATAGTGCTTCCCATTCATCAACCTTGCTGGGTCCCCCTCAAGGGCCACCCAGCTCTGGCCACCAGCCACAGGAGCACAGCCACCCCGAGGCTTCCCCAGTGGCCAGCAGCCCCCAGCAGCTCATTATCTACAGGGATGGCTACAGGTATGACCGCAGCATCCCCCAGCAGATCCCAGCGAGCTGTAACCCCCACAGATTTGAGCTTTAACATTACTGCAACCACAGAAAGAGGTTTGAATCTGAGCTGGATTCACGTCCTCAAGCAGCTGGGCTGAAGCCTGGCTTCTCCCATCTCCACTTCCACCAGTGACTCAGCCCATGTCCCAATCAGATCTCCAAACCGCCACGCCGGCATCACAGTGACAAATCTCTCCCTGTGCCTTTACACTCCCCTCAGCCTCCGCCAGATCCAGCAGGGCATGTGAGATGCAAATGCTTTCACACCTATGCGTTTTGTTTAATCAACCACAGATGCTCAGTGATTGAGCAGTGATTTGCATAGATTAGCGTGACGTGAGCATTTATAACGTGGGAGGAATATCACGCCAAAATCCACCCCTGAGGAGGCAGCTACTCACCAACAAAACAATAACTGGATAGATGTTATAGTGGAAAAAGCAACCAAAATAAAAACATTGAGACCTTCAAGTCAGATTTATTGGTTTTCTTCAATCTCCTCCTCTCTTGCAGGCTTCTTTCTTCCTTTCTATCTGGTGACATCAGAAATTTTCCTCCTTACCTTTCCTAGAACAACTGCAACAGCTGTCAAGGCTGTCACTGTGACCAGATCTACCTGGAGTAAAGAATATACACAGTGCAAAGTCGGTATTTCTACATATTGTAATTAGGATCTTCCTTTGAACTAGTTGTGGGTAAAGATCCTAATTTCTCCTACGAAAGTTTTCATGTTTTAACAAAAACGTGAAAAATAAAGTGTAAATTATTTCAAAAGTTCAGTTTAAAAGTAGTGAGAGTTGTCCAGAAGAGTTCTGGAATCTGTACGAGTTTCTTTGCCAGGAAAAGTTAAATATTTAAAGAACACTTAATTTCAGACAAATAGAAAATTGTCAGCACTTCTAAGCAGCACTAATCATTTTTCTCCTGGCCTAAATTACAGACAGCTACCAGATTCACTTTTGTATTTCAGTAATTTGCATAGTGACTACCTTTATTTATAATGAAATTTTTAAAAAGGCCCAGAATATGTAACTCACAAGAGAATTAAATTCAATGCTGCATGTTCTTCTGGAATTCAAGTTAAACATCTCATTGAAATATAGTGAAACACAGTGAATAGAGATCGCTTTAGACAGGCAATAATCCCCATTTTATCATAAAAGATATTAATACTTATTTTACAGCCAGCCCTAGTAAACATCTATCAAAACAGCAGAGAACTTCACTTGCAATGTGAATCAGTTGCCATGACCAAAGGACGCGAGTACTGTCAGCTGTCGTGAGACACGAGTACTGCAAACAGCAACACAAACCCCAGGTACTTCAAAGAGTAAATCAGATACCTTTTTGCAGAACTTGAGAGAGATTAGCAACATTATCAGTACTGCACTGACATACAAAAACAAGGGGTTTTCCCCCTGAAGTTTCAAAACAACATTAGATAGAGACTTTGGGATTGACTTATCTTTTTTACTGCCTGCTTCCAAGCACTACTACTATTATTATTATTATTATTTTTATTTTTTTTTATTTTTTTTTTTTTTCTCCCTCCTTACAAAACAACAGTCCAGGAGCACATCCCAAACAACATACCACCAGTAGGCACCAAAATCTAGGACCAACCAATGCACCCCAGGCAGTACTGGCATGGTATATTAGCTATACATTTTTTTTCCCTCCTTGGTTTATCTCCTCAGAGGATGCCAAAGTTTCCAGACCACTGAAAACTACCTTGGGCTTGAACACCTCACGTAACTTGTTTTGAAATCTATACTCGAGTAAGACTGAACAGGAGTCTCAATTCTGCATAAGAAGTTTCTTATAATATTACGAGAAATACAGAGACGCTCTGTTTTCTAAACTGGTCTTTGTTTTATGTATTTTGAATAGTAATCACACAGAATAAAGAATGAATTCAGAGATTATTTTAATCAATGTTTATTTACATTTTACTCTATGAATCTTTTCAATTCAGTGCCCTAACACACGACTAACCTAACCATTCCTGGCAATAAATTGTTGTCTTTTAACAGATATTACTGATTGATTTTACTGCCCTTCTTGAAGATGTTTTGTTACTAAGATGTTTGTTTCCTTGCTTTTACACAGATGTTAGAGGATATTTCTAAGAGTAGCATGTTTCTAAACGTAGCTCTAGTTGGCAATTAAAATGTACTTTTTGTTCCCATTAACTTTCATTGAACATCAGCATGCAATGATGTATCTCCTGCCTCCCCCCATACTTACACTAGAAAAAAAAACAAGGCTATTAATAAATGAAAAGTGAAGAAAACAGGAGCAAAAAATTTCAACGGATCAAAACCCCAAAATACACAATCCTGTCCTTGAACAGGAGGAAAACATTTAGAAGGTGCACAAATTCTTGAGGAAAACGCAGCCAGGCTGTAGGAAACAACTCTGGGTACAGTGATGCCGGCGGAAAAACTGTGCATTCACTCGCTGTTTCTGAATTACATAAATACGCACTTTCCTCTCTACAAAAAACGGCCAATTTACCATTCAGAAACTGCCAAGCTATAATTAACGTACAAGGTTAAAGAGGAAGGAAAAGAAGAAAAATCTTTCAAGGATGCAGCAAGAGAATTTTCTGCCTGAGGCTGCATCAGCCAAAATAAGAACGTCCACTGTACAATATCTAATTTCATGCATGAATGCTGCTCTGGGTCACAGCTCTACGCTCTCTCCTTCTGAAGCTTCCCCATTCACCCCTCTATCCCAGCCTAAAGTACTGCTATTTATACGCTGTTTGGAAAAGCAATGTCCCAACAGCCTCATACTTTCTATAAACAAATGTGTCTATCTAACCTGATATTGAATTTATAACATTTTTCAACCAAGAGGAGTAAACAAGATGATGCGCAAGGCCATTACTTCCAGATTCAGGCAGAATGGAGAGGAGCGTTATTGACAGATGAAAAATTGCTCCTATTTTTGTCAGCAAAATTAAGAACTCTGCTGGAACAAAATGAAAACTCCTTCCAATTTCCTTTTTTTTTTTTTTTTTTTTTTTTGCCTTAAATAATAGAACTCAGTTCTGTTTTACAGAAAACAACCTCAGGGTCAATTAAGGTATGGTTTATCAGGACAAACACTGTCGTTTTTTTCTATTTCAGCAAAATTGTTCAAATATGTCCTACATTACATCCTGGAGGACTGAAATCTATGCTGAAACAAAATAACGTCAGGCAAACAGGCTCCAGAACAACAGCTTTAGGGCTGGCTTAGACAGGACAGTGTAGTAACACATATGAGCAATGAATTATCTTGGACTTATTTAGCCATATTAGCATGGCATTCTCCTAGGCTAATACAATCATGCTTTTGACATCCAAAAAGGCAGCTTGGGCACCTCAGCAACCATTACTGCATCCACACAGACACATCTTCTGATGTTATGTTGTATAAAGGCACCGATCCACCAGTTGCAGCCGTCAGCGGACAGTCTGCATAGGCAGATCAGGTACAATCTAAAACAGAAAGCAAAATAAATCCAGTACCAGCTTGCTCTGTGCACCTGTGGAACTGCCGTAATTGCAAGTGAGATAAGCTGCAAATAACAGTTTTTATCTGTCTAGACTAAAGGTTTAGATTGGCTTGCAGTCAATTGCTTCTAATAAGGCAAATCTCCAGGACAGGAAGATGAAAAAGCAGAGAGGAAAATCAGTATATGAAAACTTCTTTAAAGATATGGCATATTTTCAAGGAATCACAGAATAGTTGAGACTGGACAGGACCTCTGGAGGTCTTCTGGTCCAATGCCCCTGCTCAAGCAGGGCCACTCACAGTTGGTGGCCAGGTGGCTTCTGAGTAATCCCAAGGATGGACACTCTACAACCTCCCCAGGCAACCTGTGCCAGAGCTCAGTCATCCTCACAGCAGAAAAGTGTCTCCTGATGTTCAGAGGGAACCTCCTGCGTTTCAGGTTGTGCCCAGTGCCTCCGGCGCTGTCACTGGGCACCACTGGAAGGAGGCTGGATCTGTTCTCCTTGCACCCTCCCTTCAGGTATTAATAGACATTGGTAAGATCCTCCTGAGCCTTCTGTTCTCCAGGCAGAGCAGCCCCAGCTCTCCCAGCCTCTCCTCACAGGAGAGATGCTCCAGTCCCTTCATCACCCTCGTGGAGCTTCGTTGGACTTTCCAGTATTTCCATGTCTCTCTTGTACTGATCCCACAAGACACTTTGTCTGAAAGCAGTAAATTTCCCCCAGTTCAAATGAGTGAACAGTGTAGATTTAGTTCAAAGTGATCATTTAATCTACCATTATCACGGTTTTTGTTTTAATGGGTCAGTACTACTATTAGGTCCACAAAAAAACCCACCTAAGTCTCGAAACAACAAACATTTTGATGCATACCAGAGACAGAATTATACATATCTTTTTCACACAATTTAGAGCTGTCTTCTGGAAAAGGCTTGAAAAGGACTAAAAAGGAAAGTTTATTAAATTGTTTACTGCTTAAATACATTCTGATGCAAAAATAAATGCCTTGCCAGCTGGTGTTCTGTGCTCTCTGTAAAGAAGCAGTATTCGACACTTATCTCATAGAACCCAAAATTCTTCTTTCTGCCTTTTTTTTTACCCCTCTCTGTGCTGTGAGGTTTTTTTCCCTAACATTTCCTCTTTAAAAAAGTGAGATCAATAAAGAAATTCTTGATATAGCTGTTTGCATAATGTCATGAACGCTGTGGGAGAGCACAAAGTGATCCTTAACCCTGAATCGCTGCACTTGGCCGGGAGCGATGCCACCAGAGGGAACAGACCATTGCATTTTAATGAAACCAAAGACAGGATATCAGCTTTTAAACCACTCCCCTGCCCAAATTTTTCCAGTCTATGTTTGGGAAAAGTAACAGCAAGAACATGTTAATCTTGTTCTGGCTAACTAGCAAGTTATTTATAACACACTTCAAAATTTTGGAAGGTTATATTATGGAGTCTGAGTTGTATTGTCTATTGTTTTACAACCAGGTGCAGGAAACTCAAGTAGAGCCAATGTGCTTACTGAAAAAAAAAAAAAAATAATAGAAAAGCCCAACCAAAAACCTCTGGATTGCAGAACTTGCTTTTCGTACTTTTTTCACATATTTTAGCAAATGTAGGTATGCCAGAAGTTAATATATACTAAGCATAAATGGAGGCCTCCCCATCCCGTCTTCCTTATGTGTATTCTTTTATAAACGCCAGTGACTACCAGAGGCTCATCTTTGAAAAGAAACTCTAAACTTACCTTAAAATTGTTCTGTCTTGTTGGGTGATTTCATATTAAAGACATAAAGTGAGGAAAATCAAGCTTTTTGCAATAGTCTGTTCTCTCTACTTCAACGCAGAGAGAAGACAACTTCTTGGTTTTCTGAACAGACCAGTAACAGAAAATGATGTGGGCTACTCTTCACTCTTACTCACTTCTTGGAGACCAGAAATAAAGTCACCTACTGAAGACATCTCATCTCATCTCACTAGGGAGGGCATTCCCCAGGTCTTGAAGAGCTGGAGAAATCCAAGTAGCAACAGCACAGACACTATGAAAGGAGTCTATATTTTAATCTAGATGAAGTAATACTGACTTCAAGAAACGGATGCCAAATGTGATACCTTTTTCCAGCAACAGACTGTGCTGAATAACCACAATGTAATGATCAGACCAAATTCTGAACAGGATGCTCTTCTGATTTTGCATACTAACAGCCAAAAATTTACTTAAAATTAAGCTAAGGTCAGGTAGTCCAACACAAAGTCTGTGTCTGGGGAAATTACATTTATGTACCAGTTATCTGTTCTTCCCCTCAGAAAATCCATTATCCAGTTTTCCTTCCTGCTTAATCTTAATCTCAACTTCCAAAAAAGTATCAAATTCGCTTACACAGTGTTCCTTATAATTAGACATAAATTGTTCAAGAAGTTCAATTATAACATTTTCTGTTATAGCATCTAAAAACGCTGGATATTAATAAAAGCTTTAATCATCCTGAAAAGATACTACGCTATCATAATTCTATTTCATGTTTTTAATTTCTCTCAGCAGAAAGAAATATAAAGACCAATATATTACTTATTACTATGCACACAGCCATCATTTCATGAAGTTGAAAAGTTGGGTTACAACAGTCTTACTTTGTTGAGAATACAAATGTCAATTCAGTTTTCATGTATGGTGTAGGATACAGTAAAGCTTATTTTGTTATATATGAGATTTAGACCAGCATATATTAATTTTAACATGTAACTACTCCCTGTATTATATAATGTTGTGTTAATATGACTTTTATTGTACATACTAACACAATACATTTAATATGTGCATAGATGTGTACATAAAAGAGACAAAAGAGATGTTCAGATCCCTATGAGTCTTTGAAGGGCAATGTACACCTTACAGTGCAGATCCTCAGACTATCCAATCTGAGTGTTTTAAGTACTAGTCTAACATACTGCAACACAAATATATCATTTATCATGTAAAGCTAAAACAACCAACCAAACCGCTGGCTGTTACTAACAGAGCTTGTAGGACACTCTAAGTGCCCCAAAACTGTTTTTGTACCCGAAGCTTATTCCACATTAATACACATTTTCAAACTAATATAGGCATTGAGTTAGTTTGTCATCTTTACATTTTAAGTACACATCGTTTTTCTCTCTCAATGGTCTCAAATCTTTCTCCTTTAATTCTGCTCTCTGCTAGTAGATCAGCTTCCCATTCTCATTTTCCACATTTTACATATTTCCTTCTTCGGTCATTCACTGGCACTTGTCAACAAAATTTACCCGTTAACCTGCTTGCTGATGTTGACATTTTCCAGGAATATGTGCGTCAGTATACAAGGAACTTAAATAAAATGAAAAAAAAAAAAAAATAAAAAAGCAGGTTTCCTGGAAGATGCTAGATTAGAAGTCCCTTATGCAAAATCTCTTCAGTTATACAAAGATTGGGCACCCAGTGTAATGTCCTGCCAGATAAAGTCGAGCACTGCCCTTCGCTCTTTCAGATCAAGTGGCTTATTCAATCATCAGCTTCTGCTTCCATAGACCTGGGTTTGGGAGTTTTCTATGGTGCTGCTGGTATTTGGGAGGATATTTTGGTTTGGTAAGCAGTTACGATTGATAAATACACTAGCGGATCACCGTATGCTGGAGAGCCCTCTTGATAAAAGGGAACTCTTGCTCCATGGCTTTTTAAATTTGCTTCAAGACCTGCTGAGCTTTTTTCACTTTTATTTCCCTTCTGTATAGTTTTAATTATTGCTGGCTCTAATCATTACAGAAGTGGACAGCAGCAACTCTTCAAGAGCCAGCTATGTTTTCTTGCTTTTCAACATGCTCCCCTGTAATTTCCCTCCAACCCCTATACTTTAAGTTGGAGGAAACTGTTTGCATGATGGCTTCCCCAAAGAGACACTTCCAAACACAAACCAGAAAGCTTCTTATTTGATCTCTGTTCCCCTTCTGAGAGAAAAAGGTGTTAGATCTGGACAACTGCTGATGGAGGACAGGTGGGTGGTCACAGACTCAGAATACTGAATGCCACTTTCCCAAGCACCAAGAACACATCAACCAATCTGAAGACACTCAGGACTTCTGAAAATAGTTGGAACACATGTATGGTCCCAATGAAAACAAGGGATGCAATGACCAAACTGGGCAGACTTCTATTTCCAGCAAAGAGCCTTACATCCCAGCTAGCACTGTTGCACTCGCTCTATAGATCACAATCACACCTCCAATAAGAAGAAATTTTCATTGCTACGTGATGAACATCTCACAATTTACCCATCCAGGTTCTAATATGTCAATACAGGCTTCAAAATCCTAATAAAAAAGTTTACAGTCTTTGTGTTCAGCCCAGAAAACGTAAAGCCTTAAAAAAAACAACCTTTTTTACAAGATCATACATCACCTTTTCCTTTAAGAAATGCTTACCTGATCAGAATATATATATTTTTAAGAAAACAATGGAGAGGTAGGATATAGGCGCAAACCTGAGGACTGAAAGAAGCAATAGAACCTGAGCACTCAGACAAGCCAGATCCAAAAATAATTTGGGAGCACTTCACGTGGAAGGCTCTTGGGAAGAAGCTTAATTTCACCATAACCATTATTTTTTGCAAAAGCATGCATTGGGTTTTTTCCCATACACTTATCCAAAAGTAAAGTTTCATTCTAAATTAAGTGGAAATTTGGCCTTGTTACAATCAGTAATTAAAAACAAAACAAAACAAACAAACACACAACAAAACAACAAAAACCAAACCAAAAACCAACAGCAGAAAATGTAACCTGTAAATACTGAAGTGCAGCTACACTAGTAAGAGGTGAAAGATGACACTTTTCTCAGGCAGCAAAACCAGTGAGAGCCAGGTCAACTTAGCAAAAAAATACCATGTTGTGTCACCTTGTAATCAGGTGAAGGCAGATCTAAAGAGAGAAATTAAATGCAAACAACATAGATACATGGAGTTTTCTAAGAAAAGAATAAAATAAGAATCGATTGTGTTCATTTTATTGAAAACTGTTAAGAAGAATTAAAAGAAACCCATTCCCAGGTGCTTTTCTTCCTGGACTGAATGACTAAAACCTACTGAATCAGAACCCTCTGATGGAGGCACAGTGTAGGAAGTGCAAATCCAGTTCTTCATGAGCAATAAAGAGGACCTAAATTCAACTGCATATGGACGCAAAAAACTTTAAATACAAAAAATAGTTTTATGAGAAACTTGGGAGAGCAACATCTAGTGTTTCAGCAGAATCAGGAGACTAAGTTCAAAAACTGCTTTTGAAGATTCACGTGGCTTCATTCAACAGTGGACTTCAATAATTCTTTAATAGCTGAGCATTAAGAAATATTTAACGTTAAGTACTATATCACATATAATACATACTAGCATTAAGTATAAATGTTAATAAATATTAACTTAATTTTCATTAAAAATTAGTTTATTGGTTTATTTACAGTAGTATTGAGTTTATCTTGACTGTGTTGTCCTTTTGCATAGATGAACTTTGTCTGACACTCTCTAAAATTATCTGGGTTTCCACCCCCCTTTTTCATCTCATGCCCTTTTCAACTTAGCAGTTTAATTAATATCTATTTCTAAGAATAAGCCCTGTTCTAGAGAATTTAACTAAACATGCAGAATGAACCCCATTTCTGAGAAGACCTACAACAACACACCGAGCTGCAGCTGAGCTTCATTTCCCAGAGTACAAATTCCTCCTTCAGCTCACTGAAACATCTGAATTATCACTGGGAATGTACAAAGTTTATATTATGTTCTGTGGAAAAAATCCACAGAACTCAGCTGCAGTTAACGCAGACCCAAATGACCTTCTCCAAAAAATCTTCTTAAGCTTCCAGAAAATAGCTCTTCATGATAAAGTGGGTATTTTTAGGCAGAATTTGGGCTCTGTAGAGCTCTTCAGTAAACACAGACACTTTCAGCCCACTGTGGAGACTACCTCTTACTGGGGAGATAATATAAATAAGTTTAAATAATATAAATACGTTTAAAAGAAGTTGTAAATCTTTTAAAGCTGGAACTGCTCATTAGACAGTGGAGCATTCACGCAAAGCAACCCTATGACCTGACATAGGTCTATAAAATCCAGACTTTGACCCTGAACTGGTTCCCAAAAACTCCTCCTACAGCGGCCAGGGGGGACAATTTCAAAGAACAGGAGAGTGGCAAAGCAAGGGAGAAGGGAGCCGAATGGACAGGTCGTTTTTTCATTAAACTTCCCATGGCTCAAAACCTGGCGTACACCACGGGGCAGGGTGAAAACTCAGCAGATACACCACTGAATACTTCTTTGTTCATTTTATTCTAATATATTTTGCCCTAAAGAACAGAAGCAATACTGTTAGACTGGAATATGTCACCAAACTCGATTCTTTTATCTGAAACCGAAGTCTAAATGACTCCTTTTATCTGCCTTGCTGGTTCGTCGTCCCTCTCCAAGTGCCTGAACGAAAGCGAGGGAGCTCAAAGCTGTCAAATTTCCAGATGTCAGGGGACGTCGCAACACCCGCACTTTGAACAGAAGGAAGCGGATTGATTCGGCTAAAAGGATTTTAGGAAGCAAAACATCAAAAGATGGCAGGAAGCACGAAGAGGGAGGGGAGACCGCTGGCAAGTTCCAGCCTTGGCGCTGACTGAAATGAAGCCGGATCTAACGAGCCCCTTTCACTGCTCTCCCCAGCAACGCGCAGCTGAAACAGTAGGTGTGATCCACTGAGAGGAAAGCAGTTTACTGAACTTTTGTACTTCTGCTTAAAATCATGAATTCTGCTCCTCACGACTGGCACCACCCTAATATTTGTTTTCAACGTGTCCATTGTCAGCGTTTGTTCAAGTTGTCAATGTATCTGTTTGCTAGGAGATACTGAAGCAGTATCCTTATATCCTTCTCTCCCAACCTGGAATTTACTGAAACATATCCAATAAATAAATTTGGTGTGAACACATATTAAATACATAAAAAAACATTTTAAAGGAGGCCCCTTTTATGCTACCAGGTACCAATTTTGCTACTCTGAATGTCCATACTAAAAAGGCCTCCCTGGATGCCTTCTCTGTCTCTAGTTCTCAATTTTATCTGAAATGGAGAAGCAGTAACCTCTTCTACTGTGTTTGCTGAAATAACTGAAGACATGAAGCAACACTGTTAAAACACAGCTTCCTCCACATTCATGCTATTTAACCCACCCCACCACCAGTAGTCGCAACAACATCTACCTTCTCTGTTTCCTGTTCCGCAGGCCCACCAGCATGGCCCATGAACCTGCAGCTGAACTGGAGCCAGGTCCTCACTGATATTTAATTTACCAGCCAACCACAGGTCTGAAATATACTCAATGCTTAAAACTTACTTTCTTCCTTCCTTTCTGTTCTTTCTTTTCCTTCCTTCTTTCCTCCTTTTCTCAATTTATGAATATTCTCTATATTTAGTACTTATGAAAGTAACAGACAAGATGAATAATTAGATATCCAGCAGGGCTAAATCAACGAAGCTCCTCTGGACACAATTCCCAATGCAGATAATTTCAGTGCAAGGTTCTTCCCACCCAGCCCTAACAAAGGGCCCCAAACAACTCCAGCTATAGATCTTTTTAACCACTGCCTAATTTAGTAGTGAAAGGAACATTAAGAAAGAACTAGGTCTATTTTCACCACTAACGTGAGCAAAGGCACCATAAATGAGCAATTAGGACCCTAATCCTCTACCACTTAATTTCCCAATTGCTTTCACTGATTTTTAAAACAATGGATTGTTGCTTCTTGTTCTCTTCATGAAAACACAGCAAGTACCATCAGGTGCCCTAAATATCCCCTATCTGAACAAATGAGAATCTGCTGCGCTCCACCTGGGATAGTGAGCAACATCCTCACTATTAAGGCACAGAGGGGCTGATTGCAAACCCAGCACCATGAACCTCAGGGCGGACTGTTAGGTTCTACCTACACGATTCCTCCAAAAACAGTATGAACCCAAAATCCCAAAGAGCTACAACAAACTGACTCCAAGACAACCAGCAGGAAGGGTGGCTGGGAACGTACACACACCATGAGTTGCAGATGGCAATAGCTACGTGAGACAGGTGATGTCTTTGGGAAATCCAGCCACCTTTTCTTCCCACAACCTGCTCCACCTCCATCCTTCCCAGTGACTGACTGGTCGGGCAGCCTCGCTCTGCCTGCCACAAGTTATCCATCTTCCAGTCTCTATAACAAATCTCACCCAATCTGTTTGCTCTCAGACTGGTATCGTCCCTGTTTCTCCATCCTTCGTGGACACACCTAAAAGGCCCAGCTGCTTTTCCTTTCATACGTCAATGTAGTATTTGGAGGAAGCCTCCCATCTTTTAAGGTCAGCTAAAGGCACCTCCCCCAGGCAATGTACACTATAAACATGTAATGCAACAAATGAAAAGCACCGTCAGAAAATAGTTAATTCCTATAAGCAATGGAAATACTGTGTAAATACTGTGTTTTATCCATGTCTACCTTTGAATATGCTATGGCTGCCAACAGCCAGCAGGCCCAGCAAACAGTCTGGAAAGGAATCTAAGGCCACAAAGTCAGATGTTACTTCGATTCCTGTTTAAAAAAAAACCCAACACAAGGACAAGATTCAAAGGCTTGTGGTAGGATTCAGAGACCAGAACTGATACGTTCAGGAGGCCATGTGGTTGAATCCCACGGAAAAGAAAAACCTCTGCAACTGGAAGGATTAGATGCCTGCTCCCGTTTATTTCCAAGTACCTCTGAAAGACCATCTTCTATCCCAGCCATCCACCAAAGAAGGGAAAAAAGCTCACCCCAACACCACACTACAATCTTCAAACACTTGTGTATTTCTAGCTGTTCTCATTCCAGTTAAATTTTGCAGTGTTTATGGTCAGCAAGCTCTGCCTCACCACACCATATTTCACCAGAGATTAGTGTGCAAATATTATGCCATGTGGAATGTAAGGGTTTTTTTAAACATCAGCAGTTTAGGAATGCAAGTTATGTGGGATCATCGCTTATACCTGTCCATTTGTAAGTAACTTCCAACACAGAGGGCCTTCACCTTGTTTCCCCCAGGGAAACGTTTTATCTCTATGAATCATGCACAGATGCAGCTTCACGTACAACATGAGGCAGAAAACCCAAAACATTTTTCTGATTTTTT
Source organism: Columba livia (assembly GCF_036013475.1). Classification (NCBI taxonomy): domain Eukaryota; kingdom Metazoa; phylum Chordata; class Aves; order Columbiformes; family Columbidae; genus Columba; species Columba livia. The sequence goes on from NC_088603.1 coordinate 106,664,770, forward strand.
TTTTTCCCATTGAAATAAGCAGCTCACTAAGAAAATCCCAACAACTGCATTTCTTTTTAAGATTCATGTGATGAAGACAGATTTTCAAACCTCAAAAAGCTGTTTCACATCTGCAGATTTCTAGCAGTTGGTGGCCTCACTCTGTAATCAGATTTTCTCTGGAAAATCACCTCTGGAGTTGGGTTTTTTTTAAACTCCACTGGTCGACAACTAGAATTAATTAAAAGAGAGGTGTGTGTGTGTGTGTCTGTCTGTCTGTGTATGAATAATGGAATGAGACACAGCTGGTAAAACTAGCAAAACATAAATGTAATGTCTTGACCACTTGTCGCTATTACAAAATCCTATGGCATTTTTCCCTTGTGTATTAGTCTTGCAATGAGGCTAATTACATTCTGTCTGCTGAAATCCTTAGTTTAAATAGCTACTACGGTCATATATAGAAAGATATTTGTGCGTCTAGCTCCTACTTAAGTGCGGTTGAAATCAGGGACAAATATACCTTTCTAATATGGCTTATACGAGACATAATTAAAGAATTTCTATAAAGAGCCTATGTGGTCTGTAGTTTCGTATATTTTCAAATTAGCTAAAAAAATATACATTTCCTACAATAACCAGTTATCCACCTAGGTAGAATATGCTGTAAAGCCTATTATTGCTCTTTTTAAGTCAGAGATGACCAGTGTCATGAAAAAAACACCCTGCAAGAAAGGTCTTGACAGTGAAAGGGGGCAAAAAATAGAAATATATTAAAAAAAATCTAACTTATATGGTTCAAACAAGTAGTTAAGTTCAGTTAGCCTTGCAGAATGGAGAAAGGAATCCTAATTATTATTATTACTACCATCTAATCCAGCTCAGTATATTGTGAAGCAGTGCAAAATTTTGTGTCTCTGGGTGCAATTCAAAGAAATCTGAAATCCATTTATATTGTGCATAAACATTTTTGTACACAGCCTGACAAATGATGTCTTTATAGAATCTAAAATAGAAAGTATGGCCAAATATGCAACCGAAGTGTTCCAGGCAATATGGAGAAACAGTTGTGCTCATGCAGAAATGAGGCTTTCCAACAGAGACCTGCAGAACCCCATTTGTACTTGAAAGACAGGTCTCTTGTTTCGCTTTCTTTTTTGCTAGCCAACAAATATCTCATCTGTATGCTGCAAAACACACCTTTCAACTGTGGGAGGAAAAACACTGTTTTAGCATTCTGTGGGGAGAGAAGACATGGAAAGGGAGAAGGGGAGCATGGAAAGAGGGATTATTTCCCCAGTTACCTGGAAGATTAGAAGCGCTCTTCTAATTCACGAGCTTTTTCATATAAACAAAGAAGTAAGTTGTTTCAGGAAAGCGTGAGAAACATTTTATGAATGCAGAAACTGAATCAGAAAAATCATCTCTGTGTCTATGTTCTGGCAGCAAATTCAGAGTTGCTCTTTCTGATCTACAGATGTGCCTTTTACCTGGAATACAACACAGCATAGAGAGGTAGATAATTTAAAACCCTGGTGTAGCAACTAATCGCACTAGCTGTTCCTATGGTGATGGGCAGGGCTGAAATGCATCACAGATCTGGACTTCACAAAAGAAAAAAGACTGTTCTAGAATATATGTACACGTGTGCATGCACGCATGTATCTTTAGGACATATAACAACTGGAAATACTAATACATTGTACTGAAATTCTTAGAGATAGTACAGTAAAATATGAACTTCAGATCAATTGCAATAGTTTTCCTAAGGAGCCGTTCATCACACAGGTAACTGCTGGCTATGACAGTTCAGAAATTGGCTGCTCTTTGCTGACTCTTTGCTGGAAGAGGAGCTGTGAGAATCCTCAAGGGGGTGGTTTAAAGCTGACATGGCACACATGGGAGTCATTAACACGACAGGAAGCAAAAAGGATGAGTCAGGTTTCATCTCCAATGTTAACCCAGTGCTGTCCCTTCAAGGGTACAAAAAGCTGATGGCCCTACACGTACAGCGATCTACACCAAGAAACTAATATTTTGTAACAAGGCAGCTCTAGAGGCCTCACTTTCAAAACAATTTTAATTGAAGGATGTTACTTATGGTACCGTGTAGAGATTAAGACAAGTGTGAACACCAGATGCAGGACCACACTCAGGCAATAGCGCAAACACCAATGTTATTCAACATTCCAGCCACTAATTAGCAGGCGGCCGGTATCTGAGTAATAGCTGGCTGGTGCATATATGACCACACATCTGTTTCCACCTCTCTGCATCACTTCGCATGTTCGCAGCCTACACACATTTCTCTCTGAAAGTCCTAATTAATGAACGGCTTGTGTTGTAATAAGCTAAGAAACTGTTATCACCTCCTGCAAGAAGAGAAGATCTAAAATGTTGTCCACTACTGTTGAACATTTACGTATGGAGTTCAGAACATTATGTTTAAGGAATAGATATTAAGATGATTAAGGGAGTGGAGCATCTCCCTTATGAAGAAAGGCTGAGGGAGCTCAGTGTCTTTAGCCTGGAGGAGACTGAGGGGTGACCTCATTAATGTTTATAAATATGTAAAGGATGAGTGTCACGAGGATGGAGCCAGGCTCTTCTTGGTGACAACCAATGATAAGACACGGGGCAGTGGGTGCAAACTGGAACACAAGAGGTTCCACTTAAACATGAGAAGAAACTTCTTCACAGTGAGGGTGACAGAACACTGGAACAGGCTGCCCAGGGGGGTTGTGGAGTCTCCTTCTCTGGAGACATTCAAAACCCACCTGGACATGTTCCTGTGCGACCTCATCTAGGTGTTCCTGCTCCAGCAGGGGGATCGGACTAGAGGATCTTTTGAGGTCCCTATCAATCCCTAACATTCTGTGATTCTGTGATTTCTGAAGGTCCGGTTTATGAACTACACAGGTGTAATGGACAGAAGGGCTGTAGGAAGCTTCAAAGACGCAAACACCAACTCATATTGCAACACATTTAATTCTAAAACTTGCTTGCTTAAACCGGCTTTCTCTGCACCTCATAGTACGTGTGTCCCATCAGCGGGTTCTCCTGCGCTGGGGACGTTCTCAACACCCTTCCCGGGGCTTGAGCCCGGGGTGCAAGGGGTGATCCAGCACCAGCGGGCAGAGATCCCACAGTTTTCACTTGGTGAGCAACTCATCGTGCCAGCCTCACTAGTTAACCACCTTCTATGAAAAAGATCCACACAAGACAGTCCAGATTTCTGCCTTAGAAGATACGACGGACGGCTGTTACATGCAATATTGGTAATTACTTAAGTCAGGGAAACTGCGTAAGGACTTTGATCACAGCTGCATGCAAACGCTATTCCAAGCCGCTTCCTGTGGACTTGAGTTTCACACCACACGTGGGAACCTACACTCTCTCCTCCTGGATGAGGATGTTCAATTCTCCGAAAGACTGAGGAAATGTCCTCTCAAGCTCTCAACCCAATCTTATCATCAGAAATCAGTTTAATGCCTGAAACCTCAGGCTTACACGTTTCCTAACTACTTCTCTCTGGATGGATTACACGTAAGCAGACTCAGTGTTCAGAGGCTTCCTTTCTTTAAATATTGCTAAATTCTTGCCACAATGACACTGCCCAGTAATGAGGTACACAGCCTGAGGGCAGGATGTATGAAAAGATTTCTTTTTTATCAGCTTTGAATCACACTGAATGATCTTCTAATCTTACGACACAGCCAAAGCTCCTGACCCACCTACTGTTCAACACCCACAGTTCGGTGTACCTTTTCATTTCCCCACTCTTTATCTACACTCAAGAGTAAACAATACCAAATTTTTTGGTCTCTATTAATATTGAAGTCTGTTCACAACTTCATTCTGCTGCTTTCCTATGTTTCCTACATCCGTGGCATGTTGCTGTGCTGCAGCAATACTTGCACACAGCATTCTAGATAAAGGTGAAATGTTGATTTACGTAATGGCCATCAGAACATTTCACATCCTATTTTTATTGATTCAAGATATTTTATCTGACCACAATTATATTCTCTAAAGAAGTCTTATTTCAGCCCTTCATAGTAATGCTTTGGTCCTTTTCCTTAAATTACACTATTAATTAGGATCCAATAAACTGTATTAATAGCACATACTTTCTCTTCCAGTACCAATTACTTTGCATTAATCAAGATCGAATTTCATCCATCATTCTGTTGACTGCTGACCTCATTTGATTAAATCCTTCTGATATTCCTCTTCAGACTTCACTAACACACAACCCGATTTCATTACATCGCATTACGTTCACCATTTTTTAAGATAATCTGCTCCAATTGTGGAATCGTAGTTGACTGATGAAACTCACTCCTATTCTTCTGTGTGTAGTCACAATTTAATGCAAATTGATGTTTAATGTACCTACTTAGAAACTATTTAGCATATCCATTTCCTTGCTTTTAAATGTTGAAAAGTGAAAAATTAAAGATAAATTTATTATTATTGGACAGTATGTGTTAACATACAACATAAAGCATGTACTTTCTAAGCTTTTTAATTCTCGCTGACAGCTTATTGTATTTTTCCAGTATAATACCCATTTTTCTGAGGTTATTACAGCTTAACATGTTTCTTCATGTTTCTACAGCTTTGCATGTTTCTTCAACCACATAAAAATTTCATCTTCTTTTATTACTTTTGCAAAGCAGATGAACATCATTATCTCAAATTTATAAATAAAGAAATTAAGGAAGAAAACCAATAAAGATTTCTTCAGGAAGTCTGTGGCAGAGATGCCAAGCAAATCTGGAATTGTTGGTGAGACCTATTCACTGATCACTAAGTCTTCTATTCTTTATATCATTTCAGTCCTTCCTCTAGCTAGCTAACATCAGTAGAATTTCCTTTCCCCACATTTCAGAAGAGGATGTGATTTGAAACCTGTGTTATACAGCACAGCAAATGCATTTGCTGGGGGAGCACCACCAGCCCCAAATACTCACGGCCAGTTGACTGATCATCTGCATTGTAAGAGTCTATCAAAAGTGACAGGTATTCACAGTGAGAGCCGCAGCTTATTACAAACAAAAGCCACATGCACCTTTCATCCTGGTAATTAAAACAAACAAGTCAGTACCTTTGTCAGGGAGGGGAAAAAAAAAAAAAAGAGCAGGTTTGCAACATAATGATTTCCGACATTGTCTAGTAAATCTTTGACTGGTACAAATGGTAATCTCTTCCGGAATATCTGAATCTGCTGGAAAGAAGTCAGGATCGTTTCCTACTGAAACAGCTGAAAGGTTCTGCAAGACAGAAATATCATTCTTGGCATTAGCTGCAAACACTGAACGTGCAGGAACAGACCAACTATGTGAAGTACCATGCAACGGGTGGCCAGGCTGAGGTACTGGACTGGAACAGAGGTCACCACGAATATTCTCCAGGGGGCTACCCACTCTTCTTTGGAAAATACAGGGAGATGACTTACACCGGACCATGGCTCTATGGTTTCCCAAAGCACAGGGTTTATTCTGGCCACTTGAGCTAGGTTTTGAAACCAACAACAATAAAACTGTCTGAAACTTAATAGGACATGTAGAACATGAAGTATGCAAGAACTGAGAAACTGATTCCCACCATGATGTAGAGCAGGGCACCCATTCTCACAGAACCCCCTGTTCGAGGAAAGGCAACCCTAGCCTGACCAGCGTTAGTCATACCTGTTTGTTTATACACACATTTGTTATCTTAGACCACACACACAAAAAAAGAGAACATTCTAAATCTTGGTAAAATAGAAAAGAAAGGAAAGATTGTTTTGGAGGACTGTGCTGCCAAGAACACAATAATATCACCATCAGCCCCCACACATTTGTTACTGCATTCAGCGCAAGTGCCGGATGAACATCTGCACTGTAAAAATTCAGCCCATTAGCTCCTTCAGCTTGTTAGCATATTTTAATACTGTGATCACAGCTTTCTATTTCTATCAAGGTGCTACTAGGTGCCAGACCCAGTATTCACACAGTGCGTCATTATTATCTCTACACCCCCCAGGTCCTTAGTCTGTCTTACTTTTATGAAGATATTACACAGCAATACTGAGACAGAAGGAAAGAAAGAAGAGGGGGAAATCTGAGGAGAAGAGGATGCTACTTGTGTAGCCACACTGCCGGAAAGATAAGTAGGACTGTGATCTTATCATGTACGGCTGGAGTAACACTGCGTTACGCACATCCCTCTCTAGCCTCTCAGTCTATATAACTTAGAGAATAGTCATCTATCACATAAAAAATGCAATTAATTTAACAACTCTCTCCTGATCTACTGTTTTCTTTTGGCTCTTTAGAGTGGCTCAGTATAAAGAGCTGGTCAACTGTCTCATTTATGGCCTAAATAAATTTCTTAATGCTAACTAGCCTGTATTCACTCCTTTCATTTGTGTAAGACACATGTGAACGAAACAAAAATCAGTGCAAAGCCGCTGTAATATACACACATGTACTCTCACAGTATCTGATGCCAGTGTGCTATGCAGACACACATGACAACTCTGTTTTCTACATGCAGTGGGCTTTGTGTGTGCATTTTTTCTTAAACATCCAAGCCAAATTTAAGCCCACTTTCATCACAAGATTAATTTCATTCACTATTAAATATAAAACTGTCACACAGTCCACAAATTCTGACCAAAAATAACCCCAACACCACAAATCAAAAAAATCCCACACACCACTTAGAAAAAAAACAGTAAGCTTAGATAAATTAAAAATATCCATATCTCACAAAATAAGTGAAAAGATCCAGGCAAACAGTCTTTCAGGTTCACATGAATTCAGCACTTTCAAGCTTGCATCCTGTATTCAAAAAGCCTTAACAGGAAAAGCATGTGCTGAATATAGAAGAAACCAACGTGCCCACACACCTACTGGTTCACAAAGGGTTGATGGATCTTCTCTTGTTCTTACACTTACGAGACGTTTTCTCTTCACCTCAGTTCCTGCCCTTTCTAAATGCCGAATTCTCTCAGAAAGACAGAAATCCCATGCTCCTCACTGAGAGCAGTGCATCATTCCTCCAAGGAACCAGGTTTACTGGGAAAAACACAACTGTTTTATCTAATTTGCTTCTACTCTTTCACTTAGCATCTGCAACTGGCCAGTGCCAGATTCAATACTGGACTAGCTGGGCCTTTGATCTCACCCAGGACAGCTGTTCCTATGAACTCACTTAACTAGCTAACATTATTCCAATAAAGCCCCATGTCTTAAGCCAAACTGGACTTCGTTATTGAAAAGAAATGTTTTATTATATTCTACCAGCACAGGTTTGTTCCAAATGAACCCAAGCCCATGAACGGTCATAAGACCCCTTTTGATGCTTCACTCTTTTGTTTCATTTCTCTGTAACAAAAAATAACAAACAATGAGACTCTCAGAATGGGGTAGAAAGGGGAAAGCAACAATTAACTCTTAATTCCCAAACTCTCTTGTATTAAGGGAAAGGTATTGAAGCATATGCTTTAGTGAAGCAAGGACTAAGGCATGTAATAAGACTACAGTTTCACAGAAACCTTAAACCAGTCAAGGATAAACCACCACTGAATGTAGCCACCTGTACTGCTTTGTACTGGCAGAAGAGTTGGCACAGTTGAGCTGAGAACAGAATTGAAGACATGACACTGGCTGAAACAAAGTGGAAGCTTCTCAGAGTTCATCAGAACCAAACCAGGTCTACAACCCAATTCCTGTGTGGCTGCACAAGCATTTGCACAAGGACAAGGAGGGGAGCAACCACAAGGGGCTACACTGGCTTGGCCATTTTCAAGTACTTGCAAAACTGGGGAGAAAATAGGGTTTCTCACACGTTCCAGCTTGAGAAAAACAGCTGCACACTCATGGACAAAGCAACATGCTTCGGTTAAACACTCCATGATATGGAAAAACATAATTTCACACACAACACAGACCACAGAGGTGACTGAAAAGCACAGATTTCTTTGAGCACCAACGTGATGCTCCATGTTAAGCTACACAGAATTTTCAGACAGAAATTTTTCGGTGTGCATTTATTTAGAACATACAAGCAAACTCCCAATTCATCTTCATCTCAGCTGTTACATTAAAATAAAAGGAGAAGATGAGCCTGCTTAAGAAAAATTAAAGTTGTTCTTTTCATCACGGAGATGAAGGGTCTCTGGAGATAAAAGGTCAGATATGCATCTGCAGAATAAAATGCAATTGAACATCACAGTCTGCTGTCTAGTTTGACTCTATGTCCCTTTTTTGTGAGTTGTTTTTTTTTTTTCAAAGCTGCCTTAAAAGCATGTTTAAACCATATGAAAAAAATGTAAGCAATCTTCATACTACCTTAGCACCTGAACAGCATCCAATGCCGTTCATAAGAACTAGTTTGTGACCGCTTCTCTTAGCCAAGTGCAAACACAGCACAAATGCAGTGCCCTTAATAAGCATTTACAAGCAATAACCAATATGAATGAAGGACAGGGAAAGTGGTGGTTTTAAAATTCACACTGGAGGATTTCAGAACTGCATGTAAAACTTAAAGAGATTTAGCCAGGCAGCTCCTAGTTCACTGTACAGCGTGAGCCCTGCGAATAAAAATGTTGAGAAGGACAGCAGTGAACAATACTTACTAACGTGAACTGAAAAGACAATCCACAAAAGTTGCTCAGTGCCACTCTATATGATTTCTGATGTCGTGTTTGAGCACCTACTAGTTGTATGTGAAATAATGTGTGAACATAACTGTCTTGCAGTTTATTCTCTTCCTCTCTCCAGAGGGAGAATTGTGCCTCTGGTGTGATTCTGTGCTGTGGTTTTTGTACTTCAGTTTATGAAATATTTCTGCCACCATGCACTTCTAGTGGAGAAAAAGCTGGAAAAGGGTGCCCTCAGAGTATGTTGGATGCCAGTCCCCTGCCTCATACTGGTCCACAAGAAGGTCCTGTCTATTGCAGAGCCAAGCACATCTGGAAGATAGAAAGTCACATCAGAACTGATGCCTGGCACTACTGCTTCAAGATTTCCAGTCCGAAGTTTAGGCACGCTCTCATGAAAAACAGCCTTGGAATGAAGATTTTAATGCACTGTACACTTTGAGCGCTTAGAATTCTCTTTTGCATCTGCAAATAATCAGTAGCAGAAAAAGGAGACAGGAGAAAGCAAAAGCATTACCAGGCACAACCATAATAAACTGTAATGTTTAGTACCAGATGAAGTTTTTTAAAAGCTAACAGGAATTGAAGGAGGGGTGAATGAAAGGTGTATGAAGAACAAACACAAACAGTTCTAACAAATGTTGTTCCTAGATCTTGATTAAAAGTGATACAACTGACTTACATGCTTTGTGAATTAATAATGTAGCATTTCAGAGCTACTGTAATTCCCCCATTTTCATCTGCAGGTAACCGTGCACTTTTATTTCTTTTCTCATTAACTGTAAAAATATAACTAACGTTCAGCTGGAAACTTTGTGAAACGGAAATTCCTTACCAGGAGTTGACTTCAGCCCTGTTTGTAAGCAGATGCAAATACCTGACTTTTACCGGCACATTTCATGGTTGTTATTAGCCATGTATGTGTGTGTGCCTGGCTTGTCTGAGCTACTAATACTTCAAGGCTCCAGACGAAGAATGGGCGAACTCCAGCATTACTGAATTCCACTGCAGTTTTATTACAGAATTCATGGGAGCAGCATTCTACTTCATTTATTAAACACCAGGAAACACAGTATTTTAAAAATACATACAAAATATTAAAGGAAAACACAAAATTGACTGTAATGTTTTGCTTTTTTCTGCAAATTTTCAAGCTTATATTAATTGCTAACATTCCATGCTGTACTTCAAAAATATGCAAAGATGAAATCACTTCAAAATAAAGCGCACAACCTGCTTACAGCACTTTAAGAAACAAGACTGCACTAACAGGCTGAAAAACAACTGGATTTTCTAAATATAAACACCTATCTAGTATTTACTTATATATACACAAAACTAAAATCCAGAGCACTGCAGGTTATTCTGCAATACAAAACCCAGAGAAACTCTTGCTTTTTGAATAAGTTAGCATATGTATCAAATTAAGCTTTTGTTATAACTCCACCAGTCAAAAATATTTATCGCTCCATCTATATCAGAAATTTTTATTTCCTTATCATTAATTGTGCTCAGTGACAGAGAAAGGACAAGTAACAGCATGAGAGATCCCTACATAGCACAAGATCTGCCCTAGGCTATGGGTCTCACCTGGTTGACACAGCTTCTCCTTTCCAAATTACAGGCAGCTCCATCTAACCTCATCTGAACACTTGGGGACACACGGAGCCTCGGGTAGGGAGAGAGCTGAATCCTTCTGAACAAGTGGGCCAAATCAACAAAAAGTAAGCAAGTAAATCAGCACTTTCAAGCGTACTGTGACTAAACCAATTAATAAATACAGGTGAGAGTGCGGTTTTATGCAGGTGCTTTATGGCCAGATGATGGCTCTCCAAACCCACCCCTCCTAAGGTCTGTGCTCCCAACTAAATCATTCCCTAGTCCCTGGGCAGATGCAGCTGAAATCAATAGCGTCGTAACACCATTCCTCTCCTTTGCACCCCCCCAAAAGCCTCGTAATATCCAAGTTTGAGAGGAGATTAGTGCTGCCGGGCTCCCAGCACCAGCGGGGCAGGATCAGCCCCGATCACTATCTGATTAGAGGGGAGCGCGTCCCCACTTTCCCCAGTCACTTAAGCCGGCGTCTCATTGCTTGTCCTTAGAGACCACAGCTCCACTCAGGCAGAGAGCGTCTAGACAGTATTCATGAATCCATCTGTCTGGCACAGCCAGGCTGATGACAAACTCTATTAGACCCGAAACAATTTTTTTTTCTTCCCCGCTCCTCCCTCCTCCCATCTCCCTTTTCCTCCGAGAAGCAGTAATCTGACACTGAAAATTACTATCATTGTTGCAATGCTCAAAATAGCAGTGCCAGACTTTCATTAACATCAACGCTAGACTGCTAAATATTTAAAGAAATGGATAAATTTCACCTGAAGTGGGACAGCCCGGCACACATGAAAGCAGAAGCACAATCAAAATGTAAATCTAAGTGGTTGTTTTTATCTGTGCAAATTCGGTGTCACAGTCAGAGGGGGATGCCAAAGGTCTCTTTAAACAAAATATTTTCCTTTGATTGAGCTTTTTGTTTTTAAAACAGAATCATTCTCCAACCCCCTGCAGAGCCCTACAAGGCTCAGAGCTGACAGAAGTAGGTGGGGGGTGGTGAAAGGGAGAGCTATATATTTGATTTGTTTGGGTTTTTTTACCTTGCAGAGGAAAACGAACTCCTACAGCAGACTCTTCTATGCCAAAACAGTCGTGACACATCACCTCCATCAATGCTGACAACTTGAAATTTGATGTAAACATAATTTTCACACGACAAGAAGGATTTGTTCTCCCTTATTTTATTCTTCAAATTCTCATGCATGTCAATATTTGTGTTTCATATGGCCACGAACACATACAGATCACAGAAGAGAGAACTACCTGGACTGTTTCCTACCAGACAATTAAAGAACTAAAATTTCCACCATTGCAACCCCTCTCAATTCGACATGACTTCAATACTGCAGTCTGCAAACAGACAACAGACTACACTTCCAATTTCAAAATCTAATTTACTTGTAGCAGGACAAGGCAGGGTGATCATTTGTTGTGAAACAAAGGGAAATGCTCGAACAAATGAACTGTGTCCTGCTAGAAGCAGGCACATTGTTCCAATTCCTCGGAGTCCAAATTTTGCAGGTCACGTGGAGCGGCAATCTGCCGCCAAGGCCAAGTCTGCAGTGTTTAAAATCCTATTCGTCATCTCATTTTTCCTACTATAGCTTTGTGCCGTTAAATACACCCTTGACCTCCAAGTAGTGTTAAAAGAACAGTTATCTCCATTATCTCAATCAATACATCTTTTCAGTTGTTGAAAATAAAAACAAGCGGACCTACCCAAAGTTGCCACGGGTTGCTTTGTATGAGGCTACCTGTGTGGAAATGTGCAGTAACCTTGGAGCATCCTCACTGCAGAGGCAGAGGTACATTTTAACATGCATCACCAAACCTGTGTTAAAAATCCCAATGTAAACCCAGGCAAGCTGTCATCTTAACAGGTTTGGCTTAAATTCCTTAGCATGTATTTTGACCAACTAACATCTGCATGACTGCAACTGGTGTTGTCTAAAATCAGAATCCGATAGACACTTGCTAATACACCTCATAGCTGGTGCAGATTTCCTCCGTTTGCCTTCCAACTTCTCTGTGCTATACAGACTAAATTGCCCATGTAGCAGCATAAGGAAACCCCACCTACAAGTCAGCAGAGAAAAATTAATAAAAACAAAGGGCTGCATAAATAAACGTGTTGTTTAACTGCACACGTGAGACATCTTATTGAGTTCAGTAGCAACATTTAAAAGATTGAAGTAACAGCCTTTATGCTGGAGCCAGATAAGATTACCAAGGAGAGAGGAACAACCAGGTCTGGGAGATTTAAACTCTAACACAACGCGGTAGCATCTGCTAGAACCACAAGATCCAGTGAGCAGGTCACCCACAAAAAAATATCTTTCTATACCATTGCTCATGCAACTTAACTAAACTAAACAATAAGCTCCAACAAGACATTCTGGATTTGGCTGCTGGCAAGAACACAAATGAGAAATGCTTCAGTAGCCAGGAAATATGGGCTACCGCTAACATGGCACACACTGCTTAAATAAATTGAAGCAGAACATCCATAGGAAAATGTATTTATTTAGACATTATTTGGGGGCAGTCTATGTATTACTGTGAAATGAGACTAATATTGTTTCCACCACAGGAGGACAGAAGGTTTGAATACAGCAGGAGAAAGGATTCTTTGAAGAAAGAGCAGAGGGGAATGCATACCACAGCAGTGCCAATGTGCTCTGGGTAAAGGCAGGAGCAGTCCCAGGGAGAAACAGGCCACCCTGCTCAGGCGTAGACCAGCACACACTTACAAACGGCTCCTTAAAACAGTGTCCTCCCCATTTGAGAACTGTGCACAAGCAAGAAGATGCCAGAACAGACCTAATATGTAACACTGACCAGAAAGAAATTCCTGCTTTAAAATTCCTCAAGTGATCTTTTTTAACATCATTTGCTTCTTATTGACCTGTATTATCTTCTTCCAGAGGCCAAAGAATGTACATATTTCTGTGTTGGAAGGTAGCCTTGTTAGCTGGGACATTTTGAATCCGCGTACTCTGGAGTACTCTGGTAGGGATCCCCATTAAAATCATTGAGCAAAAGCATGCACAAGTTCTTTAATTCAACATGTCAGCCCTCTAAAGCCTGGGGACCTCACTTCAACAAGGATTCTAGAAACACTTTTTCAAGGCTGGAATAAGCCAACACAAACAACTGCCATGTCCCTAATAATGATCTTTCCTGTTACCAATTGGCACTGACTTCTACCATGCCACAGCTTGTTTAATAGACAGAACAGGATAAATATCACTAATCCTCATTTGTTTCAAATACTGTTTATGGCTGTATTATTTTTTCTGTCTGGCTTCGTTTGTTGTTTTTGGGTTTGTTTTTATGCCTCTTTGTTTCACCATCAGGACCCTGATTCACTAGGTTTTGTTTTTTTTTTCATGTAAAACAGAAGTCCTTTATTTTTCTGTGAAGGAACTTGGAGTTTGTTTGTTTGTTTAAACTCTTCTAGAAGGCAACTGATAGATGGGTGGTAACAGTCCTCATGTCTGTAAAAGGCTGATAGGAGAAGGACACAAACTGTTTTTCTCCCTCTCCACTGAAAAGCAAGAGAAATGCTGCCAGCTTGACCTGCATGACTTTCCAGAGGCAGGATCATGAAACATGCCACCTGAAGTCCCTGTGCAAACAGGAATCTGCTGCCAAAGGTTTTTTTAGAGATACCTTTTGTCAGGTTTGGTCTGGATAAACTTCACGCAGCTGGAGGCGAGGTGGAGAACCATCCAGCTGACCTGTCATGCATGCCTGGCTTCACATTCATGACCTCCTGCAACGCCTGAGGGGAGGGATGTGGCTGAGGAGGAGACCAGGAAGTTTGCGGATCCTGGATCAAGCAAGTAACAGTATTTCTGCAGTCCAAAGGCCTTCTGCCGAACGGGCCAGCATGAGGTGTCAACATGCTGCTGTGATGACTGTACAAGGGTTACAGGGACAGAGGGACCCTGAAGAACCATCACTGCCCCAGCTCTCAGACCTCCAGCTGAAGGAGGCTTTGGGAGTCCCACCTAGGAGCTCACAGGGCGCCACCATCACACTGTAGCCATGCAGGGCCACCGCTTTCAAGGCCTCAACTGCTGCTCGTCACCAAAACCCTTCCATCCATCTGCTACCGCCATGGCTTTCATGGTTCCTTTTGGGCAAATGGTTTTGCTATTTGGTTTAAGAGAAGAGCTGTACAGTCTCCCAGCCAAAAAAATTCCTCTATTTGAACTTCAACAATATGCTTACAAGTTTTGTATGCACAAATAATAAGGCATAACCTTTTTACAACTCAAAAGCCAAGGTTAGCCTAAGTTCATGGGCAAATACATGTGACATTTTGATCTGGACCCATAACCAATGACTATGGCTAGTCCTGGGGCTTTGGAAGGAGTTCCACTCCAAAAAAAATCAAACCAAAACCAAAACAAAATAAAAGTATATGTAGGCCATTATTATTTCAAAACCCCTGAAATCACTGCAGAAGTACCAACGTGCTGCAAAGTATGAGATTTAAAAACATTTACAGGACAACACTTAGAAACACTTTCATTTGGAGGTTAGAGGGCAGAGGAAGAAAGGTGTATATCTAACACCTGACATCATCTTCTGTTATGAATCCACTCCGAACTGTTTGTTACGAAAATTACAGATACAGCTGCTTGTAATTCCTATTACTAACAACAACATTGGAACACAGATAGCCTTAAGCCATAGTCACAATCAGAGGTGAAGCAGTGTTCCAAGGGATGTCGGTACTGGCAGAACTAAACTGTTTGGAAAGCGGCAAGTAACGTAACACCACTTCTATTGCACTTGTAGACCAGAAGCATCATTGGAAAATTTCTCCGCCATCCAGAAAGCTGAATTGCAATGTAAAGATAAATTATTGCAGAACATACAAAAATAAAACCAAAGTTTGACTTCCATGTACATCACTGAGAGCAAAGCACTAAGAAAGCAATTCTGGTGGTAAACTCTGGCACTCTGTGTGAGATATTTATGCACCAAAGAATCACAATTAAAGCAATTTTAAAGACAGACCTACAAAAGCTCAGTTACCTGCCAAATGATGCTGATCTCAGCACTAATAAAATATATTTGATTAATAAGAATGATAACTGGAAATACTACAACTTTCTTCATGGTCTTCACAGCATATAAAGACTGTCAGACAAAGCAAAAAACAACATTTTTTAGAACCTTGGAAAAGAAATTATTTAATAATTTATACATTATGGTTTCTTTCTCAGAAGCCACATATGATCCATGTGCTTACAACCTCAGTGTCTGCAGCACAAACTCTCTTTACATAACTACAACTTCTCAGGTTTAGAAACCTAGAGCAAGTATGTTACAAATCACTGCCGGTTCAGAGAAAAAGAGTATTTACTTCTTCTCTCTCATCCCCCCCAGATACCAGACTGCAGACCAAGTTTCCAGACAGACTAATTTCTGAGGTAGACAGACATATTCGACATACATACACCCAGGGATGCACACAAAGAGCCAGTACTTACAGCTAAAGATGCCTGGAGGTGGATGCTCTGTTACAAGCAGACAGTTCTCTTCATCGCTGTTATCCCCACAGTCGTTCTGTTGGTTACAAATCAATGAACCAAGATACAAGCATTTACCACTGGCGCAGGTGAATTTGCACTCTGAAAGGCAAAAAAGAAAACACAACAAAAACTTGTGAGGAAACTGGTGCTCACCTTCTTCACTGCTAGGATGACTGATAAAAAAGGCAGTATTTTCCAAGTAGATGCTATCATGGCGAATGGGTCTTTGGCACTTCATCCCCCAAATAAATAATACAGTAGTTGTAAGCACTGCATATGTATAAATACATACGTGAAACATTCCAGATCACCAGAATCAATTCAGTAGCAAGCCAGATTTGCCACTTGGGGAAATTCAACTACCTCTTCTTAGAAAAGGGACAATATTTTCTTGTAGTTCCTTTTGGACCAAAATCATATTCTCATACACGTTTGTGTGACACCTTGCATATTTTGGGCAAATAAAAATGAATAAAAATAATAATTGCCCTACATTTTTAAAAGTCTTACACAATGCAAAACAGTATCAACTGTAAGGCAAACAGTATAGTTTGTAACCAGGAACAATCCTGTCCAGACACAGACAATTATTCCTTAACTACCTTCCCCAAACCAATTTGCCAGTCTCTCAACTAATTACAATCAAGCACACAGTGTCTGCACATTGAACTCCCACACACCAGTTTACTTTACAAAGTTGATAAACTTCTAAAACCTCCATAAAGTGTCTGAATGTTACACGCAGCCATGCTGCATTTTTTACATTCCGTTCATCACAAAGAAATGAATATTTTCCCCTAAATATGGTTCTGTCGTAAGAACAATTTCTATGAGACCAAGTATTTAAGCAAAAACTTCGTTACCTCAAGTTCCTTCTTCTCTCCCTTTCTCTGCAAAAGGATGCAGGCTGGCTAACTAATCCTGTGTAAAATACCTGACTAGATCGAGCTCTAGTTCTTGGGGAAAAAGAATAAAATAGAAAAATCAAGGAAAAACTCCTTACCTCATCTCCCACTCAAATTTTACACCAACAGGAGGTCTACAGTTACCCCTTCTGACAGGGATGGCATTATCTCCATCCTTGACTTTTTGTTTACTGGTAAAGATTCAATAAGTGCTAACCAGTGGTAGCTTTCTACGGGAATTATAGTCCAGTGCTTTGTCATCTTGGATGTCTTGTCTTTAATTTTCAGAGCCCAGTCAGACAGGGTTTCAGTCTGACTGACTTGTCATCTGTCTGAGGCTGTAACACTTCAGTATTTAAATAAAGCTAGTTATATACTAAGGCTGTCTGCTACGGTTGATAATTAAAATGCCACTGTCCTTCCGCTAAACTGATCATTTAAATGTCACTTCCAGAAACAAAGCTTTATAGTAAGTATTTGAGATGCAATTAAGAAATGTTCACAAAAGTACACATGCAATTATAAAGAGCTTTCTCACCAGGCTTGTTTCAAAGTTAAATACACTACACATATAGAACAGAGGGCATATTATATCTAGACAAATTATAATTTAATGATTACACTTCCAGCATGTTGACAAATTGTGGTGGTTCTCATACAGAAGCCGAGGCAAAGCAGACAGAATTATAAACAAGAAACACAAGTAGTTTATTAAAGAAGGGCCTTTCTCTGAACCATGGGCTTCCCTAAGGCTGCAGTTTGTATTGACTGATTCTGCTGAAGAGAGACAATCTCTGCTCCTTCCCAGCAAGGAGATGACATTTGTTCATCAGAATCAACAAAAGACGTTCCTTTACTCTTGGACTTAACCTGAACTTAGACAAAAGGATGTATAATTCCAAAAAAAAGCCCCTAAAGCAGTTACTAAGGCATGATACTTAACCACACGTATCTGATATGTAACATAAGCATGGTAACAGCAAAGGAGGAGAAAATAAATTGCGAAAGAGAACGAAATAATTTTTATTGGCAGATTTGCTTTTGTAGGTAAAAGTGATTTGCAGACTTCACTCTGAATACTTTGCATCAAGAGTATTAATGAAATTTTGGTACACATAACAGAAAGAATCTGCTGCTGCAAAAACATGTGCATCAACAAGTGTGACACATAAAATGCTACTTAGGAATATAAGTAAGAGCCATAAAATACAATGCAAGAAAAACAAATATTTCCTATGGGGGAAAAAAACAATCCTTCTGTTCCACTTTGTCACATTGCACCTAAAAATCAGTGAGTATTTGCCTAAATAAGGTCCTCAAGATTTAATCTTTTTCAGTCGTACCCTATAGTATTTGAACTATTTGAGTTGTATGACAAAATACTGTACAAACTAAATGTTTGTCCCTGTTCCTTCTCTGCTACAACAAAGAATTGAAGAGACATGTAAGGGCTTAGTTGTTCTGTTTTGAGTATAAACTATAAAAAATTTAATAACCAAACAGAGTAAGCCTTTGAAACCGAAAGAACTAAGAAGGTCATTAACAGTTACTTTTGGGAAGGAGACTTAAAAGATCAGTCTCAATATTAACAATCTGATAATTGCAAAACTTCAGGATTCATTTCTGCAACTTCATGCAGTAAGAAACTGGAACAAGAAAAGAACAAAGTTGCCTTGGAAGATTAGAAAAGTTGGCTTGAAAAGGTTCTCATTTTCAGGTATCTTAAGTGCCCAAGCAAGATCTCAACTCAAAAGCAATTAAAACTAAGAACTTTAGGTTTCGATTTGTCACCAGATTATACAGTCTACAGAAAAAAGACCAAATGAAGCATTATTTTTTTACTAGCTCTACTAAAGCCTTAAAGTTCTGGTTTTTAACTAACACTACCATAAAAAGACTAACCAGACAAAGAATTTGCCCTTTAAGGTTGGGGTTTTTTTTTGTCCTAGATAACAGACCACACTGAAATTTGAATTCAAAAATCAGACTCTATCACCTTTTCTTGTAAAATGTTATGGCTGCCTCCTCCTTCCCTTACATACATGAACATTACCATTGTCAAGGTGTATAAAAAAAGTCACCAGGCCTCTGGTCCCCTGTTGATGTGCCCACATTGACTGGAAGGCTGGTCACAATTACCACAGCAATTCTATGCTCATTTTAAAATGGCCCGTATTGCGAAAACCACCTTGCTGTGTGATCACCTACCAAATCCACGTGCCAAGAAAGCAGTCATCCTCTACTGGGCCTGGCTGGGATGGAGTTAATTTTCTTCATAACTGCCCCTAGGGTGCTGTGTTTGGGATTTGTGACCAAAATGGGGTTGAAAACACGCCAGTGTTTTGGCTATTGCTGAGCAGTGCCTGCGCAGCACTGAGGCTTTATCTTTTTCTCACTCTGCTACTCCCAAGGAGTCAGCAGGAGTAAGAGGCTGGGAGGGAACACAGCCAGGACAGCTGACCTGAACTGACCAAAGGGATCCTCCACGCCATACAGCATCATGTTCATGTCCTTCCATTGCTCAGGGGCTTGGCTGGGCATCTGTCAACTTGGGGGAGGTGGTGAGTGACTACCTTTGTGTGACCTGGGTTTTTTTTCCCCTCTTTCTTTCACTTATTAAAACTAACTTTTTGCTGTTACTCTTCCTATTTTCTCCCTGTCCTGTGGGATAAGAGGGGGTGGTGAGTGAGCTGTTGTGTAGGTGCTTCGCTGCTGGCCAGGGTCAACCCCCAACATAGGCACGTGCAAAAGTAACTTCTAAATCTAAAAAAAAACTAATATTCAATGAAGGACAAAAAACTGCAAAACTAACTTAGCATGCATAATCATGTCTAAAGGAAATACTCAAAGGAAAAAAGTATTACACAGTATCACAGTATGTTTGGGTTTGGAAGGGACCTCAAAAGATCATCTAGTCCAATCCCCCTGCTGGAGCAGGAACACCTAGATGAGGTTACACAGGAAGGTGTCCAGGCGGGTTTTGAATGTCTCCAGAGAAGGAGACTCCACAAGCCCCCTGGGCAGCCTGTTCCAGTGCTCCGTCACCCTCACTGAGAAGAAGTTTCTTCTCAAATTTAAGTGGAACCTCTTGTGTTCCAGCTTGAACCCATTACCCCTTGTCCTATCATTGTTTGCCACCGAGAAGAGCCTGGCTCCATCCTCGTGACACTCACCCTTTATATATTTACAAACATGAATAAGGTCACCCCTCAGTCTCTTCTCCAGACTAAAGAGACCCAGCTCCCTCAGCCTTTCTTCATAAGGGAGATGCTCCACTCCCTTAATCATCTTTGTCGCCCTACGCTGGACTCTCTCCAGCAGTTCCCTGTCCTTCTTGAACTGAGGGGCCCAGAACCAGACACAATATTCCAGATGTGGTCTCACCAGGGCGGAGTAGAGGGGAAGGAGGACCTCTCTCGATCTACTAACCACTCCCCTTGTAATACACCCCAGGATGCCATTGGCCTTCCTGGCCACAAGGGCACAGTGCTGGCTCATGGTCATAAATTGTAGGAATGTAGGAATGGAACAAATTAATTAAACAGATTATTCAATGAAAATACAGAAACTTCCAAAAATGGAACATATGTAACTTGTAAATGAAAATTCAGTACCTTAAAGTACTTTGCATAGTGAATGCATTTAAACAGCATATGCTTTTACTAAGACCAGAACAGAACCCTTCCTTGAAAAGCAAGCTGGATCAAAGTCAGGTTGATGGAGATAATAGAAAGCAAGTATCAGAGTATTGTCGAACTGGAAGTTAGTAAAAAAAATGGCAGGGGTATGTACCAAAACACTAGAAGTGACCTCAAAGCACTCCTGCAGGGAAATCCAGACCTGTCCAGACTAGACCCATGTGCCTAATGACACACAGCCCTTTTCAGTACAAAGTCTTGTATTTGGTTTGTCTAGACAAGCAGAGGGGGAAAAGCTCCCATTCTGTAAACAAGCCAGCATGATCCTTCTTTCATGACTAACGTTTCAAAGCTAGGCAGTCTTCCTCTTCATTTTCAAGTGGCAATTAGTGAAATATCAGTAGGTTGGTCAGCAAGGTTCTGACTAGAGCTAAATGTGAAGCAAGATGACAGCTACTACAGGTTGAAAAAAAGGCCCCTCTTATAATTATGTCTGCAGCATAGTTTTTAAAATTATCTTGTCGATACACTGATTCTTCAACATAAAGTTTTAATATACATACCTCCAGGTAGAACTAGACTACCTTGGAAAAAAAGGAATACTAAGAATACTGTTATAAATATTTCCTATTTTTATAAACTGTATGCAAGTAAATAAATAAATATATTGCTCATGTGTTCACGGTAGATGCTTGTACATATAAACTCCCCACATATAAACACCCATTAATATAGGACTGCATTTCAAATCCTTAATTGAATGTTATGTTTCAGCTGCAACAGCAAAAGATATTTGCCTCAAAATAAAAGTACTCCTCTGATCAGAGGTTTCTTATTGTGAAATGCAAGATCTTCTGTATTGGGTAGGCTTATTTTATACTTTCTGTGCCTGCCCAACAAGATAATTTTATCCTTTCATTCAACTTAATTCTTTTAGACTTCATTTACAGTTGACTTCATCCATATGAACAGCATTCCCATTGTTTTGTCATCTCACTTACTGTAGGGCATTTTTAATTATAGCTAAGTGATGTTTGTTTTTGTAATCTAAGTCACAGGCCAAGGGATTTAAAAAAGCAACGAAGTGTCATATTGAAAAAATATGGTGGTTTAGGCCACTGTTACGATGCATGTCACAGCTACTTATTTAACGGGTCTGAGATGATTATCTGACCCAGGGGCAGAATTCTATTCCATCCAATCGAATAAAAAATAAAAAATGATATATGCAGCAAGCGATCTCACGTAGTCACAGCTAAACTGTAGTAACACAGTTCAGACGCACAAAATGAAATCGTAAAGTGGTATCTGGGACACAACTGGGGTGTAAAGGAGCTCTCCCCAAAATCCCAAGACCTGGTATGGTAGCAGCCCTGGCAGCGCAGCCAGCAGAGGGTGAAAACACCGTGCTGGTAAGTGGAGGGGGAAAATACCTGACTCCGGGTGGATCTAGACCTCTAAAATAAAGGCCTCATTTCTAATTTCTTATATAAAGACTCCATTTTAAGCATGTCATCATAACTTCTTCTTTGCAACACAAAACAGCCTGAAAGAAAATATGTTTAACGGGTATCATCATGTGTTATAGGGGCAATAAGAGGCAGAAGTAGTAAACTGGGGAGGGTGGGAGGAAGTACACTTTGCTACAGATTAAAGAAATAGAAACCACAAATACCAGAGGCAGTACAATAAAACCCTGTTCAACCTCTGATAAACATCTGTGTATTATTTTTAATATTGTAGATTGTAGCTCTATAATGGGAAGTAAATCATAAATAGGAGGCAGTGTACACAAGGAACATGTTTATTTGGGAAAAGCCTGGTTAATAAGGAAGATGGCAGGCTGCCACGCGATCTAATAAACCTCCACTGGTGCAGGGAAGGGAGGGATAAATAGGTCTTCACAAAACAAAAAAATGCTTCATAAAAAGAATGCCAAGCAGAACACCAGCAAAATGAAAGCGGATCAGCTTATGGAGGCTAAGAAGCAGACCTGGAAGCCACCGCCAAGGCCTGTCCCAGCTGCCCACGGCCTGGCACAGACCATGCAACATGGAGGCCCAGAGACCTTCTCTGCCCAGGGGAGCTCACAGCCTGAAAGACAGACTGACTGGTTGAAAGAAGACTGTTACTGGTTCAAAACCAGTTCCAGTTGCTGAGTTTCTACCCTCTTTCTGTCCTCCCATGCTCAGTTGCTTATCCAGCAGCTATCTCTCCATCTTCTTAAGGCAAAGCCTGAAGCTATGCCCTTTAAAAAGTTACTGTTTATGGCAGTAGCTAAAGGAACCCAACACAATAATCTTACACGTAGGTAGTAAGATCCACTGTTCAGTTCACCAATTTAGGGCATTATGATATTTCACTATTCCCTTATATTTCACATCTTAATTAACAGCCTGAACAAAATTACATTAGGTGACATGGCGACAACTGAAAGACCTCCTTGATTTTAGGGATTTGTCAAAGGGGCTGGTTTTCATTTGTCATCTTTCCTTCCCATATACACCTGTCTCTGGTGTGAAAAGAAACAGAAAGGCCTCTTCCTGGAGGAAGATGTAAAGAGTTTTCACCAACACTGGAACATTTTTACATCTACACTGAATTCAGGAGCCTGGCTGTTGTTGCTCTGCCACCACCATACGGGTTTGTATTTTCTGCCCGCCTACCCACTTTCTTTTCCTGATCTGCCCATTTATGCCCACACAGCACCGAGAGCTTCTCAACAAAACTCAGTAAGTGTGTCCCCTGCTCTGTGCTCGTGTAAAGCCTCCTTTACATCCCCACCGAAGCAGCCTGACACCTTCTCCAGACACAAAGCCTCCACAGAAACATTCCCCTCAGCACCATATGCCCTTGTGCTCTTCTGCCTTGAGGACTTGTGTTGGTGTCAACAATTCAACTGAGTCACGGTCTTGGCTCTGGACACCAAGCACCATAGCAGACATGTTCATCTGTCAAGGTGGCAGATGAGGAACACCTTCACTCCAGCTCCTGAGAAGGAACGACCTACAAGGGATGGGTTTCCACAAGGCATTAGAAGGTCTCATGTTTCTCGCAGTTCAGTGCAGTGAGATGCCAGGGCCACATCCCAGCCCATCACCTCACCCCAGGAAGGTGCCCAATGCCCAAGGCTGGGCCTGCCCTGGTGCCCCTCACTGCCCTGATGCTCTCCGGGGAGCCCCTGCCACCCCATGACATTTCTATACGTACTAGCAGAGTTTTTCCTAATCAAGTACGGCGAAGATGCACTGGTGACTCAGTTAATGAAATTCTCGTTTTCAGCTGTGAAATTACACGAAGAGACGATTAAAAATACATTAAATATGTACCTTATAATTTTTGTCAAGCACAATGTCATTATCATTGGCAAGTGCAGATGAGAAGCAAAGGGTACGTGCAAATGAGATTTTCTTAGCGCCTAGCTCTCCTTAATCATAATTCAAAGAATTCTTGAATTATGGTAAATATTTTAAAATTATCTTAGTCGGTTTTCATCTTAAGAAATCTTTAATAACCACAAGCAGTGTCACTTACTGGGTTTGTAGAGTGCTGCACATGTAGAGGAATATAAAATAAAAATCATGTTAATGTAGCAGCTTTTTGTTCTTTCTTTGGAATATTGTTTACATAGCAAATAGCTCAAGACTAGACCATTTAATCAAGTAACACCACAGCCCTTAAATCCAGAGAAGTACAGACTAAGCCATATAACTTCACAGATGCATTGCTAAGTTTCGACTGCAGTCCTAAAAATGGGCCCAGATGAGAACACAACAGTTACTTCAGCACAGGAGGACTATCTGGGGGTTGGAGGAAATGGGATGATTGGTGGGAAGAAATGCTGTCTTTGTGTTTTCTGTTATTAAATTAGGTCATATTACTTAAGACTGTGATCCCTGCAAGGTGGAAACTGTTTTCAGTTAGCTCTCCTAGGAGGCACTGAAATACAAAATAAATACCATTCTTCTCTGCAAATGTATAACATTACTGAAGCAAGGAGGGGTCTGAGAATACACCTAAGAACTTGATTTTCCATACATGTAATGTACAACGCAGGCAAGAGTATATCATGTTTCAGGTGTCGGTTCAGAAGATGTCCACCTAGTACTGATGACAGTATTTTTTTTAAACATCACCCTCTGCACACTATGCAGAAAATTAAAGAGAAATTAATTTATTTACTGTGCATCAAGATGCAGGACAGTTACAGAGTTTCCACTGTAATGTGAATTCCAGTTTTTAATGGACAAGAGAGTTCTTGTATTTCTCAATGATAGTTGAATGATAGTGTGCAATGCACACTAGTGCGAGTAAGTATAAGTTTTTTATCATCTGTAGTTTGTTCTCCAATACACATCAGCAGAAATATACATGTTCCTGTAGTAAATACCTTGTCACTGCTAGTTTTTGTACTCTAAATGTGATTTCCCTGTAAGTCAAATTATCTAAAAAGTGCTCAACTCAGGTCACTGTGCCTTAGTGTTCACTTAACAAACATTATAAGCAAAATAATACATAAGAGTACAGCCAACAGATGGCTCTCAATGGCTGGCATTGTACAGCACAGACAATGTTTTTTACAAAGTAAAAAAAGTCTTGTATCAATTATCATTTAATTCTTCAGTCCTTATTCAGCTCTATCTAAAAAGTAAGTCACACATTTTATTCACCTTAGTACCTTTCCCAGAAGCCTGGGCTTTTATGGATAAATCTTTTGAAGAAAATTTTAAAATTGCTTATTTCCTATTCAAAAATGCCTATTTTCTGCCCCTTGCCTCCTCCTCCTGTCAATTTCCAAGAACACTCCCTCCCAAATAGGTATTGCACTGCAAACGTATACAGATTCCCACCTATATGCATTTCCATAGAGCAGAGCTTGCCTAACATTTTCCACTATAAAGATCTGGGAGAATCCCTCCCATGGGCACTGCAGGCAGCAGGTCTGTGGCAAGAACACCCTCGGGCTACAGAAATGCCTTTTCTATGTCCCAGGAAATTCTCTTCTGCTTTTATGGAAATAAAAAGTGTTATAAAAAATGCAGTTATCTTTCCATTGTCTGCGTCAAGAGAGTCTCTGGCAACTCTCCAAAGTAACTAAAAGACACTGTGAGGCTTCACTGACACCACTGCTGGAGCAACAGCCCAAAATCATGTGGGGACAGCAGGGGAAAAGGAAAATTAACTGTGGTGGGGAAAGCTCCCCCACACTTTCACACCAGATTTCCATTTCACTTCCAGGTACCTGTGCTGCCAAATACAGCCATTAGTACAACCACCAGGTGCTCCTCTTTTGTCCATGAGTACTCTCAGTGTCCAGTGTATGAACAGACAGACATGAGGGAAGAAACGTGAACACATGGCAAAGAGTAAAGTCAGTACTTTATGGTTTGAGAGTGCCTCATTTAGCAACCTATGCAGCATAATTTCAATAAAGATTCTTTCACAGCATGATGCAATTTTGTTTAAGCATCAACAACATATTTGACCATATTCCAGCTATTTAACCAAGATGATGTCTTAATTTCCCTGGCCAAAGTGCTTACAAAGTAGACAACGCAGGAAACACTGATACAGGCATCTCAAAGAAATCTCTACCACATAAATCTTTCTGGGTTTGAATTGTATCATTTAAAAAATAACAGTGCATTTAGGACAGCACGTTTCTGGTTGTGAACAGGAACATACAATTAACACGATGCTGGATAGCGCTGAGTCTGTCCACGCACCATGCAGCATCTCAGGAAACTACGGCACAGAAAACCAAAGCAAACAGCCTTCCCTCCCCAAAACACATTCAGCTTTGCAAGTGCACTGCGTATCTAAACGTAGAAGTACCTCATAAATAGGCGCAAGCCCAACACGATGCAAAACTTGTATATGAACAGAGTCTGTGGTTCACAAGCTCAGGCCATGACTACACCATGTGTGAGAATGAATGTAAAGGAGCCGGAGTGCTGCGTACCCATTACCAAACACTTTGGGTTGGCACTGCTGCCTGAGACCTCATCCACAGCCTACAGCTTCCTCACAAGGGGAGGAGGAGGGGCAGGCACCGATTTCTTCTCTTTAGTGACCAGAGACAGAGCCTGAGGGAATGGCAGGAAGATGTGCCAGGGGGGTTCAGGTTGGACATTAGGAAAAAGTTCTTCACCCAGAGGGAAGCACTGAAACAGGCTCCCCAGGGAGGTGTCACAGCCCCAAGCCTGACAGTGTTCAAGAGGAGACTGGACAACACCCTCAGACACACGGTGTGAACTGTGGGGTTGTCATATGCAGAGACAGGAGCTGGACTCGATGATCCTTGTGGGTCCCTTCCAACTCAGGACATTCTATGACTCCATGATTCTAAACACATTTTTGCAAAAGGAGCACAGTCTAGTCCACACCGGAGGCCCAGTGCCAGTTGTACCAGCACACCTGAAGGAATGTCCGGATGTCACGCACATGCCTGTGTATGACCTGGTCTTGGGGGACCACTGATGGATGAAGCTGACTTTACTGACAAAATATGCATCACATTTGAAAGCCAAGCAGCATTTGATCTCCAAACCACACCCCAAAATCCTGGCACATTAGCTCAAGCCTAGGGCTCTTCTGGGTATTATTTGTGTCTTGTGGTTTATCTTAATATGCTGAACTGGAAACTACCCTGGTTGACATACAGATCAGCCATGCCAGCCTTGAGACAGAAACGTCTGTCAGAGAGACAGGGTAGGCGGCTGAAAGCGATAACCATTTCAGCCATCTAATTTTAATCTGCCACTGTATATCTCTCAGATGCCCTACAGAATTTTTTGGGTGGGGACAAGAGATGGTCTAGAACAAATCTCCAGTTACAGCTTAAGTTATCAGTGTATCGATGACAAGTTAAAGCATGTTAAAAATTACACAAGTGATACGCTGAACATGGAGAACCACCCAAAACCACACCAGCCATGAAAGCGAATAAACACCCAGAACATTGGTAACTCAACAGCAGCTAATTGTGTTTTAAGTGTGGGGAAGGTAGTTTGTCGTATTGTAACAGCTCATTATTACTGATCTGTTCAGAGACAGTGATAATTTTCTGTATTTCAATAAGCCAACATAACTAAACAGAGGTCAGTTTCATAGTGCTGGTGTCTCTTCAGAAGACTTCAAAGGGAGAGCTCATATTAAAGAGAAAAAGGCAGCTAATACAGCAGGCTGCTAATTTTCAAGAAAAAAAACAAAGAAACTATTTGTTAGAGCTTCCTTTTGTTCCGTCACATCCCTTTAACTTAGGTTCCTTCAGCGTAAAAAATTATGTTGAGATACTAAGAAATGCCATCTAAACAGATTAATTTTCCTTGTAGTTAGGAAATACTTCTTTATAACATAAAATGTGTTGCTAATGAATGTTATACTAACATAGAGAAAATACTTCTCTAGAGAGGGGATCATTCCAAAACCCAGGCTACAAATTAGAAACATTTTATGATTTGCAGGCACTGTGTTCAGACAGATGAAAATAAAAATAATTATCACACATTCTCAGGAAAGAAAAAGGGAGTTCAACCAAGGTAAGGTAAAGAGCAACCTTGTACACAGATATTTCGGGAGCAAATTCAAACATCAGTGAAACTCTATGGTAGTGTCACATACAGTTCCATGATTTTTTCTTAGCTCATTTAAGCTCTCAACTATTTGCCAGTCCATAAAGAAGGCTACAATTAAATGAACACTGTAAACATGTTAGTGCATTTTAATAAGTTTGTACATCAAACCTGTCATTTGTGAGGTCTGAGCTGAGATGCAGCTTCCAGGATGCAAATACCGCCTGTTCTTTGCCATATAAAACACAAAGCATCCACCTGAAGTACTTCAGCAACAGCTTACACAAACCCTTTGTACTTTATGTTACAGTGGATTAGGAATAAACTAGCACTAGTAGTTGTAACTGATAACAATGGGAAATAATACTGAAATATGTCTTTTTACACTTCATACGCTCTGTATTTGAACTGACAGCAAATTATTTAATGTGCTCTACTACCTAAGAGACAGAAGACAGAAGCAATGATGGCAGGACTACACACCCTAATAAAAGGTCATTCAAAAGGGTAGGAAGCCTCTTTCATAATAGATCTGTGTTACACGAAACATAAGAAGAATTTCCCTAGAAGACCTATGTGAAAGGTTATTTGAGGAGGTTACTGGTTTTAAAGAAAAAATGCACATTCTGGTGCTTACTGGTAGGCAGTATACAGTCTTGAGAGGCTTCAAAATGGGATTAACCAGTTGAAAGAGATCAGCATGTTTATTTAAAAATAAACAGGTATGTATGTAAAACAGTAAGAACCTGCAGTTTTCAGAATACACAGTAGTTGCTGAATGGTTTTATTTTTGTCAAAGCTTAAAATACAGAATGGAAAAAATTTCTTCAGCAAGCACACATTAAGCATACCACTAATAAAAGAAATATTATATTGTCTTGTGACTAAAACATCAACATTCAGGTGCTACGACACAGCCAAGTATCTGTTTACTCTTCTTGAATGGCAAAGCTGAGGCACAGCTGGTATTGTCAGACCAAATGTCTCTTTTCTTTGACACTAAAGGTGATCTATATAGACTAGGATTGTGGAGAGATACCGTGCATATATATTTAGATATAGGATGTTACAAAAAGTAACACTGAAAAGAAAAAAAGAAAAAGAAGAATGTTTTGCCCCTTATTTTTTAAAACATTGAGTATTTCATTCTCCCTCTCTTATCACATGGAGAGAAAAAGTAAAGAAATATTCCAAGTACCTACGTGGTGAAAATGAAGCAACTGAGATGAGAGAGGACTACTCCTTCAATCACTTTAAAACTCTCTAGATCAAATCTTCACCTTTAATGGGGCTTCACATATTTCCTTTACTTAAAGCTTACTTGTATCAAATGCCTAGCAATGAGCGGCTTATATCTTGCCTTTCACATAAAGATTTCAGCAATTGTCTTCTACATTTTTCCCCTCTCAAGTGACATATCAACAGCAAAACAAGGAAAGCATAACCTGACCAATGAAAGAATCATAGCAGCGTCCTTTTCTTTTAAAATCATTTCTTTCTTTACGACATACAGGCAAACACCTCACAAAGAAATAAAATCAAAGAACAAAAAATTCAATCTTCCCATATTCTTTCCTTAGAAAGTTCACCTTTGATTCATACCATAATATACACGGACAGATACTGTCACATGAATACATTTAACAGCTAACTCCAAGCACAGGAATTATAGGCCAAGGTTTGAAGAAAAGCCTGGCCCAAAATGTAGAGTATTGACCCTGAAATTCCTTTACATAATACTCTGCCTGTGAATTAATTCACACTCCTTAAATATAGAGACAATGTAGAGTTCAAAATCTCAATGCAGAACCATCATAAAAACATTGGCTTATTTTATATAGAAATTCCTGTGGGTCAACAACACATTTTTTATTTTAAACAAAGTATCATCTGATTTTGAATCCATATTATATTATATAATGTATGATGTGCATTAGGCAATGCAGGCTGGAAAAGCACATTCCAAGCACTCATGGAATACTCCTGCCAGCCTGTACCACAATTTTCCAGCTTCTGTTTTATTACTTGATGTCTGCATACAAAATCAGCAGGCCAAACTAGAGGACTGGCCTCAATTATTTTCATATAATGTTCAGGAAAAAAGAGATTTGCTGGCAGTACTGGCTGCTGTAAGAGGGAGCAGCCTGCAGTCCCGCACTACCACACTTCCAAAGTATAGAAGACTTACGTCTTGTAAAGTACGGATGCTCCCTCAACATGGAGCAGCATGAAATGAACACAGAAAAGCTGTGTCCCAAAAGATCCAAGGGAAAAAACTTACTACGCTGTCTTTAAGTAACAGTTCTAGACTTTTTTTTCTTCTGAAAAGTCACAGAAGATTTTCTAAGATCTTAAAACAAAAATACGACAATTATTTTCTTAGCTGCAGTTCTCCCCCAGTCTGTAAGATGCTGGGCAAACTGTGACTTTTCTCAGCGTATCTAGAGCCGGCATAATAATTATAACAACAACAACAACAACGCCACTACTGCCGCTGTGAAATGATCCAGGTATGTAAAGCTTGTGATGACTGTGAGAAAGAAGGTACTAGCAGACTCAGTAACATTATCATGAGTCTCAGTGTTGAGGAGAATCTCTACTGATTAATAATTTTAATAATTTTCTAGTTCCATTTGTTTTTTTAAATCTCGTGAACTATTAATTCATTTCTATTATCTGTACAGATTTTCTCAATGCAAACTGGCCAGTGTTTCAACTGTGCTACCCAGACAGCTAACAGAGGAGATGTAAAGCTCTTCCTCACTTCCCTTTAGTCCAAATATTTATCCTTATCAAAGAAAAAGTATAACTAAACACTTCCATGTCTCATCTTACCAGAAAAGTCACTTTTTTTGTTCAGATGTGGTTCTAAGTGTCTCTTTTCAACCATCTATGAAGAACAATTACGTCAATATATAACTAGCACTGCTGCAGTGGCTGGGGGAGCTTCATCTTGTTCATGTTTCATTTCCTAAGGCAGATACAGCACCTAAAGAAAAAACCCTGAGCAATATTCTCTTAGAAGACTAATGTATATTCTTCCTATATCCTTCATTCAAGATCTAATCTCTGTAGTCCATGAAGTCAGTAATAAAGCTAACGTTCACTACAAGGCTGCAAGGATCAGGATTTCAATGAGGAAGGAAGAACAACTACAAATTACTTGCAGCAATATACAAGGATGTCTTTGTCCCCAGTGATGTCTTGCCCAACTATTTCAAATTAGAGCAGTCAGATACATGAAAATGCTTTTGGTCTCCCTGAAGGAAAAGAGTACTAGCAGGGTATGCAAGGCATCATGAGGATGGAGATCTGCCATGAGTTCTGTCTAAAATATTGTGCACCACAGCCTATATCAATGGTCCATGTCCCTGTCACCTCTTCACCCTGGAGGTCATGACATTGGGCCTGTCTCAGGCAACCATCATTTCATGGCGGCTGTGGGATAGTTCAGAACGGAGAAAAAAACAACAACAGCAAAGCAAAACAAACAAACCTGCAATGTTAAACTACTGATTTATGAGAAAGGTGTGAAAGTTTCATAGAACTGCTCTGAGACTTCTGCTGCAGCCATCACGATGAATATGCCAAGACCCCAGAACCCTGAGGATGGTTTTGAAGACGAATGAAAATAATAGCACAATTAGCAGGCAACTGAATGTAGCTACAGATTGCCTTTAGTTTATTATTGTATTTCCCCGTTTGTCAGGGAAGAATCATTTTAAGAGGACCTAGAAGTGATCAGAGACCACTAACACTTGGCTTAAGTTGCTATTAAAACCTGAACAGCCATTTTATTTTATTGCCAGTTCAGCCACTGGTACCAATGGGTCAAGGGCTCAAATTCACTTTCACTTGACATTGTGTCTTCAGTCCTAACACAGCGGTAATAATCAGTCTCTCAACAGCCCATTTTCAATCAGATTGTAATAGGACCATAATGGGACTTTCACCAGGACATAGGAATAAACCTCTGAACAAGGATTGTGCGTTTCTGCGACTGCGTGCCAGCTCTATACCAGCCAATGGTCCCCAACTCCAACTGAATATCCAATGCTGGTGGAAAGGAGTCCCTTCTGCCGCAATGATCAGAAATTGCACGGATGTATCTGCAGCACGTGATGGATCCAGGTACCTCTCCCAGTTTCCCTATTCCAGAAAAATGAACAGGATAATTAAGCATGTCTGGGATTTACTGAGCTGGCAGATTTAGGACTGAAGGAGAACACCTTGTGCAGTAAGCAAAGTCCTGATGCACGCAACATTACCCACAGGGGCAAAAGGAGACAGCCTGATTTGCGTGTCAGCTTCCCCGCTGTTTTGCATCCAGTAATTTTCCTGCTTTCTCTCGCCATGCAGAAAACACCCTTATGGCACACAAGTTTTCAGACTAAATTAATATTGATAAGGTCATAATTTTGCTTCCAATACCAGTTAGCTTCTGAAAATGAGCTTCATGTGTATGTCTTTCCTTCCTTTTTACCAAAGAAAGCCAATAGACACTGGTCTTCTAGGATTACACCTAACTAAATATTCAAAACTCTTTTTAAGGAATCACACACACAAAGATTACTACTAACCACAATGAAAAGGTAAAGTCATAAGATTTTATGCCTGAGTTGTAGAATAATCATAGCTGCTCTTCAGATGCCATGACAGAAATAACACGTTATACACAACTGTCATATAGAAACTGGCTCCTGCACTCAGCATGAAAACCAAACATTGTAATAATTGATGAAAGGTTTATCATTGATACTAGCAATGTCACTTGGCAATGTAACCAATCATTAGATGGAGAACTACACTGAAACATATCAACTCTAAGTTTCCTAAAAGTTTGTAGAAGTTCTCGGCCCATCTGCACTTTGCACCTTACTGACACCTTCCTTACAACTGGTATTTTCTAGGTTTTTCATAGGTGTTTCCTTCCTCATGAAATATTAAATTTACCATGTGTTTGTCTTAGAACTCTTGTTTCAGAATTTTTTCCAAGCTTTCAGGTTACTAGCTTAATACTAAAAGAAAAAGGTTACTACAGGAACGAAATCCTGCTGTTTTAGTATTAAAACTCCTTTTCTTAAGAAAAGTTATTGCTTTATGGAGCAGTAGTGGGACAATTTTAAGCGCAAACTGTTCTCAAGTAGTTGCAAAAATAACCCAACCAAACAAAAAAATCCCCTTACATGATGGTTCTTGAAAGCTCTCCACATATTGTTTATGAAGACAGAAAAAATGAGAGAGTAACACATGATGTCAAAGCCCAGGAAATACAGGATTTCCAGATTCCCACCCCATTTCTGCTCCTAACTGGTAACGATAATTTTTCTGCTACATTTCTGTTCATCACTTTACACACATTTGAATCACAAGTACCTTGCTAAAACACAAGGGAAAGTGTTAAATGGCATTAGCAGAGTCCCTTTAGACAGTCTGATAACAAAACTTTCTAACTAAAGCTAAAAAATATGAACCCTGATTTTGTAATAAGGCTCCTTAGGCACTATCACCTTCCCTGTAGGAAGAAAAACAGTGGTCTTAGAAAAACATAGTTTTTTTTTTTCTTCACAGTGTAATTCAAAATGCACACTCCAGTCCATACACTGGTAGATGGGATCTTCCAATCCCTTACTCGGTAGCATAGCTCTCCCACAGAAACCACTACAGTCAGCTTGGTCACGTCTTGGCAGGACTATCTACCATTTTTCCCCAAAAATAAGCTCTACCCCAAAAATAAGCCCTACCCAAAAAATAAGCCCTAGCATGTTTTTCAGGATTTTTGAGGATGCTCGAAGTATAAGCCCTGCTCCAAAAATAAGCCCTCATTACAGTTCATTTTAAAAGTCAATTTAAACAGTGTCCAGGCAGCTATACATGTGAAAACATAAAATGAATTGGCAACAGAATGCAGCAGGACAGACAGACCCTTCACCAAGAAAAGCAGACTCTCCCAAAACGGTGTTTAAAGGAAATAGAGTCACAAGAAATTCACAATGGAACTCAGTGTTTGGAGAATCATGATGAAGTTCCACAAGATGATGACATGACTGTATTTGAATAAATGTTGATTTTTGTACATGAATATTGGTAAATATAGATTGTTGTAGATGGAAAAAGGAAACAGAGTCACAAGAAATTCAGTATGGAATTCAGGGTTTGGAGAGTTATGATGATGTTCCAGAATGTGATCACATTACTATATTTGAATAAATGTTGATTTTTTTGTTCAAGAATAAATGCAGATTGTTGTTCACGTAAAAATAAGACATCCCCTGAAAATAAGTGCTAATGCATCTTTTGGAGCAAAAATTAATATAAGACCCTGTCTTATTTTTGGGAAAACAGGGTAGTAGGAGCTGGTCTCTGGGGCTGGGAGCTGGAAGAAGAGGGGACATCACAGTCTCCAGAAAAGCCACCTGTTTGACTGCTGGTCTCCTCTCCATGGGAAGAGGCAGAAAGCCAGGTTCTTGGGCTACCAGCTGGACCACAAGTCCTGAGTGGAGGTGGTGATTCTTATCCAAAGGCTCTTCTCTTTTGGACTTGTCATCAGAAAGAGATGAGGAAGGTGGCACAGGCCAACTGTGAGGGGACTGGTACTTGTCTGCTGTGTACGGAATCCCTTGGGTGCCCTGCTTTTGGTCCCAAAAAGGTTCCTGAGGCAAAGTTCCTAGGGGAGTGTAGGCAAAGCTGTTAGAGGAGCAAGGGGGATCAGGAGGAAGGAGGTACATTCAACCTGACAGAAAACTGCACAACCTACAAAGAAGAAAGTGACTTACCAGCCCTAGGAGAATTCCCCTCCCAAGGATGCAAAGCTGTATGGTGTGCCCCTGAAGCCAAGATGATTTGTTTGAGGAGCATGAAACCAGGCTTTAAATAGACGGTTTGAATCACATATGGCAGGCCACAAAATAAATACTTTGGCTACCAACAGGGTCTGTAGTGAAATCTCAGGGGATGGTAAAAACATAAACGGAAAAGCAGACACGCAGGATCAACTGCTTCATCGGCTTTTTAGCGCAATTTGATTTGAGCTTAGGTAGAAGAGTCAGCCCTTCTGGCTATACCCAGGGTGAGGACAGATGCCTCTTTCTCAAAAATGTGAAGGGAAAACTAACTCAGCACAGAGAAAAGGCTGAAAGTAACTTGAACTTGGGCAGTTCAAAGAAAATAAGGGTATGTGTCCTGAATGGCAAAGGCCGAAATTACCAAGTTGTGATTCATTGTAGACATGGCAGTTTAATCAAGGAAAGCTTTATAAAGAGCCAAGTTACCTTTTAATTGATCAACAGATACAAGTGGAAAAAACAGGCAATGGTGGAGCATGCAGACCTGTCATTCAGGATCTTTTCCAAGGACCTGAAGAAGGGGTTGTAGTGCACACAGCTTGTCATTTTTATCCAACTAAATCAGACGGTCTAATAAAAGAAAACCCCTTATAGAAATCGCCCTTGCAGAAATTACTAATATAGGGATGTATGGCTCAATATTAAATATTTCACAGCCAATGGAACATCTCAGTAACCAGAGTACTCATGAGATCATCAGAGATACACTGTCTTGCCATGTCAGCATAAGCCCTTATGGGGAAACTGAATCTCCAAAAATCTAACAATAAAGTTCAAAAGAATACATTGAAGGATAAACATTATATTTGACAAACTATGTAGTCAAGCACCTGCTAAGATCAATCTCTGAACTCTAAATCATATGTCATTTACTCTTCATGACACCTACAACTGTAGGTCAGGAGCAGAAACAGAGCCATTAAGAAAGTAATAGTTCCAACTTTCAACTACATTGTCATAGGAAGCAAAATCTAGAGTCATCTTTTTTCCAGTGAAATCACCAAAGCAACTGTTATTGCTACTGAGAAGAGAAGAACAAAGCCATGTCATATCTTCAGTCTGATAATCATCATAGCTTTTCCAGGCAGCTATATTTTAGCCTTTGGCTTTTTAAGTCCTCCTTCAAGATTTTTTGTCTTTACTGTCTTATTCTAATATAAAACTGTTTGGTATTTCAGGGATGCAGTTTCAGTTCTCCATAATTCTTCCTAATGCAGAATTTACCTGTTTAGAATATAGAAACGAAACAGAATAGAATATAGAAATCTAATGACAGATGTTGTAACGCCTTTAACTTTTTGTGAAGTCTACTCCTGTTGTAAATCTTGACAGAAGAAAGAAAAATAAAAGAACAGTGTTACTTTCAACAAAGCCACAGATCAACCTGAAAGTAGACAGGAAAGTATTATTGTCTCACTTCACACTAAGCAATTTAGTCATTCTTAATCAACAAAGGTAACAGTGGCAAGTAAGAATATCATCACTACCTCAGAACATTTGCACAGTAGTGAAGAAACACATTTATTTTTATAGTGGGCCAGAGCAGTGATGCATCTTTCCCTTGTACTGAAGGCACATCTGATTCCTTTTAACATTGTGAGATTTGAAATACTCCTTTCTAAATGAACTAGACATATTATTCTATTTTGTCTCTTCCGGTAGATGCATTTAGCAAAACTAAGTGTTCTTAACAACTGTTCAAGTGTTATTAAAACAGGATCTCTTGTACCATTTATACAAAGACTACTCTGTTCTTTATTTAATTTCTAACTGCCAAAGAATAATCTTGAAAGATTCAAGCATGCCTGCTGCAGCAGGGTACACAAATATTCCACACATTATTCTCACAGTTCAAGTTGCACTTTTTAAACTCTTGTAACAGCCACAAGATATTGACAATATCACACAACGTTAATCAATAAAAGAATTTTTAATGTTATCATCTTGAAATGCCTTTGTTAAATGATTCTGCTTTTATGTATCTCAAGGATTACTGCTCCACTCAATTTAACAATTCATTATTACTACAGACGTAAAAAGAACATGTGAGGTGAACAGCTTCGGCTACTAGCTGTAACCTAACCAGCGTTACACTGTATAATTGATCTATTTTCTTCAAGAATAAAACTCAGAGAAAGAAAATTATTACTAGTGTCTCTATAAAAAAGTATAGAAAGCCTGGGGGCAAATGCGAGGGATAATAGCAAAGACAAGAGGCAGGAAAATGTGAGTGCACAAAGAGTTTATTTATAAATATCTCAGAAGTCATTTGTTGGCATCCTGACTGGCTACACAGTCTGACATTGATCTAACTTTTAGACAGTGGCCCTATATTTAAGGACAGAAAAACTACGAATCAGCACGCTCGAGTTATGACACTCTTCTCAAAATTGAGTGTAGCTCTTTTCCAGTTGAAACTATTTCAAGACTGTCAATTTAAGGATAAGATTTCCAGAGTTTGTTCCCTATACAAGTATTTAAATGTTTTTTTAAAGCAGTGTTGGCAGAACTTCAGCGTGGTTGTAATGTAATGTAATTAGCAATCACTGTTAAGAGAATCACCTTAACCACTGTATGCCCATCTAATTTTATCTTCAGCTTTACCTTCTGCAGACATCGTAAGTCAGACTTTGACATCTTCCTTCCACCTCTCCATGAACCCACTTTCCAGGCTCAAGCACGTATTTCTTTCAGGGTGCAATTCTGTAGGTCCACCTCAGCTTTAGATATTGTCCCCAGATCTCACTTCTCTTTCCTTGTTTCTCTCATTTACACACCTAGCATCTCATTGACTCTTTGTTAAGTCCCAGCTACTGAACAGCCGGAAAAAAAAGCCACTTGACCCTCTCTAGCCATTTGTTAGCAAGTGCTGGCTACTCTGGTGGCAACAAATGTGTCTTGTGAGCTGAACCACAGAGCCAGGAATGGGACCAACTGGGGGATTTCTTCCACATCACAATACTGACTGACAGCAAAATGCTAAGACAGCAACAGCAAATATCACTTGCATGAGAATTTTTTCCTCGCTGGCTGTCTGTGATGGGTTTTAATGCTGTTTTGCCTATGTAGCAGAAGTTGGTTCTTAGCAGACTGAAGAAACTTGAATGCTCATTTAAAGATTTCCTTCAGCTGAAGGGCTCATATGCCTGAATACCTGTGGGATTTGGTAACTTGTTTGTTTGCTTTCCAAACAGACCACTAGATTTAGTATGAAATATGATCTCTCCACAAAACTTGACTGTTTTCCTTCAGAGAAAGCAAGTTACATAAAGAACAAACCTTTATGAAGCTCTCCAAAATACATCTTAAGACACCACATAAGTCTGATTCATGTGTGTATAAAGCAACAAAGCAATGAGTCTGCCTGCATTATGTTAATGAAAATAGTATTTTGCGTTTAAAGATGCTTGAAAAATAAGTGAAACTAACATGGAAAGCTTTATTTGTATTCATCTCACTAAATTTTGTTCTCATGAATTTCAATAATCCTACTCTCTAGTTGGCATTTCAATGACAGGTATTTTTTTTTTTAAGACCTTAAGTAATATCCCATATCCTTCATGCAGCCTTGTATCCCAGCACCCACTTCTTCCCAATGCACAATTAATATCTGCAGATGAGAAGGGCTGTTTGTGTCACACATTTTACGGGCATCTGTAATTCTTCAGAGACATTCTTTCCAGAAATGCTGGCATAAAGCAAGCCTCCAGTTTCCACAAGAAATCCTACTGACTTATATTCTTCTCACAGTAGCAAGTAAAAAGAATAAAGAAACGACAGAGGAAATATGAGAAAATAGTGCAGTAAGCATACTGCTGACTTGGAGATAAAAATTAAAAAAAAAAGAGTAATTGTGGTAATAATCTCACCCTTCACACTGGGTTCAGATTCAGAGACTGTAGCTTTAGTTTTCAGGTCTGCCAGGCTTTCTAGCTCACTCCATGTAAATACTTCATCTGTGCCTTAGCTGCCTATCCCTAAATGGAGGACAGCAGTACTTTTTCTTTCTGCTTCTATCTTGCTTTTTTCAGATGTTGAGATTTTGAAAGGGACCGACCTTCACTGTTTTGGCACAGCAGAGTCCTCATCTCAGCCAAAGGTTCTTTGGTGCAACACTGACTGCTACAAGCAGGAGTCGTAAGCCTGAGAGAACATTAACTTGTTTGTATCAGAAAGTAGAATAATACGGTTTTAAAACAGTAACATACTTGAGAGATTGTACAAAAGCCGCTATGTCAATGCTATGTCACTTTTTCCATGCATACACTGGAGAAGGCACTGAATAAAAACATCTTCAAGACCCATACTTGTTACCTTTGTTGTTGGAGCTTACCCGTACTCCATTTATTACAAATAAACTCTCCAACAATTTCTATAAACAGCACTGGTTTGGGCACAGAAGCTATGATCTCTACAGAAAAAACAACAACAACAAAAATGTGTGTTTAGTTCACAGATGCCACCTACAACCTGTGTTAAGTACAGTGAAGTTTTTCTGAACTTACTCTTGCATTGTTATGGCAGGTCATGTTTCTCTTCAAATTCTGGCTCTGAGCAACTAGAAGCAGATATTATCTTGAAAGCGTTTCTTTTGAGATAAACAAATCAAGTACAATAAAGCTCAGAAAGGGGAAAAAATGGAGACTCATGCACAAACTCCAATTTTTTCGTTTAAATCAAGGACCAACTGAGTACATAGCCAGGCTGTGAATCCGTCTTCAGCCAGTATAAATTAGTGGTTTGTATAGTCTAAGCCTCCAGGATAAACAGACAATTCTTGAACAATTCACATCCAAACAAGTCTTCCAGACATTTACGAAACCAGTGTCTTGTCCTGGGTCCTCCCTCACCACCTCAGCATATGTACACCTACAACATATAGGCAGCCAGCACTGTCAGCAATCCCATGGCACAGAAGGAAGATGTTTTACCCACTAACGACAGAAAAGAGCTGATCCTCAGAGGTACGGATTGAAGATGCTGATTAGATGCTGGCTGTAGAGCAGGCTTCTTTTTGGAGTATTTTCATCATGAAAAATACTCATTGTTAACTCCTCACTCTTCTAACAAAGTTTCCTCTATTCTTGCCCTTCAATCAGAAGGGAGTGACTTTCTCATGAAGAAAGCAAGAAAGCTAGGACATAAAGAGCCCACAACAGGACAGAAAAGTTTAAGAAGTAAAATCAAAATCCACAATGTATGAACAACATACTGCTCAATCTGTTCTTTGGTGTCAAAGGATTGTTAATCCCGGCATAAGAGAGGGTGGGAATGGGCCAGTGGTCATGAAGAGCAGGGAGAGTGTCCCCGCCTGCCACCTGCACACAGATACATCTACTTTAACCCCTTGGAAACACATCTTGGTGACTTTCAATGAAAGCTTAGGTATTCAGCTGCCTAAACTACTGGGTAAGCTTTATAGTCAAGTTATGGTGGGGTGACTATGGGCAAGGACCAAAGTATGATACAGACAAATCTTGGTTTTAATATCAAAAACCTCATTTCTGGGCCTCGGACACTGCCAAAACCCACCTGCCCAAAGACTCCTCTGTTCAGAAATCAGAAATTAAGTGTTATTAATACTACAGATATCACATCATATTATCTTCCAGGGAAAAGAGGATCTTTGCGTGTTTATAAGAGGCTGGCAAGGCTTGAGGACTACACCCTATTAGCAAGTAATGATCCTACTAGTTGAAGATGTCCCTGTTTATTGCA
Source organism: Columba livia (assembly GCF_036013475.1). Taxonomy (NCBI): domain Eukaryota; kingdom Metazoa; phylum Chordata; class Aves; order Columbiformes; family Columbidae; genus Columba; species Columba livia. Next base: position 106,705,242 of record NC_088603.1, read on the forward strand.
GGGGGGTTGGACTAGCTGACCTCTGAAGGTCACTTCCAGCCCAAGCTGTGCTATGATTCTATGATTTTGCTTATCCACTGTTGCTGAGGTCTGAGCAGAAATGAAAGCGGGTGGGAGTATCCCTCTGGAAAGGGTTTGGAGCAGGGGCTGGGCAGCCCCTGGGGACAACACCTGGGAGAGGCGCCGCATGGAGGGCGTGTGGGTTGGATCCACGTTGCTTCCACAGCGAAGTGCTTCTGTGGGGAAGGTCAAGCCCTGGGACGGAAGGTGTCACCAACACAGCCATGGGAACGCGCGCATCCGTAGAAAGAGGAAGGACTGTGTCCACCCATAAGAAGCATTGCCCTGAACAAAAGCCAAACCAAACAGCAATGAAAAAAGGCCTGAGGAGTAAACTAATCCCCATGCATCCTGTCCTCTTTTCCTAAAAAGTCAAAAGGTTCAAATATCAGAGCAGCAAATGTAACATTTAACCCTGTATACACCATATTATCTTCTCAATAACTTCTAGGATTTTTCACCACAACATTTATCCTGCAGCGTCAACTATTTTCACTTCTTCGTTTACCCAAACAACAAGTTCCGATTTTTAAAGGCATTACTACAGCATACAACAAAGAGAACAAAATATTAATTCATACTCTTTATTTCATGGTAAAAGAAAATTGTTAAGAGTATCAACTCAAATGGCGTGCTTGACATTACACAAAAACCAAGCAGCAAAACATTAGACCAAAATTTCACCTCACACTATTAAATCAAAACACCACTTCCTGGAGCCAAGTGCATGGGAACATCCTGCATCATTTTTATGTGAATAAAATTAGGTTTTGGTTAATATCACTCATGTTCCACTTGGGCACGGTACCTCTTCTGCTTCCAAAAGGGCACAGTCAAGTGCTTCAGTAGCTTTGCATTGATCGGGGTTTTATTCTTCCTTTTTTAGCATTTTGAAGTGCATAATGCTCCCACCACTGAGCCCAGCATCCCCAGGGCCACTGCTGGCAGGGGTCTGTTCACCTTCCTCATCTTCCTCTTCTTCCTCATCCTACATGGGTTATGTCATGCCCAGTGACATGTGTCTGGTCCCGTGTGGGATTTCTGCCCACCTCCAACAGCCGCAGCCGGAGGCTTGTTTTCTGGCTGAAGCACCACCAGCAGGAGTGTGACCTTCAGCATGCAAAAGGCCTTTTTGGCAGCGAAAATACCCTCAGCCAGCCATGGGCATAGCCTGAATGTCATACCCCATCTCTTCTCTTAAAAAAAAAAAAAAAGAAATCTACCAAATTAATTAAAAGGAATTAACAGAAAATATACGAAATATACACTGCCAATTTAACAATCAATTTTCACCGTTTTTTATTTTCTGGGTTTTACTTGAGGGACTAAGCATTCATTTTGTCCATTTGGCCTTTTTATTATGATTAAACACTGAAATAGAGCATATTTATAGCTAAATTTATGGTTACATTCAGTGCGGAATTGGCCATTTGGTTGATTAGGTTGTATCATGCAAAGGCACCACGACATTTACCATTAAGAAACGCAAAATGGCATACAGACATTTCCAAAGAACCATCAGGTTTGCAAATGGTAACACTACAGCCAAGAATATCATCTACTAAAAATGGTTACCAAAGGTGAGGGTCCAGGTTCACCATCCTCCATGAACAGGCCAGACCATTCCCTCCCATGACTTTGGGAAGGTGAAGTTTGCCATTTCCAGCAATGCACTACTTCGTAAAATAATTTTAATAATAGAATTGCCCATGTTGTTTCTCTAAATTTAAACCATCTTTCAGCCGGGCCTGCACAATTCAACAGCCTTTCGTTTGGGTTCTGCACTAACTGTCAGGAGAACAAGCGGACCATGCACATGTAGCCAAGACTATTCCCCAGAGTGAAAATGAAAGAACTTTAAAATGAAATGTAAACTAACTCAATGAAGATTTATGACATCTCAATTTAAAATTAAAAATCAAAAGAAAATCCTTCCGGATCGGAGTAATAACTTTAGGGTGGAACTTGATATGAATGGCGTTACACGATGCAGTAGCCTGCAAGATCAGAGGAACGAATGCCAGGTCCGTGGAAGATCCTTTTCTGAGTCCAGTGACTCTAAAGGTGTTTCACAGGACACCATACCACGGCATTTCTCTGGAGTCCTCTTTGCTTCTTTGCTGCCTTACTTTGCCTCCACATTCCCCGAGCTCCAGGTGGCTTCACACAGCCAGGACACCTTCTGGACATGATTGCCACTCAAATTCTGCTATTTTTCCCTCTAGCACGTGGCCAAGTATGTAGTAGTTCAGCAAATGAAGTAGACGGGCAAAAACGTCTTCTATTCCAGTCAAATAAAGATTTGAAGGGAGAAGCATTTAAAATATTAAATTATTGGCCTGTGTGAAATGCCCCTCTACTTGCGTACAAACTGCCACAGTTCAATCAGCAAAGGCCATACCTGTCCACTTACAGATCAAACAGCCCTTCAAACAGACATTTGCAGGGAACAATCTGTTTTCTTGAGGTGAAAGGAAAGAAAGGAGAAAACACAATGTTTCACCTACACAAAGTCTGGGCTCAAAATCCGACCACCTGGATTTGAAGAACAACCCAAAGCAGAAAGCTTTGCTCTTCTAATCATTGATCTTAGGGACAACAGAAGGACTAGGTTGTGACCAAAAGCTATCGCTCTCACATGGCACCTCTGCCCGTGAATTGATTTTCACAGTTTCTCACTCTCCTATAATTCTATTAAAGCATTTAACCCTGAAGAGGAAACTTCCAAGCTATGCATTACTATACTGAGTGTAACAGATTTAGATAGCAAACTCATGAGAAACTAAGGTTATATCTTCTTCCATATATTTTTGCTGAGAGTATTTTCTGTACTCCAAAAATTGCACACTCTAAATAAAATATCTAAAGGAATACAATGGAATGTGATCCATTACTATGTGCGTGCTGAGTAAGGGGCATTGCAAAAATTAATCTGTTTCTCCTAAGAACTAAGAGACAGTAAGAGTTGTCTGTGGGTTACATAGTAACCTTGAGAATTCATAAAATAAGAATGCGTTTGCTAAGAAAATTGCAGAGGTTTTAGGAAGGCCAGACTAGCTTCAAGGGGCAGATGAAAACAAAGCTGGAACAGAGGAGGTTGAGAATGCTCTGCTGCATATTCACGTTGTATTTTTTTTAATTAAGTGTTTATCTCTAATGGAAAATCATGCAAATAATGTCAGCAGCGATGTGGGAGACCTGTGTTAATGTATAAATGAGTTTTCAACTGCTTTTAATATTAATTACCTTGTATACTTATTAGAAGACATTTCAAACCTGTTTTGCTGTTTTACACAGAGCCTCAATTACAATTCCGAGGAAGAAGGTTACCTTCAGCACCAGTTATACATTAGATAATAAGTAAATTGCAATTTTATTCATAATAAAGAAAACAACCTCAAGTTGTTTTGGCTTTCCCCTATTTTTGATTATCCTTAATAATTACCTTTTAAATATGCTTCCTAAGAGTGTAAAAGCTTTTCTTAAAGTACTCGCTTACTGTGAAACAGAAGAATGGATGTAGTATTTCTGTAACATTAAAATATTTCTAGGGAAGTTGCACAGACATAGAAACATATGTTGCACCCCCCAAAATAAGATGTTTAAAGAAGGCAGCCAGGCTAGAAGGAATGCAATGGAGCTATACTCCAGCAAAAAAGAGTCGAGACTTTAAACACATAAAACCCCTCAACTATCCTTTATCAATTATTCTGAGAGCTCAACAGAATCTACTTAATCACTGAGAAGACAAAGTAGTGCAAGTGGGTTACTAACTTTAAAAATGTACATTTATTATCCAGGGAACCAGCAATAATAGAATCACAGAAAAGTGAGGCTGGAAGTGATCTCATGAAGTCCGTTCCCCTGCCCCAGGGCAAGATCAACTATACATAAACCATTCCTGACAGATATTTGTCTAACTTGCTCTTTAAAACCTTCAGTGATGCAGACTTTGCAACCTCCCCAGGCAATCGGCTGCAGTTCTTAACTATTCTTACCATTAGAAAGATTTTCCTAACGTCTAACCTCAACCTCCCCAACACAGTAAGCTTGTCTGTTACTTCTTGCTCTATCCCAGCAGAACTGGAAAACAGTTTCTTCTACCTTCCTCTTTACATGAAATTTCCATATACTTTTAAATGGTTATCACATTTTCCCTCACTACTGCATTCTCTAAACGAATAATGGCCAACTGGGTCATATTCAATCTGCTGGAGCAATTTACCTCCTCTCCCATGTAATCCCCTCAAGGAGCCTCCCTATTCTGGAACTACCACCCCCATGCCAGAGACATCTCCACCCAAAATGCCAGCAGTTAAGCAAAACAAGATGCGGGAAGAGGAGTCAAACTGAGCAGTAGGATCTCAGATCGCCTTCCTGCAAGGAAAGGTCCCACACAAACCAGAAGTCACTGTGGAAGAGATGTGAGGTTGGGAAAGGTTTTCACCCCAGAGAAGGGCAGGTGAGGCAAGGGAGGGTTGAGTCTAGAAAAGAGGAGAAGAGGCTTTTATACAACCTGGAATTAAGTTGTAGTGAGTTGGTCTGGAAGTGGGAGAGTTCTGGAAACAAGAGATGGTGAAGGAAAGCAGTGAAAAGCAGGAAGATTGCTAGAAGGGTAGGGAATCTGGAGGAGAAGTGAGACCAGACATACAAACAGGGAGGCATGGAGGAGCTGTAGTACAGAGAGAGGGGATTTGGTCACTGAGGAGGAAGTAGCAATGAAAGGTTGGGAAAACATGAAATGCAGAACAGGAAACCTAACAGAAGACCTGAGTGCCAGGGAGATACAGAGCAGAGGCGGTGGGACTGGAGAAGCTCCCAAGCTGCGTTCCCATGAGCATGAGGATCTCCTAATAGATGAGTTCAGTTTCTCTTGTGAAGCAGGTCCTGGGGCAGCAGTGGCCAAGCTGAGTTGTTCCTTGGGAGTAACTCGGCCTCTCTGGACAAGGCCCAATGTCAAGCTTTGACAACAATTACCTTGAGACATAAGACTGCAAGGGATTATGGAAAGATCTGAGGGTGCCATCGCTTCCACAGGGAAAGGTGTGAGGGAGAAGATATGAAGCTATGACAGAACGGGATGAGAAGGTGACAGGAAAAGTCAGTGCTAGACTGAAGGGCAGGGGCCCACTGCAGAGAGCAACCTCTTTAGTATTTATTCTGCTTTCCGTATTGCCAGAGCTAATAATCCCTCCAGCAGTGCTGAGAGTCAGAGGGCAGGAATGCCTCCGAGTCAGCCCAGGTCTGAAAGAGCCTGTGCTGAGACAGAGCTAACAAAATCCTGATGAACCTAAGCTGTCCTTGCAAGGTCAGGAGGCATCACACAGATTCCTAATTCACCTCATAGCATTCCCCTTATCCTCTGATCACCCTGGATGTCCCTGTGCCACATGCTCTCCAATGATGGAGAGCTGATTTCATCACCACACTGTTCTCCTAAACCAGCACTCAAAACACACACTGGTGAAGGAAAATAGCAAATGTAAAAAATGGACCTTCGCTGTTCAGGATCACAAAATCACAGAATGTTAGGGATTGGAAGGGACCTCTGGAGATCATCTAGTCCAACCCACCTGGGTGGGTTCACCCAGAGCAGATCACACAGGAATGTGTCCAGGCAGGTTTTGAATGTCTCCAGAGAAGGAGACTCCACAACCTCCCTGGGCAGCCTGTTCCAGTGTTCTGTCACCCTCACTGAGAAGAAGTTTTTTCTCATATTTAAGTGGAACCTCCTGTGTTCCAGTTTGTACCCATTGCCCCTTGTCCTATCATTGGTTGTCACCGAGAAGAGCCCCACCATGGTTATCCCGGCACCAGCGCAGCACTGAGAGAGGCCAAGGCAGAAGGTGAAGTACTTCATGGCAGCTCAGAGGTGTGCAAGCCAGGTGGGGTGGTCCTTCTGACCACCACACCAAAGCACCACTGTATCATGGCCAACATCTTGCCACACAGCTCAGTGCATGAGACACATGTGTCAGCACAGATCCCCACTGCTTCCTGGGAACCTAGGAAAACAATCTTCAGAAAGTTTGAGAATTACTGCTCTAGTCTGAAAATGACTGTTTTTTCAGTTCTCAAGGGTCATGTTGCCTAGACCTCTGGCCTTTTACCCGCCTCTGGATGCTTCCAATGGACCTGAAGAGCACTGCTCAGAGCAGAAATAGTGCACAAGCCACACAAATGCTAAGCAGAGTGGAAAAATTATTTTGCATGTCTCACATGCAGACTCCTGTCCATATATTCTAGCATGACATTTATGGCATAGTAGCGTTGATTCATAGCCATTTTCTGATCTCTTGCAACTGCCCATCTGTTTTCTGCAGACCTGCTGCCTCACCAGTTATTCTACATTTTGATTTGCACAGCTGATTATTCATGCCCAACCACAATTCAGAACTTGTCCTTTATGAACTGCGTCATATTTATTTTAGACCAGTTCTCCAATATACCACATTAATTTTGAATTCTAATACTGTGCTCAGAGGGTTTACACCCTCTCCCTGGTTGGTGTCATCTGGAAATTCTGTATGCAGATTCTATCATGTAAGTCATTAATTAAAATATTGAATATTTTCAGGCAATCCATGGCAGAATCCCACTTGACATATCCTTCTAGCAATTATTCCAATAACAGTTTTCCAGCCAACTGTGTACCCACCTCATAGCCCATATAGCCTTCCAAATATCAAGAGGTACTGTTTCTCTACTTACAGAGGAATTAGTTCCACTGACAAGGTACCTTCTGGGAAAAAAAAACCAAACATGCAAATTCATTTATCATATTAGTAAACACAGGCTATTTATTTAAAAAAAAAAAAAAAAAAAAAAAAAAAGTTCATTATTTGATTCAGACATTTTTCCCCAAAAATTTAAGATAAACTATCTACTCCAAAGGGAACAAACCCAAAACAAAACACAAAACCCAACCTCAGGAAAGTTTACACATAAGCGCAGTGTTTGCCCTTTCACAGCTTCTTCGAGCTTGGACTGTCATCCAAATGTTCTCAAGTGTAACCACTAATTGCTCAGACATTGCTTCAGTTATTTTACCCTGTGTTGCAGAGATAATTTAATAAGCTTCAGCTTGTTCTAAGAGACCTATTATCCTATCTTGTTAGTTTATAATCAGTTCTGTTCCTGCTCTAGTTGGAATTCTTACCTTTCTCAAGGTAGCAGTCCTTTTCTTGCCCCCTGATTACACATCACCCTTTTTAGCAAAGAATGATGTAAAAAATGTCATTAACTAATTGCTCCTATCTGCACTATCAGAACATGAGTTCTGGCATTCCCTCTGAACTAGGAGTCCAGAAATTCAGTTTTTCTCTTGTTACTACTGAGAACATAGCACGTTTCCTTGTTTCTGTGTCCTGAATTAGTTGTACTTTGTTTTGTGCCTCAGCCTACCTGATTTGGCCCTGGCATCTTTCTAATGTTCTTCTACACTCATCTCTAATAATGTATCTAGTTTCCACTTTCCATATGAGTCTTCAATTTTGAGCTCACGCAATTTTGTCTCATAGAATGTCCTGAGTTGGAAGAGACCCACAAGGAACACCAAGTCCAACTCCTGTCCCTGCATATGACAACCCCACAGTTCACACCGTGTGTCTGAGGGTCTTGTCCAGTCTCCCTGGGGAGCCTGTTCCAGTGCTCCACCACCCGCTGGGGGAAGAACTTTTTCCTAATATCCAAACTAAGCCTCCTCTGGCACATCTTCCTGACATTCCCTCGGGTTCTGTCTCTGGTCACTAAAGAGAAGAGTTTGGCGCCTGCCCCTCCTCCTCCCCTTGTGAGGAAGCTGTAGCAGCCATGAGGTCTCCCCTCAGTCTCCTCCAGGCTGAACAAACCAAGTGACTTTAACCACTCCTCATACAGCTTCCCCTCCAAACCCTTCACCAGCTTTGTGTCCGTCTTCTGGACACTCTCCAGTAGCTTTATATCCTTTTTATCCTGTGTTGCCCAGAGCTGCACACAGAGCTCCAGGTGAGGCCACACCAGTGCAGAGCAGAGTGGGACAATCATCTCCCTGGCCCAGCTGGCAATGCTGTGCTGGTGCACCCAGGACACGGGTGGCCTTCTTGGCTGCCAGGGACACTGTTGGCTCATGTTCAACTTGCCATCAACCAGAACCCCCAGATCCTTCTCCACAGAGCTGCTTTCCAGCATCTCGTCCCCCAGTCTGTATGTACAGCCAGGGTTGCTGTGTCCCAAATGCAAAATCCAGCACTTGCCCTTGTTGAACGTCATGAGGTTGGTGATTGGCCAGTCCTCCAACTTGTCCAGATCCCTCTGAAGGGCCTCTCTGTGGCTCCTGACAGCTCCTCCCAATTTTGCGTAATCAGCAAACTTTCTAAGCAATCCCTCAAGTCTTGAGTCTAAGTAATTTATAAAGACATTGAAGAGTGCTGGCCCTAAGATGGATCCCTGCAGAACCCTGCAAGTGACTTGTCTCTAGCCCGACATTGCCCCGTTTACGAGAACCCTTTGAGGCGGACCCATCAGTCAATTGCTCACCCACTGCACTGTGTGTTTATCCAGCTGTATGCTGGACATCTTGTCCAGGAGGATACTGTGAGAGACAGTATCAAAGGCTTTGCTGAAATCCAAAATGATCACATCGACAGGCTTCCCTTGGTCAACTAGGAGGGTAACTTCGTTGTAGAAAGAAATTCAGTCTGTTAAACAGGCGGGACTTTCCCCTCATGAAACCGTGCTGGCTGGGACCAGTATGGCTTCCTACACATTTTTATTTGGACACGTTTTATTTGTGCTTTTAATGTTCTTTACTGTGACTCGAAAAGAAAAAGTTAGTTCCTTTAGCAATTGCCAGCCTTCCTGATTTTCTTAGGTTTCTTTCCCAGGAAATCTTACGTATCAGTTCTACGAGCTGAATGCAATCTACTTTCTTGCATAGTATTGCTTTTATTCTCAAATTCTCTCTTCTAATCTTCTGAAAAATGATGAGCTCACTCTTTCACGATTGCTATCATTCAAATTGCCCTTTACTATCATAGGCTTAGCCATCTCTTTCCTAATCAAGCCTAGAAGCACTTCCCTTCCCCATTGCCTTTTCTATGTTCTGTAACCCTGAACCTATTATACTTGTGTGATCTGCTGAAATAAGTATTTAGCCAGTAAAGTGAAAAAGCTTTTACCATAAGCTACTGTTTGGTAATATATGCTAAAGTGATTAGATGAGCCCATCTCTTGGAACAAGAGCCACCTGCAAAAAAAAGGCAGCTTTGGCATCTGAGCCAGAGAAATGAGCGTACAGACAGGAGCAAAATATCTCGCAGCCTTAACTGTAAGCCTTTCCAGGTCACAGTGAATAGCAAGGTGGAAAGGAGGTTTATTAAATACTCCAAAAGTAGCTACACCAGGGCACTGTCCTTGTAGGCATCTTTTGCCAGCACTCTTCAGCTGTAAATTGAAATGATTACTCCAATCGTTGCAATATCTGCAATCACTTAGCATGGCTAGATTCAGTGTTGACACTGCACAAGTCTCAGATATCAAAGCTTTTTCTGTACAAATTAGCTCCCTTCTGCATGTGGTCATGCCCCCTCTCTGGCTAGCAGCTACTGTTTTCTGCTACAACTAAACTGGCATTCTCATAAAGCAAGCAATATGGCAAGGATCAGGAGCAACCATGTGCACCTGCCATTACGCTTCTATTGCAACTCTTAGAGAAACGCACTATGATTAATTTCTCTAAGAAATACATACCTACCCACTGCTTACTGCTGAATGAAGTCTAATAAGGAACAAGGAAGACCTCCAAAAAGCAAATAGAGACATCAATTTAATACGAGTTGGAAGAAATATAAGTCCTTGCCTTCTCCTCATATGAAAGCCACGATATTTCAACCTGTTTCTTTTACAAGCCTCCTGTCTGTTTACTTTACAAGTCTCCTGAACACACAGTGCAACTTACCTCAATGTTTAATAATTCTTTAGTACAGCTAACAAGATTTGGAAATGCTTATTAATACCTTTATCTGAGGGCAACTCCAAAAGAATATAAGAATTCTTTACAAGAGATTAAGCAACCTTCACACTGTTAAAAGTCTCCAGAAAAGGTCTGAACCTGCTGTGCTGCCACCACAATCTCACTGTTGTCTTAGGCCTCCAGAGACCCCAGTTTCATCTCCCAAAGTTTTATGCAGCACTATTAGCCAAGTCTCTTCCACCCAGCAGCAGTCATGAGGTTACCAGCTTTCTGATGCCCTGCTGCTCGAGCACCCTGATCACAGTGCCAACAACCCCTGCCTGCGGGGAGCTAAGGAGTACCAAATGCTGTAGCAGAAAAGTGTGAAGCTAGAAAGAAAATAACATAATATTGCAAGGGTACTAAAGGTAATAAGGCTCTTAGCAAAGGGGAGAGCCACAGAAGGCAGGGCAGGTAAGGAAGGGAACAAATAGGCACAGGCTAGGAATTTTGGCAGGGAGCAAAGGAGTAGCACAAACTCCAAGGAATGAGCTGAGGGCTGGCAGAGAGCAGTGAGGTAGAAGATGCACAGATGGGACAAGAACGGCAGCAGGGAGCTGTCAGAGTTTGCTGCCGCCCAGGCAGAGGCAGGAGGGCCCTGCGGTGGTCCCAGGCCTTACGTCTCCCATCAGCACTGGGGCACATGTGGGAAAAAGCTTCCCATTTCCTCTCCTTCAAGACAGGTCTCACTGACACACAGACAAACCGTGCTGTAAATCAAAGCAAGGCCAGACAATGGAGACAGTTTGGAACTGCACTACTGCTCCACACCGATGTGCTGGTGCGGACAGCCAGACACAGAGCTGCCACCCCACCACAGCCAGAAGGCTGGGACCAGCTTCTGAGGGTGGACCTGCTCTGGGAAAGGACAAAGTGGGACCCTGCCCATGGGGAGATGAACAGTTTTGCTGTTCCTTCCTGGGATGAGCTCCTAAATCAGCAAGTAGCCCAGGGTAAAGCAGCCTGAGACAGAAAATTATCTTCCTGTACTTACAACCCACAATCCAGTAAACTTCTGCAAAAAGCAAAAATTTTAAATTGGAACTGTAAACGTCTCAGACATTTACTTTCACTGTGGTACTAATCCACTATCTAGACCTACTAAAGCAAGAGGAATACCCAGTTGATTTTCTACCCATTTCTTGTAGGGTCTCAGCTGGCCAGCAGATGTGGAAACAAAGCAGCAGGATGGTCTGATCCCTGCTTCCTCCTCCCACCTCTCAAACCAGAAAGCAGTCCAGGCAGGGAAAGCCCTGGATGAACTCCAGCAGACTCCACACTAGAGGGAGCCTTCCTCAGAGACACACCACCTTGGCATCCTCCTCCTCATTACATTATTTTCAGCATATCTACAGGGAAATAAATGAGACTCAGGTGAAACACCAAAACCCTCCAGTTTTGCCAGTTCAAGCACTGCAGCATGTGAACAGTGCGGGGTGGGAGGGAGTACAAGTAGAAGGTACCCGGCAAGTTCTGCCCAGAGATGTGCTTCAGCTGACAAGAAAAGTTCAGCGCTGACATGTTCCTGAGAAGCCTCCTGATAAGAACCATGTCCACCCTGCACCCTCACCAAACTCCCGTGTTGAACATAAGAGCAACTTAACAGACTACATTTTATACTGACCCAGGAGGCCACTTGTTGTTAAGCTGTTAATGAGTTCTGTAATGAGGAAAGCTGAGATAACCCTTCCCTAAGGTTTGTGGCATTGTTTCAGAGGGCCTGAAATGTGGATAACTGTGTTATTCACTGATAATACCAGTGCTGAACTCTTCCTCAGGTGAACTGTTCTAAAATACTATTTAAACTGAAAGTACTATAAGGCACTAACGACAGCCAGGACCTATCCATTTTATTTTCTAAGCACCAGTAAACTGCCCCAAAACTATGAGGTGAACTAGAAGTTCTTACCTGTGAAAGCATTTGTGGCCTGAAAACCAGCTTCCTGCATACTGCTCTCCCAGCAAAGCTTGAGATTCCCGGCTTAACCTGTCCTTACTGGAGACAACTGCTGAGCTTGGAGCTGTCAAGTCACTTCCATCTTAGCTCGTCAGAGTCCATTTCTCTTTCCATTCCCATATTTGGCACCATCCAGTTCCCACCCAATCCCAGGTCTTTCGATCTGTAGGCAGAGGGGATCTGTGCTGGATCCAAGTAGGAAGCGCTGGACAGTCCCATCAACCAGCCAGCCAGAGGATCTGGGCCATGATGAATGTGGAAATGAAGCAAATCGCCTGCCAAGACTTTATTTCCCTTTTACAATTAAGTTCTAATCCTCTGTTCATCCAGTACCATTTTTTCAGGTCTCGGCCACTGGTGATGTTCAATTGTCTCTCTTCTCTTGTGCTCCTCTCCCCTCAGGCACGCTCACTGAGAAATTAAAAAAAGAAGAGATTATGTTTCCTGATGACCTGTAGCAACATTAAAATTAACAGTCTCCAGGGAACAAAAATCCAAAACACATTATCAGGGATTGATTGTACACATTAAAGGAGATCTTCAGAAGGCAAATATTGCGATTTTGCTGAGATGCAAAGTGTGACCACACAGCTCTTTGAAGTGCAAAGAGGAACAGTGCTGAGGGTGTCATATGCATCTCTGAGAACATGATATGATTTACATTTCAAAAGCCATATTTAGCAGAGATGGGGGAAGCAATACAATAACAAAATTGCAGTTAAAAAGGAAAAGGAAAAATACTCAAGGTTCCCAAGTCTAGTCTATTCAAAACCACACTGAGATTATTAGCATTCCATATACCTATACCTGCTTCCCTTCTTTTCTGGAGCAGGAAAAGAGAGCACTGTCTGCCAACACTTTATATGCCATTCTAACAGTCTTCTGAGGTTAAAAACCTTGGTATGTCTGTGTTGTCAATTATCTGTTTAAAGTCTCAATTGTAACACAGATGAGGCAGCTCAGATGTCTTCAGACATTTGGGAAAATTAAAAATACCCACAGGCTATACAAGAGAAACGCGGTTAAGTTCTTCTTGATCATACAGCTTTTACATAGCACGGATATCTGCAACTCACTGAAAACTATTATAGAGAAGCTGCATATCCAGCTTTTAAAAACCAGGGTACTTTTACTTCTACAGAGTGAAGGTGAACAGCAGACAGCTACATGTTTAGGGAAAAGATTATTTTAGGAAAAAAAGGAAGAAAGAGAAGTGGACTTGGAGGAGAACCCACTCATTCCCCAGCCATCCAACCCTTGGCTTGCTGTCTCCCAATTCAGTGGCACAGGTGGGCTGAAACCAGGTCTGTGAATATCTCATCACCTACTAATGGATTCTAGCTAATGAGTCTAGCCAGGGCTTGCAGAACTGGATCAGACCCGAGGTCTATGTACTGGAGAAGCCCGTATCAAAGGGTGCCAAGGGTCACCATCAGTCTCAGCACCTATTGCTTTGCAGAACAGTGCGAGACTGGGCACCACGGGCAGGTGTGAACAACTCACCGCCCCAGCCCACCTCACCCTCTACCCTGACCTGCAGGACCTAGACGCTGCCTCAGACCCTGAAGCGTAAGGCTGAATATCCCAGGTGGTCCAAAACTGCAGAGACGCTTGGGGCACCTTCTCTGCCCTGCAGGCACCGTCAAATGCAGCCTGCCACTTTTCCTCCCTCCCCCAGTTTTGTTAAGCCAGTGTTACTGAAAAACACGTTTTTGTCTCAAAACACAGCACAGGATCGACTGATTGGTTACTTGTATTCAAATCCAGTCATTTGCATTCAAATCAAATATGACTGCAGAATAGATTTAAGATGTTTTCCCCATCTCTTACCCAAACATCCCAACTTCACAGAGGAGAAGGTAGAAAATAAGGAAAAAAACTCACATACACACAAAAAAACCAACAGCAACCAAACACAAAGCCTTTACACAATAGTATCTTCTATCAGAAAAAACTGCATAACAATTTTAGAATAGTCTTTAAAATATGATTATTCTCAAATTTCAGCCCTTTGAAGTGCTCTATACAACTAATAAGCATTTCACATGAGGTTATTTTATTCTAAAATATGTATAGTTGAGCAAGTGTAACACACACAACCCCTGTAGCACATATTTCTCTTGGCTCTTAACATTGTGGTAACTATTCTGTAATGACTACAGATGGATGCTGGTCTAATTTCCCAAGCTTTTTCTCTAGAGGCCTGAGTTTCTTTTATATTTATAAGAGCAGGCCCATAATTGCATTCACATTTTCAGCCTTACAACTTTTGATTTTGGTTTATAAATCCTCAATTTTGATGCCTTCTACTTTCAGCATTTTAATTTCTCTCTCCAGCTTAGAGATGCTCAACAGATGAGCAGCAACACCTTATCATCCAAGGAAATTCTCTTATTGTTACACCTTTGTATCAGATATCATATACTTCTGATTCTTAAAAGAATAAATACATTTATGTTCTTGAAAATTAACTTCTTATTAAAAGAAGAATTATCTTCCACATCTTCAGTATTTCTGCTGAACTAGTTATGAACCCAACAGCGCTGAAGAAGCTTTCGGCAACCACTGCTTCTTCAGACAGAAAGATAATATTGTAACAAAATTACAGGACACCGAAACGCTTACAGAGTTCATTCAGACCATAAAATTTTAAATGTAGTGCCCTGCATGAGGTTCAAGTCCTCCCTTAAGGTCTCAAGTGAAAGAAGACACTGATGTCTCTTGATTGCCCTAAGTGAGCGTTTTCTATCACTGCAAAAGCCCTTTTCTACCTTGGCAGACAATGAGCTTGGAGGTGGCTGGTAGGACATAAGGAATCAGAGGAAGCTGCTGGGGCAAACCTGTGTGGTGCTCAGAGCTCACTGCGCCTCTTCTCAACTCAAAACCAAGCTCAGTAGTTATATAAAATATTTCACACTGATGGCTAATAATGTACAGCTATGACTTTTCCATTGTACTTTACATTATCAAGAAAATTTCCATTAAAGCTGAAATGATGTTTAAACAGAGGAGGTTTGTGTTTGTTCCTAAGCTTTTGCAGGCACAGAATGGGTCGGGACCTTTGCTGACACGTTTCAGTGTGGCTCAGCCAACTCTGGTGAAACTATGTGTATGTCCTTTTACACCAGCGGGGTGTAGAAACGTTAAACCAACCTCCTTAAAGTTAAAATCTTACCTGAAAAAGAGAGAGGAGAATAAACAATATAACAGAACTACAATAAGGTGCCATCGTCAATGGAACTATTACAGTTTTCACAACCTGCAGAGACCCAGGTGGGAACACGTCCCATTATAGTGACCAGACGGCAAAGAGAAAATGCAGACTGGAAAGACTAGAGTTTTCCTCTTCCATCCATCTGTTACATCCTTTCCAATCACAACAGAAACTCTGCTTCCACTTCTGCTTTCATTCATCCACTCCAGTGTTATATGAGACTCAGAAGCAAACCAAAGGCGAACATTGTGTTCTATAAATACGGAGCTGTGCTATGAAGATTTTCAGCTACTATGCACTTAATGTGATTGAATACCTAGGGAAAAATCAAACCCATTTGTTTTCATCCTCTACATTTTTCTCTGATTTGGTCCTAAGAAAGTCAACACCACCTGAGCCTCACACAAAGCGCAGACAGAAAATATTTTGACTATTTAACACCTTATGGGAGTTACATGCTCTCATGGTATATTTAGCTAGTGAACTTGCTATTCCTCTTTTCTAAACATTTGAAAATGCAGAATTAAAGGGCCACTGTAAAAAATAATCCAAGAGAGAAAAGCAGCCATTAAATACTGCAATAATACTACATTTTATGAAGAATTGTGCAATCATCAGTCAGGACGAGCCAGGAGGAACTTGCACCAAAAGAAGAAGTGAAATACTGGCATTTTTTCCAAGACTGGCATCTCTGTAATGTCTTGAAAAACTCAAAAGCACTGGCTGACATGTAAATGCTGAAAGGTGGGGTTTTTGTTTGTGGTTGTTGGGTTTGTGGGTTGCTTTTGTTTTGGGTTTTTTTTTTTTGTATTTGTTTTTTTTTTTCCATTTCCTTTCACTCTGTACAGTCTGTTTCTTTGGTGACACGCTGTTGGTTCCCACACAGGCATTAGAAAACCACTGGATGTGCTGTCAGAAGGGCTGTGGCTGTGGGAAGCGCTTCCCATGACAGCCCTTGGCACAAGACATCCTAAAGGACAGCATCTGACCAAGGTGCTTAACAAAATTTGTACCAGGAGTAGGATAAACCTACACATTTACATTTTTGAGCAAGTTACTGAACAGCTTGCAAGCTGCGGTTTAATTTAACTTAATCAAGGGAAGACTGGCTGCTTGAAATTCTAGCTTTCAGGAGATTTAACTGTGTCTCCAAATTCAAGGAAAAAAGTAATCCAAGTGAAGCCAGGACAAGTACTGAACAATCCACATGCTTAAACACTTTGCTGAAGTAAGGCCTATATTTCCTATAGGTTAAGGCAGCACAGACTTGGATATGTATTTGAGAAGTTTCTGGCTACAAAACCACCTCCAACATTTTGTTTTAATAAAACGGAGTTCGTAAAAATATATTTTGAAGTTTGCTAAAGTAATTCAAAATGAAGCGTATGTGCACACACACAGCTCACCTGTCCATCCCCTTCTGGATTCACTAAGAGTTTTCCAGGCCTTAATTTTGCTTCCCATAGAGACTTCTAAACTAGGTACGAATATCTATCAGTTACACGTACTCTTTTTCAGATGGCAGGGCCTGTGTTTTATCGTGTGATCCTCATTTATTTTATTTACTTCTATCTATAATTTGTCATCCTTCTAAGATAACACTGCGTCAGTGCTAAGCGAATCCTGGTTCCTGGGAAACACTATGATCCATTATTCAAAGACTGCTTAAAAAACTCAAGGCAACTTTCACAGGAGACAATCCACAAATCAAACTGAAAACCAGATGTTTAAAATGTGTTTATATAATCGCATCTTTCTCACACACACATGTACATCATTTGTTTTTACTTTCTGTATTCAATATCCATATAGGTCCGTTATGACTTTTTAAACAGGTGCTGTATTTAACTTTCTTGGTGTATTTCAGTGATATACAAAATGAGTTTGTATGTTATGTTATACATATTTATATTCCTACACATAATTTCAGATACTCTTCAGCCTGTTTAGGAATGGTCTCCAGGCTTACTTCTCCTTCCTTTTTGTTACAGCACTCCCTGCATTGGGGCAAAGAGAGGACAGCATTTCTGCTAAGAGCAGTAAAATTAAGCACAGCACAGATGCGTCTTTTGCACACATTTCATCAGGTGTGAACTTAGCATCTGTTAATTCCTCATGCCCATTCCCGACTTGAGTCTCAAAAGACTGTTTACCTTCAGAAATGCATAGATGGGTTTAGATTTGAGACTGCCTAAACAAAGAAGGATGCTCAGCCACCAGCCCTTGGTGGCCGGTGAGCCCCTGGTGATGCACCTGGGACACAGCAACCCTGGCTGTACACACAGACTGGGGGATGAGAGGATGGAAGGCAGCCCCATGGAGAGGGATCTGGGGGTTGACGGTAAGTTGAACATGAGCCAACAGTGTGCCCTGGCAGCCAAGAGGGCCACCCGTGTCCTGGGTGCACCAAGCACAGCATTGCCAGCTGGGCAGGGAAGTGACTGTCCCGCTCTGCTCTGCACTGGTGCGGCCTCACCTGGAGCTCTGTGTGCAGTTCTGGGTGCCACAGGATAAGAAGGATATAAAGCTACTGGAGAGTGTCCAGAAGAGGGACACAAAGCTGGTGAAGGGTTTGGAGGGGAAGCCGTATGAGGAGTGGTTAAAATCACTTGGTTGTTTCAGCCTGGAGAAGAGGAGACTGAGGGGAGACCTCATAGTGGCTACAGCTTCCTCACAAGGGGAGGAGGAGGGGCAGGCGCCAAACTCTTCCCTCTGGTGACCAGAGACAGAACCCGAGGGAATGTCAGGAAGATGTGCCAGAGGAGGCTTAGTTTGGATATTAGGAAAAAGTTCTTCCCCCAGAGGGTGGTGGAGCACTGGAACAGGCTCCCCAGGGAGGTGTCACGGCCCAAGCCTGACAGTGTTCAAGAAGAGACTGGACAACACCCTCAGACACACGGTGTGAATTGTGGGGTTGTCATATG
Source organism: Columba livia (assembly GCF_036013475.1). Taxonomy (NCBI): domain Eukaryota; kingdom Metazoa; phylum Chordata; class Aves; order Columbiformes; family Columbidae; genus Columba; species Columba livia. The sequence goes on from NC_088603.1 coordinate 106,723,385, forward strand.
CAGGGACAGGAGTTGGAATTGATGATCCTTGTGGGTCCCTTCCAACTCAGAACATTCTATGATTCTATGACAACCCAAGCTAGATGCAGTCTTTCTGCATTATTTGAAGCAGGAAACGGGTCTGGAGAAGAGGGCATATGGCCAAACCGAAACATCATTTTTTCTAGCCTGTTAAGAAAACATTCGAGAAAGCAAGACATATCCCCAACACCAATGCCAGCACACACTGCAAAACCTTCTACAGACAAGGCTTGGTTTAAAACAAACAGGAGGAATGCTTCCATACAGACATTTCTTCTCTTCCTTCTCCTCCTACTTGTTTCTTTCTTTTCGGAGAGCAACTGAAGTAATGATTTAAAAATTGGTATGTTTGGTAGCTTCATGCCAAAGCGAATAGCCTCTGGTAATTAGATAGTAAGGACTATTTCACTTGAAGAAATCCTATAAATAACTGATAACACAATGGGGCATGCCACATTTGCTTCCATTAATCTTGCTAAGTGGTATAAATTAATTTGGGTCCTCTATTTTCTATCTCTATGAACAAACTAAAGAGCCATACATTTTCCCATAGCTACGCTGACAGATTGCAGTAAAACCCCAGTGGAAAAGTTTACTAAGACCTCCGTGACAAGCTATTGGGTTTGGATGAGATAATTATTGGGAGAAATTGTACAAGCTGTGTTACGCAGGGCAAATGAGAAAATTGCATTGTTTATTTTTGGACCTTAATTACCAGAAGTTGTCAAGAGAAATCATTAATCATGCTGCTCTATGAACCTGACCAGAGAAAAACCTGAGCTCTGAATTTGATTTGCCAAACCAACAAAAAGTTAGTAAGAGCAGAATCCAGACTTAATTAATCTTTTTCTAAAGCAACATAGGGTCAGTATTCAAATTTGCAGGTTGGAAAAAGCAAAAATTACAGTGAGCAGATTGGAGAAAAGATTACAAGTCTTTGACTGCTGCCCCCATAACTTGTATGAGAAACAAGGAGTTACCAGAAATCCAGGGTATTCTGTGTATCTCAAGACTTCGAGCATCCAACATTTAGCATCCCGTTAGAAAAACTGTGGTTGTCAGTCATAGCTGCAGAACCTAACCACCCAGATTAGCAGCAGAAGGACAGTGAAGTCACTGGTTTAACAGTGCCACAGAGGGTGCACAAGCAGGGAGGAAACACCTTAGGAGAACACAACGTTGCCACTGCCTGTCTGTTGTTAACAACATTATGAATGTGGAGCTGAGCACCAGGTGGGTGAGATGTTTCCTCTTCCTCTCCCACAGAAACTCTTTGCTGCTTCGACAAAATGATTCTTCACAGAATCACAGAATGTTAGGGATTGGAAGGGACCTCAAAAGATCATCTAGTCCAATCCCCCTGCTGGAGCAGGAACACCTAGATGAGGTTACACAGGAATGTGTCCAGGCAGGTTTTGAATATCTCCAGAGAAGGAGACTCCACAACCTCCCTGGGCAGCCTGTTCCAGTGCTCTGTCACCCTCACTGAGAAGAAGTTTCTTCTCAAATTTAAGTGGAACCTCCTGTGTTCCGATTTGAACCCATTACCCTTTGTCCTACTGTTTGGTTTTCACCGAGCAGAGCCTGGCTCCATCCTCATGACACTCACCCTTTATATATTTGTAAACATTAATTAGGTCACCCCTCAGTCTCCTCTTGTCCAAGCTAAAGAGCCCCAGCTCCCTCACCCTTTCCTCATAAGGGAGATGCTCTACTCCCTTCATCATCTTGGTTGCCCTACGCTGGACTCTCTCCAGCAGTTCCCTGTCCTTCTGGAACTGAGGGGCCCAGAACTGGACACAATATTCCAGATGTGGTCTCACCAGGGCAGAGTAGAGGGGAAGGAGAACCTCTCTCGATCTACTAACCACCCCCCTTCTAATACACCCAGGATGCCATTGGCCTTTCTGGCCACAAGGGCACAGTGCTGGCTCATGGTCATCCTGTTGTCCACCAGGACCTCCAGGTCCCTTTTCCCTACACTGCTCTCTAATAGGTCATTCCCCAATTTATACTGGAACCTGGGATTGTTCCTGCCCAGATGCAGGACTCTACACTTTCCCTTGTTATATTTCATTAAATTTTTCCCTGCCCAACTCTCCAGCCTGTCCAGGTCCCGCTGGATGGCAGCACAGCCTTCTGGTGTGTCAGCCACTCCTCCCAGCTTGGTGTCATCAGCAAACTTGCTGATAGTGCACTCTATTCCCTCATCCAAATCATTGATGAATATATTGAATAATACCAGCAAATACCGGTTTCCTTTCACCTCATCTCGAGAACCCATCACATAGACACAAGCACTGTATACTATTTATAAGCTTTCCATTTTCCAAGTGTGCATTGTGCATTTCCCAGCTTTTAACCAGCCAACACAAACTTCCAAATTTCTTTATCTAGGTTTTTAGGTATAATTGGAGCACATAGTCATGTCATGTCCACTGACAAACCTTCCATAAAAGAAGTGAATGGGCAGCGCAACTTTCCTGCAGCAAATGAGTTATGTCAATGACCACAGAATCATTAGAATCACAGAATTGTTTAGGTTGGAAAAGACCTTTAAGATCACCGAGTCCAACCATTAGCCTAACAGTGCCAACTCCACCACTAAACCACGTCCCTAAGAACCTCATCTACATGTCCTTTAAACACCTCCAGGGCTGGTGACTCACTTCCCGGGGCAGCCTGTTCCAATGCCCAACAATCCTTTCTAGGAATAGATTTTCCTAATATCTACTCTAACCATCCCCGGCAAAACTTGAGGCCATTTCCTCTCATCCCGAGCAGACCCAGCAGCACCCTTCTTCTCTTCACCAACAGCACCTTTTGGGTGAGGACATTGCATCCTCCAGGGAAAGGGTGCACAGCCGAAAACAAACCACTGAATTGGTTAGAGCAGCCAAAAATCCTAATATACACAACGGAGATACAGACACACATACTGACTTTGCTCATAAAATGCAGACTGTGTGGATCTAGTCAAGTTGCACTTCTTTTCTGAAGACAGAAACATCTGCACTCTGATTGTTCTGGAAAGGAAATGCAGAAGACGGAATCTCCCATGTGAAAATCTCAAGCAGTGTGTGGACACAGATCAGTGCAGTCCTCCCACTGAACAGTCCTGAGGAATGTGGAAGTAACCATACACAGGAAATCTGAAAACCCAGAGATCAATTGGAGTTATCCAACATTATTCCAGCCTCTGTCAAAACACTTGGTATGAACGAAAAAGCAGAACACAATGCACATTTTGGCAAATGCGAAATGCAGAAGAGAACCGTGAACCTGTGCTAACTGGAATGAAAAACAAACTGATGCTGAAGAGACACTCAAGAGGGGTGGAAGCTGTTGGAGAACAGAACTACTACCTTGGAGAACTAAACTACTATCTGTACAGCACTTGGGTTTGTGACATACGCCACTGGTAGGCATGGATGTCCAGCCACTCTCAAGAAGGATATAGCATCCTAGGGCCGTGACCAAAGAAAATCCTCTTCTGTTAAATAATAAAACATGACTATACAATTGACTTAGCACGAACTGCCACCATATTAATTGAAGAAGCGCTGATAAGAATTTCACAACTTTCTGGAAGGCTGTACCACTCAGAGCTATGAAAGTCCATCTGCTGTGAGCAGCAGCTGTTGAGGAAGGCAAGGAACGTAGGAGAAAGGCCCACCAGTATTTTATGCACATCACTACACAGAAGCAGTTTGAGTTTCCTGCAAATCAAGCCACACCACAAGAATTAATCTGGTTTATTTACAGTGTCAGTAGCCAACATTATCTTCATGCTGCATAAAGAAAATCCAAATAGAGCGTTATCCAGATAAGTAAAACCCAGTCTAAAGAAACTGTAGCCAGCACTGGGCACATCCCAGCGCTGCTGTGAGCAGCACGGGAGACAAATGTCATTCTGCTGTATAGCGGCAGTCAGTGCAAAATGTCAGTCACGTGTGTATGCCTCTTCTGACTTAAAGAGCATTTGTCATGATTTCAGACTGCCTATACAGATCATGTACCGCACAAATCCATTAAAATTCCAGTGCCATAGAAAGCTTTAAAAGATGTATGACTGTGCCCAGAAAGGATCCTTGTTATAATAAATGTGTAAAAATTTGCCTATAGAACTGCACTAGATTTTAGGTGACTAATAAGTGCTGAGCTTCCCTGATCTGTATTCCACCAGTTTTGACTTTCATGCTAGACTACAACAATCTACAAAAAGGAACAAAGATCCAAACTCCTCCTTGCTTCCATTAATACCAGGTCTTTATTTTACCCAGTATCTAACAAAACCAGTAAGTTTAAATTGTACCATCTCCATCATCATTCTACACTCTGTGCAACAATCCAGAGACCCAAACCTTTGCCTTAACACGGTCTTCAGTTGCTCTGTTTTCCAGAGCACGTACTTGAATTTTATCCTCTGACTGACACTAGACAACAACTAGATTAATACAGAGCCTGTATCACGAGCAATATCCAAGCAAAAATTTCCCCTGAGTCCATGGTAGTTCTACCCATGCCAGGCCAAGAAAAATGAACTCTGCTTTATTAGTAAATAATCTAGACAACACTGAGGAAAGCACTCCTTCAGCATTTAAATGTGTTTTTAAGCCTCACAGGCAATGGGGCATAAGTAACTGTCACAGTAATTCTTAGTTACAACTAACAATACAACTTTATTCCAACCTTCAAGGTGGAAATGAGAAAAGGAACAAAATAACAGCCTAGCATTTCCCATGATTTTCTTGGTGTGGAGGGTTAAGATTGTGGGGTGACAATAAAACCCTGGCAGATGTATTGTTAACCCCCTCTCCCCCCCACTTCCCCCTTTTTGCCCCTCCCTCTCCCCCCTTCCCACTCAGGACAGGTGATCGGGAGGGAAAGAATGACAGAGAGAAGAGAGTTGGAAAAATTAGCAATGTTTTCTAATGCTACTGATAAGAATAGAGAAAATAATACAAAATATACAAAACCAATCTCGAAAGTCCCAGCAACTGCAGAGCCGGCAACCAAAGTCCTGTATTGGACTCTGCAGCCAACCGGAGCTGGATTCAGTCTGTCACTAGGCCTCAGTTCGCAGGGACGGTTAGCAAGGTCCTCTCCTAATGTTGGCCATAAGGAAAAAGAGGGAAAAGGGCCGAGATCCTCGTGATCTCCCACTTTTATATGAAGTATTCACGTGAATGGAATGTTATACACAGTTGGTCAGTTTCTTGGTCACTTGTTTCTCGTCGCCCCTCTCGCGAGATGTCCATCCGTGCTTATCAATAAGTTTGCATTCCATTGCTAGGTTTACCAAAACATGTGTCTGGTTCTCCAGGAAAGCGCAGTTAATATGAAGGCTTTAGCTGACAGGCAAAATTCACTGAAAGAGATACTTGTTTTTAACAAAACCAGGACACTTGGACTTGGGAGACAGGACTTTGTATTTTTGGGGCATGTTACCTCATCTCTCTAGGCTTCCCATCCCATTGGTAAAGTGGATATAACTTCTACCTGTGGATAAAACACTATAAAATACTTAGGGAACGTATATAAAGTATAAAATACTTAGGGAACAGAGGTGTTACTGGTAAAATAGAGAGAAAAAGCTAAAGCAGAGTTTTGATTAATCTGATTTTGTTCTCAAGTGAGTATATAATTTTGCAAATCCAAAACAAGTCTATTAGTGTTGTAAAATCACACCAAATAAAACTTTTTAACTAAGTAAGAGGCCAGTGGTTCTTTATTTCCAGAGAACACCAACAGTATATATACACTACTTTAAGCCCAGTGTTCTTCAAAAAATCTGTTGGAAAACAATTCACAAAGTAACTCTCAAACTTCAAGGCAAGAGCACAGCTGGGAAGCAGTATCCTGAGGTGATCAGCTAAATCTCATTTTCCAGAGAACTACTCAGCTCATTCTCCCAAATCCCTTATTACTCAACATACAGAAGCAAAAATACTATATTTTCTTGTCCTTGAAAGACAGCTTTTTACACAAACAAACTGCACAAAGGCATGGGAAATAATGTGTTATCAGTTAAACCTGTGAAATTCCCCTAGTTGAGATGGTCTTATTTAGCACGGACGTAAGAACAGAATTTGAACTCGCTCACTTCAGCCGTGATTTGGGAAGCGTTTCTAATCCCCATCAGCAAAACCAAACAACTCACCAAGAACACCGTGTTTGTGGCTTTTTTAAATCTAGTGCCCTATCTATTTTCTACGAGCATTTTAAATAACAGACATATTTTAATATACCCTTGTCTGTCGTATTCTAAAACCATTCATGCTACGCTCATATACGGTGTCTGGATGTGACTGAGGCGCGTGACCGTATGTAACTGAAGCAGCGTGTGAGCCACGCAACACTAACAGCATCTTCTTTAATAAACAGGGTGGAAAAACACTCTGAGGTTTTTGACCAAACAACTCAAAAATTTGTATTTTTGTGGAGGAAAATTGGGCTGTTTTGATTCTCTTACAAATGAACAGCCCATTCAGCTGTTCTTGTGGCATCCATGCATTTAGGGAAATCTCACCTGTCTGGCCTTGCTTTGTGTTTCACAATGTCCTTTTAAGTATAAAAATGTAACATTTACCTTTAAGTTTACATGTGTGGTCTTTTCAAGCAATACCTGCCAGTCTTCTCCCCCTACAACCCTCTGCCAATAAAACACAGATTCCTATAGAAAGGGCCCACACAAATGTAATTTATAAATAATTATGAATTGTAACTAAAGCTTCAAAGATAAAAACAGAAACACTGCAATCTTGTCTGGGAAGAAAATAATGATCTCTGCAGATGAACAATCATTATCTTCCTTGTTCAGCCATGGAGTTGCAGCTTTGTCTTTCCCAGCTGTTAACCTACCAACAGTCTTACCATAAAAACAAATAATACTTTTGGCTTTTTTTTCTTCCTCTTTCCTTTTAAACAAGTCGAAGATGTAATGAGAGTCTGATTTTGTCCCTTTGATAATTAAGTTTCCAATATCACAGCATGTTTTCTAATAGCAGCATCTGCTTTCTGCACTGCAGCCCTACAGCTAAGAAAGCATTTGACTTATTAATAAAATACAATAAAGAACCAAACATCTGGGAGGAAAAGATGCGTGAAAGGGAAGAGACTGTCTTCTTCTCAAAATATTAAAGAGACAGCAGAGCTCATCCAAATAAAACGCAGTTTTTCTGTTGAGGAGGCAGCTGGAACCAATGATGCTGATGATCCTTATTCTACTATATGCTGCCGCAAGACACAAACCTATTCAGAGGAAACAGAGGGGAAAGCAGGAAAAATCCCACCTGTATTAATCTATAGCACATAGTTAAAAGCTCCTGAGAGTGCAACCCATTCCCATGCCCAAGGAACAGGCAGATGGGTGTACATAAGTTCCTTCTGCTAACAGCACTGGCAGAAAAGGGCTTCGTATCAACACTTCGAATACTGAAAAGAGAAAACAGGACAAAAATAAAACAAGAAACACTAAGATCCCAGAAGAGTTAAATAGCTAGAATTCTGGATCAACAATTTGAGCTTCTTATATAACGCAGTTCATCATATGTTACCCAGTCACTCATGCATCGAGAGTGGAAACTGGGTTAACTACGAAATTTCTCAGAAACAAACTGAAACCTTGATTTTAAAACACTTCTAAATGTGCCAAATACTTGGGTGCCCTGTTCTAAGTTAATTACTGTCAAACTGAAGATCTACACTTTGCATTCTTTTCAAATGCAAAATCTGCGGGGCTCTATGCTGCCCTTGCAAAGGGCACTCATTTTCCCTAAGGGTTCACAGAATTTCTTCCCACTGCCGACTGAAAGGAACACTCGGGTGTCAACAAAACCTTTCTGAGGTGGGATGGTCATCCCAGAACAAACAGGCAAACTGGAGTTTCCCGGTTGGCAATGGGTGTGCAGGAACAACTGAATTATTCCACCTCCAGCTCTGAGCAATATGCACCCTGTGCCCCGGGGATCACTGCCCTCCTACCTTCTAGAACAGACAGACAGACAGACAGCAAGGGCTGCTGTCACTGCGGGGACAACATCCAGAGGAACTGGATACAAGCCTGTCTTCCTACAGCAAATGGAATAATTACTTATTCTCCTCAGAGTCCGATTTTTTGGAAGGAGTAAGTTGCTACCCAGTGTATGCATAAGCTAGCAAGACTAATCCTGACACACCTACCTCTTGTAGCTTAACACTCATGGTTTGGCGTTTGTTGGCATTCTTTATTTTTAAATAACATGCAAGATAAAACAACCAAAGTAGTGTATAAAATCTGTTCTGAAGCACGATGACACAACCAAAACCAAATCAACCAGCCCTGGCATGTTAATTCAGAATGCATTATGGATTTATACCGGGTCATTTTCAAGCATATGTATCTTCACAACTTTAAAACTCAATTACCAACAAAATATCAAAGGTTTTGCTCCTGTTGCATCATGTTACACGTTATACATCAAAATATACCAAGATAGACCCATTTCTATCTGCTGAGACTTTGTGGCAAGACTGAAGCTCTAGACTTGTTTTAAATGAGTTTAAAAAAGGCCCTGGGCTTTTTTATTAAAAACACACAGAACAAATGCGAAAAAATAAATCATCAAATATGTGTCTGCAGACAGAACTATGTGGAATTTTAACAAATAACCAAACCAAATTTACCTTCTGGCCAGAAGCAAACATGAAAAATGCCAGCTGAGAGGGGTGTTTTCTTTCAGTAACACTGTCACTTTGGGAAACTATTGAAATAGCACAAACTTAAAAGCAGCACTGGCAAAAACTGAACGCAGTTCAGCTCCAGTTTACAACTAAATGCCTTTTTCACACACATATGCTTTGCCTTCCATTACTCGGCTGCATAATATAAACCACCAAACTGCACTTACAACAAATCTGAACTGACAGCGCCAAATTTTAATTGAAACACCCGAGAGCAGTTGGGCAATGCAGGAGCATTTCATAGGGAAGTTAGCAGTGCCCGTGGCTGGAATGAACCTCCGCCCCTACAAGGGAGAAAAGGATCTAGTTTCCTCATTTTATTTTAATCCTTCCTTGAAAAAGCAGATAAGTCTGCTACATTAAAAGAGCAAACGACAAGGTAAATATTTTCCTAGCTTGAAAAAATCTTTCTGTTCAAAGCCCATGAACAGTCTGGTAAGTGGTGACGTAAAGAAAAAAAAGTGATTTTCTACCTCTTAATGAAGGAAACTGCATTCCTTCTCCCAATTCACAGAGGAGCCTTCTTGCAGCCTATGTGACAGCAACAAGTAAGGGCCTCTCATCATTTTAAGAGCTATAAAATGTGTCTCTGAAAATTGTCTGTGTATTTGTGTACACACTTGTGTGTAAATATCTTTGTATAAAGCCCTGTATGCAAACCATGCCTGCAAGGTATGCTCTTTTAGAGCACTTTATGGCATCAATGCAGCCATTTTTCCGTTTAAAGAGAAAAGTAATTTATGTTAAAATATTCACTTCAGAATAGTATAATTCAGTCCTCCTCCAGATAGTTTTGCTGGGATTAATAAGTCAGTTTTATCACGAAAGTGAATGGGAGGCAAAGGAGGAGACCTACAAAAACATCGGGAAGTAAACATGCAGCATTCAAATTAAAATCCATTTGCAGTAATTTAAATCTAGCTTCTAAAATTCAGACTTTTCTCTTATTTCAGTTTGCTGCATGAAAAATTCACTACTTCACCACTGCAGCCCCACCTTTAGGAAAGCACACACCTGAGAGGTGAGGCATGCGGGGCGGCCAGGGGGGGACAGCACAAGGTGGCCTTCGGCCGCAGAACCAATAAAGAACTTACACTTGGTTATGGGAAAGGAAAAAGGTCATCTGAGATGGAGAAGGGTCACTCTGTCTCTATTCCCGACTGTTCTAACTCCTTGGATGAGCTCATCAGCAAAACACCACCACTTGAATAGTCATTCAGTCCACGGAGAATGGCAGTAGGACTATGGATGCCACTAAAAAGTCACAGCCCTCAACTATTACCCAGATGTACTGTGCAAGTATAAACAAATGTATATATTTCTGCAACCAGCTGAATCACAGCAGCAATGTCCAGTTTTGTTTCCTTACTGAAGTTCTTATCTTCAAGACTTACTTACAATATATAAAGCACACCATAGCACAGCTGCAAAACAAAAAAAGGTACCCCTATTATGTCAGTGAAACTGTAAAATGTAACTGCTGCACTTATTTCTCCCCCTTGGGAATACTGAAGATGTTGGGCAAATGCCCTCTGCTCACATCATTAAAACCAACAAAGCCATTGCCACGAAATCATTCACTGTGCAGAAACTTTATAAGCTCTTCTATTATCTTTTATAGCTTAATTTGAGAACTGAGAATCTCTGGAGTGCTTTGCAGCACATTAATAACAGACACTTTGCTTTACAAAGTTTATCATTATTACTGTACTGCCTGCGTCAGCTCATTGCAGTCAAGTTTGGTTTCTTTCAAAAAAACAATTTCACTTTACCAAAACTTGACTTTTTTCACTACAAAGGTAGTGGTGGTTCTTGGGGTCTCTTTTTCCATAGGACTGCTGTTACTTCGTTTCCCATAGCACTCTAAGAGCCTATTACTAATACCAACACTGAAACATTCTTCTCTAAAGCTATCAGGCTTCATGGGCTTGACTGCACTCCTGTTTCCCTCACTGAAATCAGGGGCATCTGAAGGGTACTACTAGAAATTAAGAAAACAACAGTGGAAGTGTCAGCTGGCAAACAAGGGCGCATTTCATCTCCTGCGTGAGCTTTGAAACAAATTCAGTGTTTCACGTCCTACTCTGCCTGCTTTAATACTTTACAGCTTCCATCAATCTTTATCCAATACCTAACACTGAACACGATCTGGACTCAACTACTTGAGGGGTTTGAGGACAGACATGTAGAAATACAGACAAACAGCAGAGGCCACACCAACACCAGCAGGTGAAAGCCGGTCGCTCACCAAAGCCCACCCAGCTCATGGGGAGAAGGGTCCATGGGGCTCCCTGTCATCAGCAAAGACCTGACATTTCTGGAGCTTGCCCCAAAGGTGTCCAGCCAGATGTGGAGCACAACCCTGGTCAAACCCTGACATGATGACTACAGCACTCCAGAAGCAACACTGCAATGCTTTCACCTGTGTTCTCCTAAAGAATGATGTTGCACGTTCCTGGTGTATTCATGCAGGACGCCCAACCTTCAGATCTGGGACTAAATTTGTAAACAAAGTATTCCAAGCAAATAAGGAACACGGAGTGTTTTTAAACTCCATCGTTGTTGCTGTTTGGTTTTTGTTTTTTCTTGCAGTATATAAATTGTGTTGCATCCCAACTCATTAACCATGTGGTTTGGTTTTTTTTCCTAAAAGAGGTAAAAGAAGGGACTAGAAGCACATGCAAGTTTGCTGGACTACAAAAGGCAAACAGCATCTTATTTTTTAAAATGATAAAGAGCATTTTTGAAACTTACCTTTATTCAGGTAATTTATTTGAACAGAATTTATCTACTTAATTAGTCCTAAAAAAACAACTAACTAAGCAAATAAATGATTGCTTAAATATGGTTGTGGAATCAATACTCTCTATGTAGTTTCCAGAATATTAACTCATTTTTAAGTTTAAAAAACCCCATACAATATAACTAGAAAATCTCACTAAGATCATCTTAGAGATATATAAATGCAAAGAATTTTTCCTCTATTCATAACCAGATCCTTGCATCCTCAAGAGTTAGTGACTTCACAAAATTAAGAAATCACTCTTTTAACATTTCAAAAATGCAACTGAAAATAACATACACACAATCAAGAAATATAAACAAAAGCTAAAAAGGTGGTCGTTCTAGTTTGAGTCTGATAAGAATTGCAAAATTTCTCTATGGACTCTGATACTCTCAAGTAGCAGAGTCATAAAAGCGTGATGAAACGTTTCTTTCTCCGATTATATTCTTGAAGACACAGTACAGAGAACATCACTAAGATTTTCAAATGGAGTTCCTAAAAATGATTGTGTCATCCCCAGCCTATTTGGGAACATGCATTAAGCTAATCAAACTGACAGGTTCTGCAGCAGAATTCAAGACAACCCAAATCCTGCTGTTCCTGGAGTCCGGCAGCCCAGAAGCTCAAACCTCTTCATATTCACCTTGTCTTCCAAGTACTTCCCAGCAGAGCATTTATTTTACAGAATTTATGTTTATCTCACAGTCCACAGTAAAAATGCCTTCAGAAATAGACTATGTGTGCCTGATACTGTTCTTCTTCCCTGTCCTCAGCAAATGGCCTGAATCCTGGTTAACAACTCTGTTCAGACCCTGCTCCAACAGGAGGGATATGTCCATCCTCAGGGGCTTTTAACAGAGTTCTCCCTTGCTTCAGTTCCATGTGGGTACAGTAGGTGAGACAAGCAACATTCTCTTAGTATTTATCGGTAGCACTGGAAAGTTAAGAAGCAAAAAAGAAATTTTTGTCAAATTTCTAAATAAGGGAGGGCTGTAAGCTTCTCCAGAAAAGTTCACCAGAGTATTCCTTTCTCACAAATGTTTTTTATTAATCTCAGGCAGCCAGCACAGAAAAGCAGCTGAAAACAATCATACTATACCAAATATTTAATAAAGAGCAATAGTGATCTTCCACACATTTGTTTTAGAGTTTGTGCATGTATGTAGTTCACACGTATTCACTTCTCACTTTTGGAAGCATGAAGACTAGCACAGCTTCCATGGAAAACTTCTACAAGAAGTATTTCTGCTAATAGCTGAAACTTTCATTAATAACACAGAAAAATGAATGCCAAGAATATGACTGTAAATCCTTAGACAGTCAGCTAGGTAGTTACCAAGATGTTCTTCTTATATGAACACACAAAACCCATCCAAACACGCACAAAGAGTCCACGAGCTGTTCACAATTAAATCTGATGCATTTCCTTGTATGTGTAAAATATGTATGTGAAAGATTTGAAATCTCTGACTTTAAAAGCCTGTTCCTGTCAGCTGGACATCCGAGAAGATCTCCAAATCTCAGAAGAGGAGGCTTTCCAGAAGATGTTTCCCAGAAGAAACAGTATATAAGGAACAAAACTAACATATGGTAACACTAATTTAATGTTTTAGGAGATTATACAAAAGAATTTGAAAAACTAATTTCATGTGGTGAGATGGCAGTTCTTTGCTCCTGATGACTAACACCTTGGATGAGGCCTGTAAACAACTTCAGCAGTATTCTTAGAGCACTCCCAGTAGCCACCACCAAGAAAACCACGGTTACCAACCATTTTGCAGATACTGCATCCTTCACTATCATAACACAGGAATAGGAAAATACATATATATAATTGACAGTTTCTGCCTATTGTAGGGTGAGGTCATCCATCGTCACTCTGTGCCTCTACTGCACTGCCCACTGCAGGCACACTGGGAGAAGAGATTACCAGCACAACACGGGCCAGAAGTGTTCGCTAAACCCCTATGATCTGCCACAAACAGGAGTTAGGAGGACGCTGAAATGCAACCGTTGCCTTGCTAGACTTCTTTACTCCTAACACAAGGCCAAAAAACAAATTTTAGCACACAGAAAAATCCTCACTACTTCATTATGCATATTTTCACCGAACTGATTGATCAGGCTTTTAGAGTTCAGAACTAAGCAATTCTTAGCACATGTGAGGAATAAAAACCAAAGAATCTCAAACCATTTTACCAACCAGAAAAGTCATAACCAAACATAAAATAGCAGAGCCTACTAAATCCAATGCTACCACCTAAACCTGACTTGTGAATTATGCCCTTGTTGTTTTAAACCAAAGGCCTGATTAACAGCTTTCCAGTTACTGTTTAAGCCCATAACATTAAGTGAAATGCAGTTAATGGAGCAAGTTCCTTCACTTTAAGGAGGATGAAAATATTTTTCTTACGGGAGGTACAGCCTCTGGCTATCTCCAAATCACAGCAAAACTACAAAAAACAACCTAAAAGAAAACATACTAGTGTATATGTTACTGAAGACCCAGTAGAGACCATCTGAAATTGCCTAGGGGAAAAATGCTTAACTAAAAATACTTGCTGAGGTGAAACAGGCAGTCTTCTCTCCAAATGTAAAACCACCTCCTAACAGCTCTCTAGGAGGAGTATCAGAGTTAAGAAATACAATTTGGCTTTGAAGGGTATGATCTCTCAGGGGTTATAGAAAGCTGTTTAGATAAATTATGAAAGAAATAAGTAGCAGAGATGAAGGTAAGGCAAAAAAGGAGAGAAAGAACCAAGCCAAAATGTTTTGTAACAGACAACTGCTAAAATACTACCAAGGAAAAGACGCTTTTTTATCAAAACGCTACAGGACAAACCCCAAGAAGAGCTACTTCCCCAAAGAGCAGTGAGGAGCAGAAATAACCACAATGAGGACTACTTTCTGTCCTGATTGCTGATCGAGACACCTCATTTTCATCTCTGCTGAGACAGTGGCTGCTCCCTCCACATAGCAGGGAGAAATGGAGTTGGGCTATTCAAAAAACAAACCAACTCTTATTAAAATACGAAAGAACTGACCCAGAGAGCATCAGTCTCTCTTGTTTCTCCTTCTGGGATGAGAAATGGGTTTTAGCCTTTCACTGAGGCTACAAAGCAGAGGGAAAACACAGGAAGACCTTAACTCCCTGCCCCAGTGGCAGCTTCTCACTCTGCAGAGGGTCAGGGAGCCAGGAACCCCTTGCACCTCCAGCTCTAGTGCTCACCAAATGGTTTGTTCCCTTCACTCCTCTCCATCGACTCACACAGGTCCTTCTGCAGGTTTGGTCCAGGTACCCGTGGGACCACTTTAGGGAAAGGCTACAAAGCAGAGGGAAAACACAGGAAGACCTTAACTCCCTGCCCCAGTGGCAGCTTCTCACTCTGCAGAGGGTCAGGGAGCCAGGAACCCCTTGCACCTCCAGCTCTAGTGCTCACCAAATGGTTTGTTCCCTTCACTCCTCTCCATCGACTCACACAGGTCCTTCTGCAGGTTTGGTCCAGGTACCCGTGGGACCACTTTAGGGAAAGTAGCTCCTTTCCCAAGCAGGTGTTAGAACCACAGCAGCCATTCAATCCCAGATGAGCACAGCATCATCGCCTGTGGCTCTGTCTCCCTTGGGAGCACCAAGGGAGCTGGAAGCAGGTAGTGGTGACCATGGAGGTCCCACACGCAGGTCACTCCTCCCGGCCTCTCCAGAGCAAACTGATAGCAGGGACTGAGAGAAATGTTTAAACCAAAAGCTTAGGAACAATTTTACAGGTTAGGGGTGGACCTGCTAGAAAGCAGTACTGCAGAGAAGGATTTGGGAGTTCTGGTTGACAACAGGTTGACCATGAGTCAACAATGTGCCCTTGTGGCCAAGGCGGCCAACAGTATCCCAGGGTGTATTAGAACTGGGGTAGTTAGTAGGTTGAGGGAGGTTCTCCTCCCCCTCTACTCTGCCCTGGTGAGACCGCATCTGGAAATACTGTGTTTAGTTCTGGGCCTCTCAGTTCAAGAAGGATGAGGAATTACTGGAGGCTGTCCAGCAGAGGGCTACGAAGATGATGAGGGGCCTGGAGCATGTTTCTTATGAGGAGAGACTGAAAGAGCTGGGTCTGTTCAGCCTGGAGGAGACAAGGCTGAGAGGGGATCTCATCAATGTTTATAAATATCTCAATGGTGGGTGTCAAGAAGATGGGATCAGACTCATTTCCGTGGTGTCCAACAACAGGATGAGGGGCAATGGGCACAGACTGAAGCACAGGAGGTTCCATCTGAATATGAGGAGAAACTTCTTTACTTTGAGGGTGCCAGAGCACTGGAACAAGCTGCCCAGAGAGGTTATGGAGTCTCCTTCTCTGGAGACATTCAAGACCCACCTGGACACATTCCTGTGCAATCTGCTCTGGGTGAATCTGCTTCAGCATGTGGGTTGGACTAGATGATCTCCAGAGGTCACTTCCAGTCCCAAACCATTCTGTGATTCTGTGATTTCTTTCAGCATTGCAGCTGATAACTGCTTATACATGGTATGAGAGCTGATACCTCTCCGTTCATCAGAACAAGAAAACAACAGACACAGCATCTCCACCTTGGTTTTAAGTGTCTTTTTAAGAGTCACCATGTAGCACAGATTAAAAACAAAACAGTATGTTACTGAGTCGCTTTGAAACTAAATACAAGAAAGGCCCTTGCTTTTCAAAATTTGGTTAATTGAATGGGAATAATATGAAAATCTCATCTATTTGCAGTAACACTTTTAATACTTTGTTTCAAAGATCTATTTTATCCTCTCAAAGGAAATGTGAATGGACACAGGTTGCTGAACTGAAGGGGTGTCTATTAGTGCATTAGCAATTGTTTTTATGAACACTGTGAACAATTAATTTCTATAAATAAACTCAGTTTGATTTAAGTTAGTAATATGGCCTGAAGAGATGGGACTGTCGGACTATGGTGGGTCCTTGGATTCCCTGACGGAGGGCATGGGAACAGAAATTAGCCTTGAAGATATTAAGGCCTACCCATGAGAAAGATGGGAGTAAAGGAGTATCCGGAGATGTTAAGGATGTACCCATGAGAGAGAAGGGAGTAAAAGAGTAACATTGATGATAGCAATAAGAGCCAATGAGATGTTACTGCTGTAACTTGTAACCAATAGTGAAGAGACACATGAATTGGTACAACTGTATAAAAATGCACTCGTGGCAATAAATGACATCTACTACTTCCACCCTAGAAGAACTTGGTCTATGTTGTTTGTTCATTTCAACCGTGACACGGGACTCAGTTTGAAGAAAAATAAAAACATTCTGTTTTAATAAGAATGTGAAGTTTGTGAGCAACACACATATTTTCTCAAATATGAGTTATGCTTCTGCTTAATTTTTTAACCTTGCACTGGACTGCAAGTGTCCTGTGTTTCAGTGAAATTCTGTCCTCACCTCAATCAATGGGAATTTTGCTAGTAACTTCACTATGACCAGAATTTTACCTGGGGAAGCAATGTTCATTTCACCATTTTGTAAGAAAACCCAAGAGCATTATGCCTTACACAAAGAGGACAGAGCTTGAAGAAATCAGTAAATCTTCCATTTTATACATTTTTCCAAGTTTCACTTGAAAAAAGAAATGCATACATACATTCATTAATACCTGGGTAGCCACTGTGTATATTCACTTCTACTTTCAGCCAAAGGTCAGAACAGACTCCTTAGCTTTATTTTTCTCATAATCAAATGCAAATCTTTCCAGAAAGTTTGGTCAGATTTCATCTGACCATAACACAGGTTTGCACAACTACATTACTTCAAACTCCTAACGCAAATTACTAGCTCACATTCACTATGGAAACAGACTTTCAGTTCACTGGAGAAATAACTAAGGCGTAAGGATTTAACTCCCTGTGCTATTCATTAAAAATAATTATTCAAAGCACAAAGGCTTGGTGCTGAGCGAGTGATCGGTCAGGCTGGAGAATTCCCTTCAGCTGCAGAACAGACATCTCGGAGGCACCAAGGATGCGTTTCCTCACACAGTCCCCGTTATTGCTCGTTTGGAAAGACTATCTCTAGAATAAGATGAGACTTCAGACACCCATTTAGTTCCCCACTCCTATATTGGCTTTTCCAATAGGAGCACTGATTACTGGCAGACAATAATGATTTTGTAATGTGAACATCTGTGCAACAGAAAACAGACTGAGATCAAATTAATGGCATGTATCTCACCATTAAGCAGGTACAAATAGTAAAGATTTTTTTAACTGCTAATAAACTTGATTAAATTCTTACAAAAGACTTAGCTATGGAAACACCAAAAGCATTTAGGTCAAGAGAGGTTCTCCTTCCCCTCTACTCTGCCCTGGTGAGACCACACCTGCAATATTGTGTCCAGTTCTGGGCCCCTCAGTTCCAGAAGGAC
Organism: Columba livia; assembly: GCF_036013475.1. Lineage (NCBI taxonomy): Eukaryota > Metazoa > Chordata > Aves > Columbiformes > Columbidae > Columba > Columba livia. Next base: position 106,741,326 of record NC_088603.1, read on the forward strand.
AGGGAACTGCTGGAGAGAGTCCAGAGCAGGGCAACAAAGATGATCAAGGGCGTGGAGCATCTCCCTTATGAGGAAAGGCTGAGGGAGCTGGGGCTCTTTAGTTTGGAGAAGAGGAGACTGAGGGGTGACCTCATTCATGTTTATAAATATGTAAAGGGTGAGTGTCACAAGGATGGAGCCAGGCTCTTCTCGGTGACAACCAATTATAAGACAAGGGGTAATGGGTTCAAACTGGAACACAAGAGGTTCCACTTAAATTTGAGAAGAAACTTCTTCTCAGTGAGGGTGACAGAGCACTGGAACAGGCTGCCCAGGGAGGTTGTGGAGTCTCCTTCTCTGGAGACATTCAAAACCCACCTGGACACATTCCTGTGTAACCTCATCTAGGTGTTCCTGCTCCAGCAGGAGGATTGGACTAGATGATCTTTTGAGGTCCCTTCCAATCCCCAACATTCTGTGATTGTGTGATTTAAAAATCCATGAGTGAGATGCTCTTCAATACCCTTTTGAAATAAAGAAAAACTTTTTTTTTTTAAATTAAATAACCAAACTACTCTCAGGCAAAGCTCTAACTGAGGTCTGAATATAGAGAACTCCAAATTTTATAAGTTATTGGTCTCACTGCAACAATAACTCAGCCATATTGTCCATGAGTAGCAATCAATTAAATTTAATAAGCAATACTATGATTTGTTCCTGTTTTTAAAATCCTAGCCAGGACCCTAAACAATGCTGCTTTTCTTATTCCAATTTTCAAATGTTTAAAAATCCAAGTGAGCAAAATTGTCTTCAACATTGGAGAAAATCCCAGTGCATAAAAATTCACTTAAGTGCTCTATTAAACAAACCAACCAAATCTACGTGGCAGAGGAAACGTCAATTTTAACAAGCTACTGAATACCTCCTTCCAGCAACAGAAATATAATTTATCTTTGTAACATGCATAGAAGAAGTTTTTCCCCATCACTAAACTCTGAATCGGGCATTCACTGAGGATTAAAAAGCAAACATTAGAAAAAATGAGCTTGGTGTGATGTAAATTCTCTGTTCACTTCTACACGTGCAGGAGATTTTTCCCTTTCTCCTTAGAGTGAAGAGGAAGGTGATGTTAAGAAGCTTGAAATTATTTTCCTCTCTTCAGTATTTGACTATGACACTACATCATACGACAGAAAGCCGGGGCGGGGTCGGGGGGGAAATCAAGCATTATACAAGCCCATAGTACCCACCTCATTTCCTGGCAGCTACAGTACAAGTGGGAAATGGGAACATAGTACCTGAAAAGACAGTACAAAACCCAGTGCCAACTGTTCTTGGAAAAAGAGATCAAAGCCAGACTTTAAAGGAGTAACATCACAAATTACTGGCTTCTGAATAAGAAAGTTAACAAGTAATTGATCATGTAAAACCATAAAAGAATATTACCAGGACAGGTACCAGGCTATCCCACCTACATTTGGAAGAAAGGTTAATGAAATCAGCAAGAAAAATCTATCAGGATGGAAAGCTTTTTGATTATTCCGGTGTCTTATATGTTTACATGGTGATTAATTTGATGTTTTAAAAACTCATCTGCTTCCTCATTTGTTCTTAACATTATCGATGCCATCAACATAATGCTGAAAAAGAAAATTTAACTAGCTTTAGAGAATTAGTACAATTTCATTGGTGTACTCCAGATGGGGAAAAATCCACAATAAAAAGGAAAACATGGCAAACCATAACCAGATGAAGAGCTGGATTTGTTTGTATCATCAACTGCTATCTTTCCTGAGTAATGTTTGGTTTTGCTACAAATTCAGTCCAAATTCTGAGTTTTCAATCCTAATTCCAATGAAATTCTACATTAGGCTCAAATTCCTCTTCCCCCCCAACCCCTAAGTTCCAAGTACAGCCTCAGCACATTTCACTTGTTCTTTAAAGAAGCCTACAATGCTGGTTAGGACCTCTATTTCCAAAAGCTGCTGCTGAAAGCAATCATTCCTAATTGAGACTAGGGAAGAGTTCCAGATGCTTAAAGAATATAAAATAGGAACTCCCCAAAACAACAGGTCAACACGCCCCATGTTCCCACCAGAAACGAAGGACCAGGAGAGCTTTATGGCCATGAGCACCTTGGGAAGGATGCCCTCCATGTCCAATGCCTTCGCAGACAACCAGGCAGACTCCTCTTCCCCCAGCACTTTTGGGGGCTACGGGTTCCTCCAAACTCTCCACTCCCTCGCTCTACCACCAAACAATGATACTTACCTTACGGGAGTTGCTTGTTAAAGAAGGCACCTCGCACACACAGCCTATTGCAATCAGGAATATTGAGAAACAAAGAGGAAAAAGGCAGCCGAGTATTTTTGGCCATTTGTTCCCTTGTTGGAAGCTTGCATGCTCCTCTCAGAGCAGACCCTCTTCTTGCATATTCAGTTTGGGGATCAGCATGCCAGCAGCACTCAGTAAATAAAAGAAATTGACTCCAAACTGCACACGTTATTTGCAGCTCAATAAAAAATAATGCTGGGCCTTTGACACATGTTTATATAACACCTAATATAAAAGGGCTGTTACCTTCTCATGAATAAATATGCAGCGCAGGCGGAAGTCTGGAAGCATTTTTTGACTAAGAAAATAAAATCTGTGAAGTCTAAACTCCAATTTTTTCTTAAGGATTTTAGAGCTAGGGTTCAAGTTTAGGACCGTAACATTAAAACTAAGGAGACTTGTGGAAACAAACAAAGTACATTTTGAGATGTACATCCTGACTGATTGGGTTTGCTTATTTATGCTTACACAGAATTTGGTAATCTGCAAAAAGTGTCCCAGTTAATGCAAGGCAGAAATCATCCATGTGGAAACAACCAGTATTTTAATACATATTAATAAAAATGCTCTAATGGTAAGCAGTACCTTTCCTAATGGTTGCAGTAGTTATTGTAGAGCTTTATAAGACTTGATCTTATCATGCAGCTCCTCCTTATTGCATATTACAGTGCTTACACTTGGAAAATTAATGTTATAGCATTTTAATCTTTATTACTCTCTACAGTTTGGAGTGACCTGTCTCCTTGACTTTATAAATGACCCAAATGCTCTGTATGCTTAATTTGCTATCACCATAGCAATTTTTTTTCCAAAGGATGAGTTAAATTCTTACTCCAAAATTAAATGCATTTTTTTTCAAATAAGTGTCATTTTGTGGCGCTAAAACATAGGGCAAAGTATTTATTTAAATATCCCTTTCTTCCTCATGCGCATTTCATTACAGCAATCATAATAAACCTTTCTTTAACACAAAACACAAGGTCTTACATAAGATGTGTTTACAGCATTTACTACCTTGTTAATTCTTTTGTTCCATGGAGCAGGCATTTGCTATGATACAGAGTCTGTCATTCTCATCAACTCCGTGATTCATTTGCCTTTCCTACACTTAGCTTCCAACCTGTCTTTCCTAATTTTTTGTTTAACTTATCACTGTTTAGGTACTGCTCTCCCTCTTTAGATTCTGAATCAGACTTTTCCCTTTCCACTATATGAGGTCTAATGTTTGAAAAGCTGTTAAGCAGCGCAATTCACAGTACCGTGACTCACTTCTGTAATGACTACTGTTTCCTACAGAAGAAAACTAGTGTTACTTGTCATATAATTACGAAGAGTTAATTCACCCAGGTATTAGAATATATGATTCGGGAAAACAGACACCTAGGAGTAGCACTTTGGCGAAGCTGGAGCAGTCTTTGGTGCCCATGTCATGCTCCACTGCCTTCCTTACAGCCAGCAGAAAGAACCCATCAAGAAGTGGAACTAGGAATTTTCCAGATGGATAAAGGGACATCCCTGAAGATCCGGGGCAGTCCATGAACCACACACACCCTCCAGACCCTGGGATACCTGTGCTAATGCAGGTTTTGGTAGGACAAAGAGACATGTAAAAGCCTGTTCAGCCTGGCTCCTGCCTCTTCAATTAGATAATATCCTGACTCGGGAGAAGTTGTTTGGGTCACTGAAGTCACTGGAAGTTGTAGCCACCACAGTAAAGTGAATCAGGTCTGAATCAGGGTGTATTCCCAACCAGACAAGAAGAAGCTCTAGAAAGGTTAGTACATTGGGTCTGAACTCATCTTGATAGTTTTAGATAAGCACAAATAAACTAGTTTAATTAAGCCTCCTTACACAGGCTAACAGATGTTTGCTGGTTCAGCTACTGAAGGCTCTTCATAACCAACATTGCTTCCTTTCCAGGAACTTTTATTTTTTGTGCCTGCTATACTTATATGAGATGGAAATGGGGTTGTAGCACCAATTTAATTATTTCTTCTCCCCCTTGCAGACATTGTTTGATGAACTTCAACATTCAGAAGCTACCAGAATAATGAGATTTTCAGTCTTATGTTCATTTTCGTGTGCTAACATAAAAATAACACCAAGCTGCTGCTCTCACTTTGCCATTCTCTACGGTCCCACCTTTTATTTTTAAACTAAAAGAAATCTGAAAGGCAACACCCATAATTCTAAGTTTTCAAACCCCAGAACACTTTAAAAACATTCCCCACATGGCTGGCTGGCAATCTGTTGATCTACATGGCAAACTGACAATGGCACAGCAAGGCAACTGCATGATGCTTTTTTTCATTATTTTTTGAAATAATAATGTTGACACCATGGCAGATCAGAGCTTTCAGACGTATTTGCAATTCGAAACTCGGTGGACAAGTGAACGGCACCTTTGGCTTCACTGCTTCTTTGATTTGAAATACAGGCTACATACTTCAGTACACTAAACACACCGCTGCACACTATCTCATTTAAAGTAACACTTATTTTATCTTACCATTTTTTATTGATACAATTTATCTACCTGAGCATCTATGCTTTATCAAATACTATTTTGTAGAAGTTCAGAATCAATTCAATGGGATTCTGTCTTGCACTGCATTCGCAGGATTTACATCTGCCTAAAACACTACTGTCACAAAACAGAGCAGCTACTTGCAGAGCATCTACTCTATCAAACCCAGAACAATTCGGGCTCTATCCCACAAACACCAGCATCTTTACCCGGCTTGGTTTTATACATCTTTCAGATGCATTAAATCCCCATCTAACACTCATTAAATGCCCAGGGCTAAGGTGAGTCAGAGAGAAGTGCAGAGGAACTGGAGTCTGAAGAGATTTGATTTAAAAAACAGGATGGCAGTTTGCATCAATTTTACCAGCCACCACAAAGTCAGAAAATGTCTTCTGCTTTCCACACAAATAAGCACTACTAGATTTTCAACTGAATTACGGGCTACAAAGCAATGAATCCTGAGAACATCACTTTTGAAGTTAAACTTCAAAAGATAAACTTGGGATACCAAGGATAACTGCTTGAATAGTTGATACTTTCAATGAAAGGTTTGCAAAGAAAATTATAATCATTGAATCTCTTGAACACATTACTTTTTTTTTTCTTTCTACTATCAAAGCTACTGCAAGAGTAGAGGGTGAGGAACCAGGCCAAAAATACTTTTCTGTTTAGTATACTGCAGCTAAAACAGACCTTAGGAGGATACAGTAGTGCCCATGTGCCTCTCTGATGCTCCAGCAGAACAGAAAAATGGTTTGAGAGCTCAGGAGAGAAACCAAAATTATCAAAATGTCCAAGACTGTAAGATTCTCTGCAGTAACACCATCAAAAACTACAACTAACATTACCTTGTTAGTCATGGGAGATCTCTCACTATCTTTTGTCTCCTGAAATGACAACCAAGAACCACAAACTTTTTGGCAAGGAACACAAAAGATGGGTAACTGTACCAACACGAGAAGAGTTTCAGAAGTCACATGAACAGAAGGAACAGAGGTGGAGCAGGTGTCTGCTCTCTGCTTATAAAGTCATGGTTTTTCAGGGTCACCACTGAAATAACAGGAACTTGAAGCAGAATGTAAATCCTGAGATGGTCTCTGAGTTCGGCTTTCAAACATCAAACGTGAGATTTCAAGCATTCACTGTTACTAGGTAAAGCCCAGGGGTCAACGATTTCCTTACTAATTTAGGAAGTGACCAAAAATAGAAGCCAGCTTGTGGCATTCTTGTCAGAGCTGACATATGGAGATCATAAAAACCAAGAAGGTTTGTTGCTTCTTCTCTCACTGAAGTGTCTGAGATGACAGTTCCCTACAACTACATCCAACCATACTCCCATATCCTCCCTTCCAGCCAGGCCCATGAGACCAGCACCAAGCTCTGAGCCACAGGCTGTCCAGCTGCAGATGTGCTCAGTAAGAAATGCACTGATTGGAAACTAGCAAGAACCGAGCCCCCTGACACAACTTTATCACAAAACATTGGCTCAACATCTTCATGATTTGACTCATACTTGAGTTTCTCCAATCCACACAATGTGCTTTAAGCAGCATGAGAGGACAAGTGAAGAAACAGAACAGCCCTTGTTCCCATGTGACATCAACTATGCAAAGACATGCACTTCAGATGAAGTCCAGGTCATGAAAGCAACTGTTTTGAGGATCTATACAAAGGGCTAATTTAGACATTACGTTCACAGAAATATCTCTGGACTGCCCAAAGCAGCTGGTAGAGTTGCACCTACTGAAGAAACAGTGACCATCTACCGCTAGACTAGACCGACCACTATCAAAGAGACGATGCTGTTGATGTATTTTGTAAACAGAAACAGAAGTCAGGACAATAAACGCTGGAGACAGCTATGGCTGTAGACCGGCCTCAGGACAATATGATATTGTAATGTGTTATTAGGTGCTGCCTAGTGCTGAAATGAAAATCTTGGGGCCTACAGCCGCTGTACACTGACCTACAGAAAGATCACATCGTCCTCCTAGCAAATTTTTTTCATTTTTTACCTTTGGTTTCTCATAGGCCAGCTCTAAATGCACATGCACAAAACCCACTGACTCTTCAGCTTTCCTCAGCTGACATGCAGGAAGAAAACCTTCAGTGCCCCTGGCAGAAGAAGTTACCAAGCACAGAACCTCCAAATGCTTTTAGTAGCCTGTTTCACCTGCTGAAAAGAGCATCTCCTCCTTGAACTGACATCAAGCTACCAGAGGACAGAAATCTCTGATGTCTTCAACAGCTGCTTTTCACTGTGCATCAACAGGGGAGACTTATTAGCAAGGGAGAGAGTTTTCAAAAAAAAGTCATACTACTTTATGACACTCTGCAGTCAGAGGTGGTAAGAATGACTAACAACTTCCCAGCACTTAAACAAAACCTACGTTTCAGATAGTTTTTTCCCCCAGAAATGAGTTGTGTTCCCTATATATATGGCAAGAGGTGTGCGGTGAGATCCTGGGCTCTGATGAGGAAGAACAATGATATCCCAAACAAGGAGCAGAATAGTATTTTTTGCAGCAGAAAGCTCATGCAGAAAAGTTTCAGCACCTCAGCTGAGCACAACGAGATGAATCAAAATGTTCTGCAGAAGAGAACTTTTGTTTTCCCAGACAAACTTAAGGCTTTTGTCCTATCAGAACCTGTTCTAAGAGAAATGTGCTCTATGCCAATATACAAATGGGCGTCTATAACTGTGCAACAACAGTACTGCTGATAACGAAAAATCACTAATATTAATGTAAAAGTCGCATAGAAACAGGTGCACATGATGATATCTACTAGCAAGTATGCATCTTTCTTAAGTGTGAGAGGCAGTCTTAAACCATTCCTCTTTGGAAGTATTCCTCCACAGAAAACCTGTGGACATCTGGGGCTCAGGTGATTAAAGGGTTGCGCGTAAGTCATTTGTCAGCAGAACAACAACCCAGCCAGCATCAAACCAGCCAGCTACTTGAATGATACTAACCTCAAACATTCATTCTACCACGTACAGCAATACCTACAATATTTTTCCATCCAACAGTTCCTCCAGTTGTTTTTCTCCCTGCTAAGACATCAACTCTCTATTCCTGCAGCAAACAGCAAGAGCAAACAACTGGCTTCTTCATCAAGAAAGAACGCTGCCAGATAACTAGAAGAACCCACATTTCACATGTTCAGACTATAATAACGTAACTGCACTTGACTGTTAGCTGCTGTCAGAATGCAAGCTTGCAATACAATATGCAGGCATGTACCCATTAGTTAAACAAATAGAAAACATGTTTTTTGTCTTTTAATCTCACTATTTACTTGTTAGTAACGTCCCTGCTTCCCAGGTCAGGTCTGCTTATCATTACTATGACACACAAAATAAGCTGCTGCAAACAAGTACAGAGATTTTAAAACTGAGACCCACTACAGGAAAGCACAAGCTTCCTGCAGCTGCTTAAACAAGATTTTGTCTCACACTGTGGCCTTAACAGGACAGTCTCCCCAACTAGGCTAAATTCAATAATTTAAGTTAATTTTTCTTCTCTCCTTTTTTTTTGTTTTAAATAACCCACCCTCTGCCCAACTATTTTTCAATTGTAACTTATCAACAGCAAAGATGTTAGTCCCATGTGAATGGAAAAGCAGCTAGTAATTGAAAACAAATTAACTTATATCCAACTGTGCCTAATTCGTATTACCGCATTTTCAAAGAAAATCTTTACAATAAGCATACAAATGCTGGTATCATTTAGAGCAGGGATGGGAGAACAAAACTGGGTAGAGAGAGAGGTTTTTTGCCACTTGGCTGCCATCCTTAGGTAGACTGACAGCATTAATTTCCAGGGCAGGTCAGGAGGTAGTTAATTCCTAACTGCCAGCAGAGTAAGTGTTGCACGCAAAGAAAGCTGGTTTCATACCTCTGATGGACTGACATTTGAAATACCAATAAGCTACATAGCAATTTTTTGCCAGTATTGCAACTTTGTTGAGCAGTTATCTCATCAGGGATTAACACAGGAAAAAATATCAAAATTAAGCATGCCGATCAATCATCGCTGTCCTTTACCTTGTAATGGAAACATTCACATTTGGACATATCATATACTTCATGGATATATTGTGGAAGTATATAAGCTATCCTGTGAACTCAGTAATCCTGATCAAGTTATTCCTCATTTATGACAGAAGCACTTAAATGACTACACTGGAGATGTATCAGCGTAAACATGACACTATGACTACAAAATTATCGGTATTTTGTAAATACTCCATAATATACTCTTTATTGTTCAAATACTAACTTGGATTGAATAAACGAGGCAAAAGAATGAAGACAGCAAATCCTGGAAACTCAAATATGAAAAACACTATTGAAGATTACTGTTAGTCCGGAAGGCATTAAAAAGAGGGACATAAACGTTCAGTTCAGGTCTGGTTAAAAGATTTCCTGGCTTGTCATTAAAAAACAGATTTTCAGAGAGTCCCAAGAAGCCTTGAAAGCAAAGCACAAAACCATGCATTCAGACAGCTCTTCTAGTTTTCCTCATTCTGGGCGGGTTCACTTGACCCTTGGCAACCCATGTTAAGTCAGTTCATCAGGAAGAGTGACTAAATTTGGGGTACTTGGTCTGAAACATTTAAAGCCTGACAAAGGTGCTGAATCCCGTAGCTCAGGCCCGAGCGAACACAAGGTAAAGGCACAGGATTTGTCTTTTAAATCAAAGCCTCCTTCTGAAGCCCGGCACCTAGAGCCCAAAATAGACTCTGTGGAAAATCTCAGCCTGCATTTCTCTTTCCCTGAGCTCTTCAAACTGTCATCTGATGTGAGGTAAAAAGGGAAACTATAAAGTGTAGTATTAAATACTTTAGATGTTGCCTGGCAAGAGGAAAGTTTTATTTGGTGAGAAGCTCTAGCTCCTATACTGATGTGGCTGCAGAGGTTGGAGAATTAAATGAAGCCAAGTAAACTGGCAGCAGAAACAAAAGTAGGGAGTTGTCCTGACTGGTACAAATGAGCTTTGGGTACTAAACCACCACTTACAGGTTACAAAAATATTCAGCATGGTGACAGGGAAAGGTGGAAAAACCTCAATCCAAATGATTCAAAGAATGGAAAACAGTAAAAAGAAGCAAAAGTACATTAGATTTATATTTCATGATTTAATTTAAAAAACAAATGTTTTTTTCATTTTGCTTTTGTTTTTTTACGCTTCCCATTAGTGATACCCAGAACAGCAGGATTCAAGCTTTTACAGAATGACATCTGTGATTTATAAAAAGGCATGAAATTATTTTCAACTGCAACACAGTAAAACAAAAACCAAGTGCATTTTTTGGCTCCATGTTGTTTCTTAGAGGAACAAATGATGTCTAAATCTCCATACTACGTTTTGCTAATGCGAGGAGTCTCTGGAGTCGAACTGAAGGCAGAGCTGTAAGAGGCACGGTGCCTCTCAAAGCATCTGCTGCTCTCAGCCCGGGCCGCTCACAGGAGGGCATTTCCAAAACACATACCCGTGCCCAGACCACCATTTTAACACTACCCAGTGTTAAAATACATGCACTATATTTCAATATTTCCAGTGCTATTTATTTATTATTAAGATTAGGAATAACTTCACACGAATAAGGAAAAAAAAAAAAAAAAAAAAAGAACTGCATCGCCACATTCGTGCATGCTTAAGATAATTCAACTTTACAGTTTTGACATATGTAGCTTATTAGACTCTAAAGAATGTAAAAACATCATTGGCATTTTTCATATTGCAAGTGTCTGGTAGATAATGGCCATGCAGATTTTATACAGAATAGCGCAAGTAAACTTGCCAAACTTTCATCATCACTCCTTCGGAAACTCTGAGGGGGCCTATTAAACTGGCATTTTGTTTGACATGTACACAGAATGTGCTTAGCATGCAGAACAAGTATGGCAATGAACCTTTTCTTAACAGCTGTGTTATTTTAGCTAATGATAAACATGTATCTAAAACCACATATCACCACAGCTTAAATTGGTGAGAAAAGCTTAGTCACCCCTTAGAAAGAGAGGCCATCACAACAGAGAGGAAGTCGTTTATTTATTCTTAACTATGCAATTAATTGTCTCACCAGTAAACAGAGCCGAATACACAAATTGTTGTTCTAAATTAAGTTCACAATCATTGGAGCTTGTATTTTGTTTCTGACGCTGCTGCCTCTATTCTTTAGCGACAGATTCCTATCCATGGGTACATGTGTGCAATTACCACTGATCTCAGTGGAAGCTGTGATTGTGTAACCGAGGGAAGAGTTTATTTCCCGGAAAGCTTCCTTACAGTCTAAGGGCTTTGCGGGCCAAAAAAGGCTCTTTGTGTCATCATTGTGGCTCATTCAATTCTGACAACATTCAAAATGAAAAAAATCTAGACATGTGAAATGCAGATGTTAACGAGCAAGACAGCATATTGATTTGGTTAAGCCATTTAATTTTGACAAACTGCCAAAACAACAATAAAAGAATTGCAAACCTGAAATATTGGAGATTTCATCAGCAGCCTACAATGAACAGGGAGATAATGAGTCCCCAGCAACCTCTAGGAAGGGATCGATGCTCTCCATGGAACTGCAGTGACTGGGAATTCCAGACAGTGCCCTTCGATTTTCTCTGAAATCTTATCTTTACAAAGTAAACAAACATGAGATAATGACCTTTAAACTTTCCGCAGCCATTCATAAGCAGATTCGTGACTACAGAACAGCACCCAACATTCAATATTAGTCTCTCTTCAATAGGTGGTACTCCATGTATCGCAAAACCCAATCTTTTAAAAGGCACAGGTTGCAATTCTCAATATCATGGCACTTAAAAAAATAACAAAATGAATGAGGGTGCCTCAGGAGCATTCTCCAGCTTTTCTCTGAATTAGCAGAGCTGCACACATCCCACCTTTCCAGTGGAAACTGAATTTATCATATAATCAACTGAGTCTGTAATCTGAAGTCTTAAAAAAACTGAACTATGCAGAAAACACTGCAAAAACTAATATCTAAATTTCTAAATGGGAAAAATAACTTTGTTTGCAGCATTTAAAAAAAAAACCACTAAACTTTGATCAAATTTTAAAATGTTTTCTATTTTATTTACTTGCAATCACTCTAATTTTGGTTCTTGCATTCAGAACTGAATAGCTGAAGGAAACTAAACTGTGACAGAACTTTTAAAGAGCATGTGCCTGGAACATGACTGGTCTCTACAGATATATTAACTATATATTTTTAAATATCCTCAAAATTAAATTAATTGTTACATAAAAGTAGATTTTTTTTCAAGCCAAAGTTTGACATACCCATCTTCACTGAATTAAAAAAGATATTTTACTCTAAATATTTTACTAAGGGCTTCTAATTCCTTGAAAACAGCAGCATTTAGACATTAGCCCAGTACCTTCTTCAGTTATAATGGTATCGTTTTATTACATTGGAGAGAGGAAAACAATAGAGGAGGTAAGTGCTTTTTCATTACCCCCTATATTATTTTTTTACAGCAATTTGCAGTACACCATCAGTAAACAGTGACTGTGCTTTACAAACCACAGAAGAAAGGTCATTATCCCAGACAGCTTACAACTACTGCAAACAAATCCAGTACAACAACCCCTTTTTAATATCTTGGTGTAATCATCATTAAAGAGATCTTTAAACCACTCACGGATCCCCAAGTCAAGCAGCACTAAAACGCCACCAAAAGCTGCCAGATGGGCATATTTTTCTCCTGGCCCTTTCTTACTCACAATGTGGGCAGAGCAACATCAACTCTCAGTTGCAGGCACACAAGGGAAGGAAGGTACAGAAACACACTGCCTGGGAGACACAAGGCAACCGGACCTGTCAAAAAACACACTAAAAATCCAGGAGCACAAGCTGAACCCCAAGTTTTGCTACACTCCTGCTGTTCGTGTTACCCTACCTTGACTTTTCTTTGGACTCTTGCTGACTACACCTTTGATCTGACATTTTGCAGAGTCTTGCCCACCATAAACAGCAGACAAGGGAAGAGGTGAAGGGCAACAGGAGGAGTACTTCAAGCACAGGAAATAGACCTGGAAAATAGACAATATAAGGTCTGACCAACTGTGATAGTCATTTACTCTCTTGCAATTCAAAATGCCTCCTTTTCTTTGATGTTTAGATCTTCACTGGGTCATTCAGAAGCTACCAGCACGCTCCTGTGCTTCACTGTGAGGCACCATTTATGATCCCTGCCGCTGCTTCGCTGTTGAAAGTGAGTTTATTCCCAAACGCTTACAAAGAAGGTACCAGCTGATTTAGCTGCCATGCAAACTGCAAGGCACCTGACTCCCTACAGGACAGTCCTCCTTTGTATATGTAAATGAAGTGTGGCTATCTCCTGTCCTATCCTTATAGCACAGTTTTGTTAGGTCTGTGCTCTGCACAGCCATTCCTATGATACTTGCCATTTCCAAGGCTTTATTTGCAATTCATAATGTCTCCATTTCTTTAATTTTTAGATCTTCACTGCATCCTCCAGAAGCTACCAGCACGCTCCTCTTATAAGAACATGAATCACTAGATAGTCAAGCACAAACCATTATCAAAGCAGAGAAGCCGTAATTTCATCGCAGGTTCTGCTGCCACAGCAGCAGTACCTGAAAGATACAAGCACAATACTTTTGCTCTTAATAAGCTCCTCCACAAATGTAAAAGTTGGGTTGGTTTTTATCTTTATTTAAAAACCCCTAGTCCTCAGCACTCTCTGCTGAGGGGTGTGCTCTCTTCAATTCGAAGAACTGATGCCAATTCAAAGAATTTCCTTCGAGGCCTTGTGCAGCATGATCACGCTTCTCCTGCTACTGTGTGTCACGCACTTAATAAATCCATCACCTGCTACTACCTACATGCAACCAGAATTTTTTCTACACCTAAGAAAGTAAGGAAGGTGGGAAAAAGCTGTGGTGGGACAGGCAGGACACGTTTAAACCTCTAGGCATGAGCGGTAGCTCAGTGGTCAGCGGTGATGGGTGGCCAGGGAGGGTGGTCCTGGTCTCCAGTGGAGCTGCTGTAGAGCACAGAGGTGGGGAAAGCAGGTGCAGCAGCTTCATATATAAGACAAAATAATATTCAGCCTAGAAATAAAATACTTCCTCAAAATTATGGTTTAATCCTATTTTCCCTTCCAGCATCACCCCCAATCTAATCCTCCTCTCCATCCAAAAACCTGTCACAGAAGTTCACCCATTTGCTAAGAGAGAAAAAAGAACATAAAGCAGTGCAAACCCCAGTAAAGGTAAGGTAAAAATGCTGTATATCTCTATCAGTCAATTCCCAAAAGTAACGTTTACCAAAAAATTATTACTCAAAAAGATCCTCCTTTTAGAAATTATTTCTGGTGATCATTCTCAGATTTACCAAATATTAAGGTTTCATTTATAATTGATTGACACAGATTATCACCTTCTATATCCCCTGCAGACTAGATTGATTTTATATTATCAATGACTATAAACAAAAAGGTGGCTATCAATTATCATGAGGTTTTCTTTATAAGATGCAAAGCTGGTAATTAACAAGGTGTCAGCACAGTGTACACCAGCAATTGCTTATCCATTCATTAAAAAATCATTCCTGTGTTACTTGTGCATGACTACAAACCTGAAGATAAAATGGAATGTTATTTTCTCACCTCCTGACAAATCATGTCCCCAGCCTCCATCATTAGAAAAAAATTACTGGAGATGTTTTCTGTGGGTAACTGAGGAAAATGTCTGGAAGAGTTAATACTGAGGTTGGCCAGGAATTTTTGTTTAACAAAAGCAAAGAGAGAACGTAGTGCATTTCCCTAATAATTTCCAATCATAGTGCTTAGAGGAGAAGATAATTTACCAGGTGTACGCATAATTGCTGGTGAATTACCAAAACACCAGAGTGAAAACAGGAAGCTGCTTAAACACAGGGAAACAATCCACGTGTAGGTAAAGAATCAAATAGCTTAAGCTGATAAGATGGGAAAGTAATTAAGAACTTGGATCAGTCAATTACTGCGAGAGTAAAGTTTTCCTGGAGTACATTTAAGTTGACCAAATGGCCTACTTAGGTAGAAATGTTCTACCTTCAGTACACTCAAATATTCCTTCTTGAGCGTTTGAGCATGCTGTCTTGCTGGTCAAGTGTACAACCATCATGCCAACTTTACCCCATACATACCCACACTAACTCAGACTCTGTTTGCAATTTACTTCTGTAAATTCAAACCGTACCAAACATCTTTGTCCTGATTGTTATCAAGTCTGTACTACCTTTGTAAGGTTTGGATTTAAATTTTATTTATTCTCCTGTTACATAGCATTCTTCAAAAAATCCCAGAAAGTGAAAGTACGTGGGTAGTTTTTCTGGCATCCGACACCTGGTGAAGTTTATCATGTTACACAGAATCAAAGACTGTCAGGGATTGGAAGGGACCTCAAAAGATCATCTAGTCCAATCCCCCTGCTGGAGCAGGAACGCCTAGATGAGGTTACACAGGAATGTGTCCAGACAGGTTTTTAATGTCTCCAGAGAAGGAGACTCCACAAGCCCTCTGGGCAGCCTGTTCCAGTGTTCTGTCACCCTCACTGAGAAGAAGTTTCTTCTCAAATTTAAGTGGAACCTCTTGCGTTCCAGTTTGTACCCATTACCCCTTGTCCTATCATTGGTTGTCACCGAGAAGAACCTGGCTCCATCCTCGTGATACTCATCCTTTATATATTTATAAATATTAATGAGGTCACCCCTCAGTCTCCTCTTCTCCAAGCTAAAGAGCCCCAGCTCCCTCAGCCTTTCCTCACAAGGGAGATGCTCCACTCCCTTAATCATCTTTGTTGCCCTACGCTGGACCCTCTCCAGCAGTTCCCTGTCCTTCTGGAACTGAGGGGCCCAGAACTGGACACAATATTCCAGGTGTGGTCTCACCAGGGCAGGCTTTAACAAAAATGTCAGAAAAAATGTATTATTCTATAACAGTCACACCGGATGCCACTAGTAAGATACTTTACTTTTATTATGAATTGTCAGGGTTTACTTTGTTGCTGTTCTAAATTTGTAAACATTTTTAAATGTCCTGTTTACTGAATTTTGAAGTGATTAATAGCTATGGTCAAACACGGTCACCTGTGAGATTCCACTCTTGGTGTACACCAAGCAACAATGAGCAATGTGGATTATTCTGCCTCAGTGCACTCAATGAGGACTGGACTACAGTATATGCCATAAAGATGAACCCTCACCTAATCATTTAAATGTCTAGCAACAAAAACATTGGTCGAACAGAAGAACGAACATTACTCAAATATACTCATAAAAGCAGACTCAAAATGCTTTTCCTTTTTAAGTGAAAATTTAGGGAACAGACCATTCTAGTGAACCAGAACTTCTAAACTAACCGAGTGGGGTCAAGGAACAGTTCTTCGAGAAGAACCAAAAAGGGAAACAAAAGGAGGAAGAGCCTTTCCTTTTCATAGAGCTTCCATCCAGACTGCCGTCCCGTAACTGCGGTGATGAGATAACCTTTTTCCTCACTAAAGAGGAAATATCTCTTCCTCACAGGAAAAAAAATGCACAGCCAAATCATCTAGAACTCAGAGATGTAAGTTTGAAATTAAAACAGTATGCACATCCACAACAGACATATACCATATACTTTATAAACAAGTAAGTGCAGGACAAGGGGTCATCTATCAATACAGATGTCCAGCAAAACACTAAAAATAGCTGACTACTCCGATATATTGTGTTACTGATAAAAGTAATGTGAAGATTTTTTTCGTTATATTAATACATATGAGTTTTACATATACATGTTTTATGGAAAGTGTTTAAGCATAACCAGGTCCCAAATAAAACCGCCAGAGCACAATGATAGGTAGGCTGCTTCAAACTACAGTTTAACGCTCTTTTATTATTTAATGTTACGTACACAAATTATGCACTACACTTACAATATTTCATGAATGACATTAAATATTAAAATCCTAAGAGGAAAAAATAAATAAGGTTTTAAATAGGAGGTGAGAGATGAACATTACTGCAGAACATAAGATTAAAAAAAATAGAGACTTGTATTTTTTTATTATTTAAAACTGTCCATCCACTAGTGGAATAACTATTAACTTTGCTTGGCAAATGGTAACACGTAAGTACCAGTAACTGCTCCAAGAAGTGAAAGGTTTTTTCTCATTAGAAGGTAAAGAAACAAAGGAAGACCGGAAATGAGAACAAGGCAATTCCCAGAATAGGTAGCACAATTTGGGGAACACCGCAGCAGGCAGGACTTGAAATCAGATAGCCATACTAACTCAAAGAGCCAGCTTTAAGGCTTTAAAGCTTTTGATGTTTGCTTTTCTTTCCCACTGTCTAAATTAAGACACTTTATTAGCCCTACTGATTCTATCCATTAAATCATGGATTTTAAGATGACAAAGAACAACAGAACTTTTTGGAGGAGACTCCATCCCCACGCAAGAAGGGCGCACTAGCTAACTTCAACAGACATGACCTTTAGAAAACAGTATTATTCCCCCTCTGCTCGTGGGCGCTTTGACACATTAGCACTTTGTGAGATCTCCAGGCGGTATTTTATCAGCAGGGCCCATCCAGGCATGATGTGCACTTTCACAGTGCATTAGCATATCCAGAGGAGGAACGCGGTGGACTGCAATGGCCTTTCCTTGTAGCACAGACTGGAAGTGTGAAAAAACTTCACTGACGTTCTCACTGACAATCAGGAGCTCGTCTGTGTATCCAAAATTTATCAGCATGTGAAACAGCAGCATATGCTGAATAAACTCATTTCCAGAGCAGCTTAACTATCAGTACTTTAATCTTTGACCTGATCACAGTCTTACACTCTCAAGAATTCATCATCTTAACTTTTTCCTTCTTACCTTGCATGTTAAGATAATATTGGTCTACATTCTACTTAGAGTAGAAGCTGAATGTTGAAGTTTAAAAAGAAATCAAACGTATTTGACAATTTAAACAGAAATGCTGCTTCACATCTCACATCTGTACTGACCAGAAATAACCCCTGGGAAGTCAGTCAGCACAGGTATACAAAGGGACAAAATCTGGTCCAAAAAGTAACATAATCCTTCACACACAACCCAGCAAAAGGAAGAGCCGAACTGATCTGAGGTCACAGAAAGATGGCAGAGCAGACTGTAATAGATTTTTCCTTCTTCATTGTTGAACAGTTTTGCACTCAATGTTTCTGGTGGACACTGAATCCTGGTTGTCTAAGCAAGGGATTCCCACATTGTGCTTTCCACGTCACAGAACCATAGAACACTTTAGGTTGGAAGGGACCCTTCCAAGGTCATCTAGTCCAACTCCCCTGCAATGAGCAGGGACATCTTCAATTGGATCAGGTTGCTCGGAGCCCCGTCCAGCCTGGCCTGGAATGTCTCCAGGGATGGGGCATCTACCACCTCTCTGGGCAACCTGGGCCAGTGTTTTACCATCCTCACTGTAAAAAATTTCTGCCTCATATCTGGACTGAATCTCTCATCCTTTAGGTTAAAACCATTACCCCTTGTCCTATCACAAGCCCTGCTTAGAAGTCTGTCCCCGTCTTTCTTATAGGCCCCTTTAAAGTACTGAAAGGCTGCAAGAAGATCTCTTCAGAACCTTTGCTTCTCGAGGCTGAACAACCCCAACTCTCTCAGCCTGTCCTCACAGCAGAGATGTTCCAGCCCTCTGATCATCTTGGTGGCCTCCTCTGGATCCTCTCCAACAGGTCCATGTCTTTCCTGTGCTGAGGGCTCCAGAGCTGGACACAGGACTCCAGGTAAGGTCTCACCAGAGCAGAGCAGAGGAGCAGAATCACCTCCCTCAACCTGCTGGTCACGCTGCTTTTGATGCAGCCCAAGATACCACTGGCTTTCTGGGCTGCAAGTGCACATTGCCGGCTCATGTCCAATCTTCCATCCACCAGTACCCCAAGTTCTTCTCCACTGGGCTGCTCTCAATCCCTTCCTCCCCCAGCCTGTACTGATACCCGAGGTTGCCCCAACCCAGGTGCAGGCCCTTGTGCTTGGCCTTGCTGAACCTCAGGAGGGTCACATAGACTCACTCCTCCAGCCTGTCCATGTCCTCCTGGATGGCGCCTGTCTTGCCAACAAGGCAGGAGGGCTCAAATTGCCAAGAGCACTCTACAGTTACTTCAAACCATTCTGTAGCACAGTAGCTTGGGGTGTAAAATGAGACACAGACCTAGATCATTATTACTGAAAACCTTTCAAGCTGCTACAAAATATAACTTCCAAATTTTCGTAATGAACAATTGTAGTTTTTTCCTTTTTCCAGTTTTATTAAATATAGCAAATGAGCAGAAATTCAGGCTATGAGCCACTCTCAAGCCCTTGTTCCTGGGTACTTTTACAAATGTCCAACTGGTTTCACCAGATTCTGAAACGCGCTGAAGATGCTTCTGAGGAAAGATCATTTTCCTCTTCATCGGCACGTTTCTAGCCACTGTAAGACACAACATAGCTCACTGCTTTAAAAAGGAAGGACAAGAGGGATTCTTCACCTTTAAACTATTAGGGTAAGAAATTTGGGTTGGCAACTACAATTATTGAGAGCGGCTCTTCCAGATCTGGATGTGACATTTTCGAGGATATGCATCAGCAGGAACCCAAGAGGTTGTTTGTAAACCATAGATGCTAAGCAAGACAGAAAAATTTCATCTTAGAAGCAGAAGCAAACTGAACTTACTGTATCCCAAGTGCAACAGCACTTCCTAAAGGACTCGCACTAAGAATTTACCTATTTAATTTAACATTTTTAAATCAAGCCTCCTGTTATAAAACCTGACTTTTCTTAAAAGGCATTTCTATCGCCATATCATAGTATGATAGATTTTACTCAACTTTGCAGTCATAAAGGATCACATTTACATTATAAAATTTTGGCTACTTTTACACAAAGAAACAAACTTTAACCTGTATACATCCATTTCAAAGTAAATACTTCAAGTTAATGTTTCATCTTCTGCATTTTTGTTTTTAGAGTTTAGCACAAAGTGATGAAGAAGTTTATCATCTTGTATATAAGACATGCCAGTAATTTATTCCCTTCTCAAAACATCAACAAAAGGAGCTGTGGGTCACTGAACTAAAAAATTAAATGCTGAAATGTACATCCAACAACTTTACCCTTCACTTGCAGATATCCTGCGGAAACAAAAAAATAAAACAAATAGAACCCAAATGTCTAGCAAAAGAAAACGCTCAGAAAAGAAGGTGAAATTCCGTCCCGCCCTTCAGGACGAAAGGTATCTTGTTACAGCTTCAAATCTTTCGTAGTGTCTGCTTGAGCACAGCTAGAACATGTGGAGAAAATTTATGGCGTTTTATCATGGTTGGCTTGGGGGAAGGAAGAGGTTCCTCTGTGAGGTCAGGCGCAGGAAATTATTTGCGTTTTTCTACAGTTCTTCAACACACATTCTCTTGTACTGCTAACATCGCAGTCGTTTTGCCTACAGGAAGTTGAATAGCCAAAGCAGTACTAAATTAAGGTTAGCTTGCACTATAAATGGGCACTTCGGTGGTTTGAACGGGCACTTTTCCAGGTTTGAATACAACAAAGTCAAATTCCAGCCTATATTTGAGCAGAAGGTTTACACCTGACAAGCTTCAAGCTCCATATATACGACAAACTGATGCAGTCTAAAGGAAAACAAGGAATATTTGTAACTGTACTGTGTTTCTCCCCTACTACTAGTCTACTTTCTAGGCCCTTTATGAACAAAAACTAAACCAAAACAAGCAAAAAAAAAAAAAGACTAATCATATACCTCTTGTTATACACCCAATGAAACTCATCATGATTTTTTCAAAGGGAAGAGATTGCGCTGTAAAAATTAATGGTATTTTCTCAAAGCTGTGTCCGCAGTGTTCACAGTTCAGCAGTTATTCATCCAGGAGCTCGTGTCAGAGCTAAAAACAGATATACTAAGAACAGGGCATCACCAACCATGGGAAAACAGGACTGAAAAACATTTTGGGGAAATGCTGGGGGAAAAAAAATAACACTTGGTAACTAAAGAGAAAACAGAAAGATCAAACATATGCCACCATCCAGTTCATCCTTTTCTAAGCCCAACAGGAATTCTAAGAGAATTCCTGCATATTGAATTGGACAGAGCTGCGAGCAACTTTGTCCTCGTTTGAAGCGGATTTAGAATAATTGCTGTCAAAAAGTTGATAGCTTGAATGGCTGCGAGCACAAAACCACAAGTGTCTTGTAGTCACTGAAACAGGAAAAAGCTGAAAGACATCCTATGATATGACAGGTAGCTACAGAGATCATCAGGAAAAATTGGTATAAATATTTGTAACTAAAATATATTCACTGAAAAAAAAAATGTCTAGGCCTGGAGTTTTCTAACTGTAACAGGATGCATTAATGAGAATATTTATAATATATTAAAACAAGATTTTCTAGTAATGCACTGAAGAGCACCAGAGGACAACAATCAAGGACTAATGAAAGAAGACATACATATAGTCAGCATCCTCTGAATGGTGATGATAAATAATGAATTAAAACTTTTGCTAGGCAATACTGAAAGATACGCTATCAAACCTATAGTTTTACTGCCCGTCCTAGAATACTTTTTAATCACTAGAAGGACAAACCCAGAACAGAACATAATAAAACAGAAAGCAGAAGAGTCAAAATTTGAAATGAAAACATTTCGATCACGCAGTCTGCTTTCCTAATTAGTATTTCAGCTATTTAATGCATTTAAATTCAGGCAGGAGACACGTAATTCTCATTGCCTGCTAACCAGAATCATCACATCTATAAATCCCTTTTTTACTAGAATTTCCTTTTAAATATAAATTCCTTGTGATCTTTTTCCCCTAGTATATAGTAATGTAGCAATCTGCTTCCATACACTCAGATCTACAAGTTTGACATTAGTTCTTTACATCAGAGTAGTAGTTTAGAAAAAACAGCTTTGAAAGATGCATCATTTTTCCAGAGAATTCCAACAGATACAAACTTTGAACCTTCTGATTGACAGGAACAAACTTCAGCTGTATTAAAATGAAATGCAAACCTAGCATTTTATATTCCATTGAGAGAGTGGAAATGAAGAAGGACGACTGGAAACAAGCTTCTGCTTTCTTTGGTCACATTACTGCCAAATAGCTACACCCCCCTACAAAATCCCAGCCAGACTGATCTCATTTTACTAAAATTTTTCAGAGGATGAGATCTTTGGCAACAGTCTATCACAGCTCATACAAATACTTTAATTTTTCAAAAGAAGGGGAAAAGAGAAAATCTCTTTTGCAATTAGTAAATAGTTCAAAATAAAATATTCATGTACCATCAAAGGCCTGATTATTCAGAACTCTTCTTTGTCAGTGCTTTGAAATCTGAAGTTCATTTTGCACTAAATGTGCTTATTTTAGGTTAAGAAAGCTGACTGCTTAAAAGTCAGCAACCGAAAACTTAAATGAAACTAAACTAGAATATTCTGTATTTTCTTAAAAGGTCCTGTAATTTCAGCGTATATCACTCTCTTTAATTTAATTTAATCCTAACCATTTTAATTAGCAATTCTAGAACAAATGCCTTGTGCCAAAATACAAAATCTTCACCTTCCAAGGGTATTCCTCAATGTTGTTTTTTTATAAATACTATAAATGTAAAACACTGTCAGTGTGTGGCAAAGGCTGCTGCTATAACCTGGAACACTTCACTAGTGAACGCGAGCTCAGTGAACCCTTAATGGCTTCCCAGCAGTTACAGTTTAATGAAACAAGAGTCGCACCCTGATGACCCAGGCCTGATTTAAGAAAACAGTAAAACACGAGCACAAGTGCTTCTCAGAGTTTTGCACTAAGAAAAAGGAATGAAAAACGGTCTGGAAAAGCAAACAAGTCAAAAGCACAGATTAAAACTAGAAAGTCAGCAACAGAATAAGTTTTTCTAACAGAAGTGGAGAATTAAAGCAAGAGCGTTCAAATTTATGTACCTACATCTAAAAGAACTTCCTCAGAACCATGAAACCTCTATCAAGTGGTAATTTGTTGAGTGTGCTCTAGCACTGCAATTTGTATTTAATTACAGTTCCACGGTTATTCCTTATTTAAGCTATAATGCTCTCCAGGCAGAATGCATCTCACAAGGTTTATTGCATACCAAGGGATGAAAACTAAGCTTCTTCAATCACCAGAAGAGCAGCAAAATATCCTGTGTAGTCACTGCTACATTACTGAAATGGCATTTTAAAATATTACTTTCATATACTTTGACTGGAATTCATACATCACATGGAATCAATGAAGAGTTAATCAAAAGTTTAATTTGCATCCAGAGTCTAAGCCTGAGATAATAATTTAATATAATTGAAAATGTAATCAATTTTGTAGGTGATAAACAAGGGGGCAAAGGGTAATATTATCATAAAAACACAGCAACTGCCACATTCAATCCTTTGGGATTCTTTAGAGCCTGCTATACTAGACATTTATGGTTTACTTAATCAAATAACTTTAGACTACAGCCATAACTGGATGCTCCAGGAACAAATTAAGACCCATCAGTGTGCACATGTATAAAAATATTCCCCACTTCACCGATCTGCGTCCCTGACGTTTGTTAAGCTTTGAAGCACAAGGCTTTGTGTCCCTTCCATCTCTTGGCATTTTTGTGGTAATTGTCATTATTGGTAAGATTTCCTGCTCCAATGAAGTGTAATGTTTACTAGTGAGGACAACATGAACCACACATCAGCACATATAAGTTACAGAAGATGTACATTGTTCATATGAATGCATTCAACTGATGAGTTGTCCAAAATCAAAACAGCTGTTAACAATGATGAAAACTTCCAAGTCCAGAAAAAACTCAAATGGCATTTTACAATTTCACAAAACTCCAATTTCTTCCAAATAATAAAGAATGTGTGCTGAACTGAATGTAACACAAACACACCTCTCTGAAGCCCGACGTAGGAAGTGAAAGACATCTTCCATAACAGAGACAGAAACAGAAAGCTAAAACCAAGAACAAACAAGGAAAGCATAAGGTCTCCTAACAAAGCAGGAAAAATACTCCCTGCTCCTTATTCACCTTTCCCTCACAAGGGCACATCAATCCTTGTGAATTTTCCTTAGAAAGGAGATCAACCTCATGAGGTCTTGACAAAGCCACATAATCAAGTACGATAAAACCTAAAACACACACAAAAAAATAATTAGTTCATGAGACAATAATAAATTTCTAATAGCACATTAAGTGCAGATCTGCATGTAGAAATAGCTGATGGCTACAGGATTTCTGTTTTGTACTCAAGTCCAAACCAGGAGGAGTTCCCTGATCTGTAGGCCAAGTTGTATGGGAGAACCAGAAAGTTTTGGTTGTCTCTAACATACAACTGCCATAATTAAAAACTAAAAATGTATGCTGTCAAAATACCACAAATGCCACAACAAAGTTGTTGTTCATGTGTGGGTAATGAGGATCTTGATATACATGTTGATACACAAACCTACCTGCATCTGGCAGATCTCTTAGCCTCCCTAGAGAAGATGCCACCAGGTCTAACATTGAAGTTACATGGATGGTCCTGGACAGGTCTGGTCCCTGTATGAACTGTATGGCTGAGGAGCAGCGGGAGAAGGTCTGCATGACCATTTTTAGTTTTTCAATTGAAATCTTTGCAAGATTTGCCTTCTAAACCTCAAAAATCTCCCCGCTTCACAAAATTGCAGACCCACTGTGGAACAGGTTTAAAGACCTCCAAGCACTTCCATAAAGACGTCCCTTCTTGCTGTCACATTTTGGACGTCGAGTTTCTTCATGTGTGTATAAACACGTGTTCTTCTGAATTAGCTTAGACAAAAAGGTAGGCCAGCTTGCTTGAGAGGAGCCTAAGCGTTGCTGGCTTTTTCACATTTCAAATGCAAGATATTCATTCAGCTACAAAATGCCACTAGTCATAGGAAAAACCCTACAAAACACATTCCCACAGCTAACACTTTTGTCAATACAGAATGGTGTAACTAAATTCAAATGCAACCTAAAAATACTATTTTCTTAGTATTGTAGGAAAGTAAAAAAAGTGCATACATGGCCATTTGTGTAATGAACACAAAAACGGTATTTAAAAGCAACAGTTTGTTTTAAAACAGCCTACAGGTCCTTTTCTTTTGATTCCAGGAACATCATACAAATATATGCACACAATTCTCAATCGGTTATAAAATCCTAAAAACTTTTTCCATCAGGATAGCCTCTGTGATTTTGATAAACTATTAAGACAACATTTGAGAAGCAATGATAATGTGCATAGAAACTGCGCTTATCTACATTTTTAAAGTTTTTATAATAAAGTTTGACTTCAAAGTTATGCCAACTGATATAGTAATAGTAAACTTACTTTTTGTAATGCTTTAAAAAAAGAAAAAAGGCATAATGTCCAGAATTTTAGAAAGAAAACAGAAATGTTCATTACATGGGAGAGAAAATTTGGCTGCAGTACTCTTAACACGTACCTGCAACAAAGAATAGAGAGGAGGGGACAGGAACACCCCAAGCTATCACAGCTTACCTGTAGTTATTACCATATACAGCCATTGCTTTATAAACAAGTAAACTGTGTTTCCAAAGACCAAACAAAAAGGACACAAACTTTATCAGAAGTTATTAAACGGACACACAGCAAGATGGCATCATGAATCTTCAGTATTTTGACCCTGCTGCTTTTCTTCCTCCCCAAAACAAAACTGAGAAAAGTGTGGATATGAATCAATAATTCAGTTTTCATATGTATTTTCTGAGGACCAAATATCCAAGAGAGCCTGAAATTTGCTGGGCCATCTGCAGGAAACATTTTTTCAGCCATGCATTTTTAAATCGCTGATCTCTTTACAAATGTGAATGGAAGTGTTGCTGCTTCTAAGACTTTACTACACAAAAATAAGAGCTGACTTGGCAGCAGCAGAAATACCAGAGGTATGGCTGGCATTAGAAACTTAGATGTGAACTCAATTTTTCAATGTGGTCCTTTGTTAAGAGCAAATTTCAGTTTTGCAATCCAGCAGTGAGCACCAGATCTCATACCAAATCTAGGGGACGAGCTGTGCAATACAGTTGTATAACATTTCTCTTGTGTAATCATGATGTCCTGCGCTTTTAAGATTTACACTAATTAAACTAGAAAAGGTCACACAATTGAAAATGTTCACAATTGGGGCAAGACTCAATGACAAATTCTTTCCCATCTATCACTAATCTTTTATACACAACAACTGTCACTTTGACAGTGTCTCTGTCAGCTCGCTCACAATTATACACAAGAAGCTTTGGCCTTTAACCATTGGAAGAGTTCATGAGCTTTGGCTTGCAAAACACAGTGGGACAGAGCCACAAAAAAAGAGGAAGAGGAAGCAAAACCCAGCGCTCCTCAGGACTTGTCCGTCATCTGTTCAGGAAACAATTTCTCCACAGTTTAAGAACTCCTTCAGGGTTTAACTTAAGGATTTCAATGTTGAAATTCTGGATGGGAAACATATATTTTTACAGCTAGAAAAGAGACAGAAAAAAACACCTCAGTTCTAATCCCAGCCTTTGAAAACTATCTGCAGTGTGACCTGGGGACACACAGCTTTTATGTCTCAGCTTCCTCATGGGTTATATGATAACACTGCTATGCCTTCAGTTTTTGACACCTTAAGACCCTCTATAGAAGCCTACTCTTTTCCTCATCCCATATCATGCCTTGAAAAAAATTTGACTAGAAAGCATTTTCTATATCTTCAGACTCTCTCACCAGCCAGCTAAAAGGCCTTTAAAATACCTCTGCATTTACAGATAATTGACGAGAGTTTGATCTGTCTTTAGTCCAGTCAGGAATTTGAAAGGATGTCGAGGCTTAGCTCCATGTTCTGAAGTCTTTCCTGAACCTGAATGATTCTCCAGGCATAACCTAGAAAACCGTTCCCTCTCCGAACCTCCTCTCTTACAACTTTTCTTATTATGTGGAAAACTTTTCTTGCTGAAAGTCCACTCCCTCTCAAGTGTTTAACAGGTCATCTAAAAGAAATGAAAGGATGAGGAGAAAAAGGCTTCTTCCCTGCACATCACAGCAGACTGCACAGGATCAGGTTGGAAGCCAGCACTGCAGCACAACGCTGTCAAACCTTTGGGCCCTTCAAACGCTGCGGTATTGCCTTCCCATTGCCAGAGGTAAAAGCTTAAAAAAATAATAATAATAATAAAAAAATCACACAACCTAACCAGTCTGAGAATAGCGGCCTTAAGAGTAAGCATCCCAATCAGCAAAGACACTGACAGAGCAGATGAAAATAAAATGCTTTCAGAACCTTCCACTATCTATTTCTGGATAAAGTTCTCAGCTTCGTCGTTTTTTCTGCCACTACACTTTAATGTAGCTACCTCTTTAAATGGTGTTCAATATATCAGATACAAAGAAAAACTACAGAAGGTATTGGAAAAAAAACACAACTACGTAAGAACCAAAGTATATGTGTTGTTGCCATTCAGCTCAGACCCAGGAAGTGTTTCCCTGTGGAAACAAACTTATTTAAATTACTCCTATCTGCTCCACGACATAAAAAAGAACATCACAATCTATCATGTCTCGTAAGGAAACCATACCCACAAGTGGAGGAACCACCAGACACACACCAGTATATACCAGAAACCTCCAGTAAACTCAGTTCCAAGATAGCCATGCCATAGTTCTCTCTCAACCAAATCCCACCATCAGACTACAGCTGTTATACATTCACGTGATATGTTGGCTTTCAGGATATGCTCCTATTTCATTCTGATTTTTCTTTTTCCACTAGGACACAACAGATTGCAAAGCCTAAAAGGAAGCATGTATGAGCCAAAGGAATTTTCAGTCTAAAGGCAACTGGTACAAAATGAACTTCAGAACTGCAAGTTAAGAGGAAGTGGGGCAAATTCAGCGTTTGACCATCTTCAGTAAACAGAGCATAAGCCTTCCTGTGGGACAGCTTCTCCATAGTAACTAAAACAGCAATCTGAGCATTGACTCCCTGTCAAAAACACCCTCAACATAACAACAAAGTACAAAAGCCTCTCAAAAGCAGAGATTTCAATGACCCAAAAAGAGGAGAGGAGGAGGCTCCACTAAGCACACACAGCTTCATCACCATGAATCTCTTTTATTAATAAGGGAATGACAGACAGAAATATTACACAAACAAAAAAACAGTTATTAAACATTATTATGGTAACTAGTAAACTGGTGATAGTGCTTCTCAAACAAGAGACCAGATCAATACAGCTGACCCTCAGCATTGCCATCAGGGATGAGAACACTGTCCATCCTTGAACTTATTTAAAATTCCACTAAACTTTAAACGTTGAGCTGAATGTCTTCATGCTGAGTCTATGCCCTAAGCCTTAATTTGTGAAGTATTTCAATTTCAGTCAGAACACAGCAGTTTTGTGAAGGGTGACAAAGAAAAATAACCTTGTTTGGCCCTTGCTAAAAAGACAGACATTTTGAAGAAAAGTTTCAAAGACTGATGTTTCCAAGAAAGAGTCTGGTTTTGTATAAGGAAAATACTTCCTGTGACCTTCAGGATAATTTCTGAGTATGTCTAACACATATTTGAAAATATACGGGTTGCTCGTGTTCTTTAAAATGTAGCTCAATGTCTGCAGCTGAGGTCTCAAAAGGGTCTGGTCTGACACAGCATCCCTTCCTCCCTGACCCACCAGAAGTGCCGCTGAAGAAATAGACATCACCAGAGAGCAGAGAGCAAGGCAGGCAAAGAACAGTAAAATGTGGCTTCCTCCTAAGATCAGCAGGACAAAAATCTCATTAGAATGTAGAATTTTGTAAATATACATCTGCCTCATGAAAGAAAGAGTGGCATCCAAAATTCTAGTTAAATAATTCAAAAATTAAGCGGGGGAAAAGTGCCGTATATTATACTTCACCAGGGTGCTATGCTCCAGTGCATCTCTGTCCAGGGTAATAATGTTGTGCTTTGCAGTTTTTCTTAGGATTCACAGCCCATAAGAAACAGTCACCACACCACCGCAGGAATACCAGGCATAGTCAGTACCACTAAGTTATACAGAAGTCTAGACAATAACAAGGACAGTATGGAAAGAGGAAGTTTACAATATCTCCAACTTCCCTTTGCCTCCCTCATATGGGGAGTCAATGAATATGAAAGTCACGTTACTGTCGTTTTCCCTAACATAAAAACCACAAAGTCCTATCACAGTAAATGTTAGGGACAATGACAATGCCATAAAGCTGGCACTGTGAAAGCTGCATGGTTTATTTTCATTTAATATTTTGGATATTGTAGCAAGTTTCCCCAATAACATACAGCTGAGATGCCCACATTTCCCTTATGATGGCTTACTAAATCAGCACAGGCGTAGTTTCCTGTGGCATTAAAGAAAAACGTTCAGAACTGTAAGTGGAAAACAATCAGCATTTGACACTGAAAAAGGATCAGTTTAAGCCAATGTTGCATAATAATGTAAACCATACCTAAAGTACAAGGAATAATAATTAATCTTGATTAATGAAACTCACTGAAAGATAAATTAGATGCTCATAAATCAGATCTCTCCTGAACAATCAGGCATTTTCATCCAAAACACTGGGGGGATAATACGAAATTTTTTCCATTTATTGTGAAATTAAAAAAAAAAAAGAAACAACAACCACCTCCACAAACCAGTGTATATTTCCCAAGCTCATTAAATGCAATCTTGAAACAACTGTCCAACCTTCAAAGAATATTACTACATAAAACTTTCCTACAATTTTTTTCTTACTTTCAAGTAATTTTTCAAACTGATTTAATTTTAAAACTTGCTAATTGAAAACATCAGAGGAGCCAAGAAAGCAACGTGATGCAGCACAAAATCATGCAAAAACAATTAAACTGCATACAACTGTCAACACATCCATCTTTTGAAAGACAGTCTTCCCCATACCAAGTATCTACAAACTAAAATGTTCGTCAGTTTTCCTTGAAAATCCCATGTCTTTTCTCGCTCTGTAAAATTCGAAATAACCATCCTTAAGTTAAAAACATTTCCGTGAGGCTGGTTTCAGTTTCAGGATGGCAACCATGTGGTAACCGCTTCTCTTTTTGTTGTTTTCCATTCCTAAACATATGCTTTGATCCCCTTGGTCTTGCTGGTAGAGCAGTCGCCTCACACAGACAGTCTCTCTTTGAAGCCTTCCAGCAGTGCCAAGAAAGAAGCAGGCTGTGGCAGCAGGCTCCGTGTTCGCCGGTTATGCAACAGATTAGATCATTATCAAGAAAACTGGATGCCTCCAGCAGAGAACAGAAATGGGGAATTTGAGAGCAAGGGTTTTTTTCTTTGCTTTTTGAATTAGGGATGGCTGCTCGGTCAGTTTGAAAGGAGGGAAGAGTTACCTGGGAGTAAGAGCCGGTCATAGCAAAGAAGCTCATTCTCTGGTGAAAAGCCCTACAATAAATATTACTGTCACATTTATCTGTTCCATCCTTGACAGGAAAGTTTTCCTACTCATTGTGTAATGCAAAAGAAATATCTGGCCTGGTTCTGCCACGTAAGAACCAAGCGGATTTCATTTCCCAGAAATGAATGACCACACACCAACAAGATACAGAAGAACAGTCTGGGTTCTCACAAACCTGCAGAGAGATTCTGTGCATCTTACCTATGATATATTCATTTGTCCGTAATCTGTGCATGCAGATATCCTACGCATCTGTCACATCTCTCTCTTCTGTAGCTGCTCCAACAGCTTTCACATCATCAATTATGTAAACTGGCTTTTAAAGATGCTTCAGTTCAGGACTTCACTTCAGTTAAAGGATGAAGTATGTACTGATGGGTCGTGAAGATAAGGATTTTGAGTCTCCATAAACAGCAGGAAAACACACACTTCAATTTCTTAAGAAAATGCCTCATATAGCTCCATCACTGCACAAATGCCACATCCATTTGTGTTTTCCTTACAGATAATTGGGAAAGAAGTGCTATGCTGAACGAAACAAATCCCTTGTGTCAAGTTCTGACAATGAACGTATGGTTAGATGGAGATTATTACATAATATTGAACAGGTTCAAGTTATTTGTTGTTTGTATGTAAGATTTCAGTCATCAAGACTAATAAAAGCATGCAAATAAAAACAAACAGAGGTTCTGAGAAGCCTAACTAAAAGACTTTTAGTTTCTACAGAAGATACAAAAGTATTTAGATATTGGACCAATGAATAAAGTAAGTATAGAACACCTTAATACAGAAAAAGCTATATGGTTGCAAGAAACTGGTTTTATAGTGCTTTAATGTGTTAATTCTCGATGCTTATAAATTCCTACAGTTAGAAAGCACTACTGAAGTTGGGCTGTGCTTTTCAAGTTTCCACAAAATCAGCACTGAAAAATGTTGTTCATGTGGTTATAATGCAAGATAAATGTAATGTTAAAAATGTTACCCAATAAAATAAGGACTATTAAGTATGGTAGAAGTTAGATGACCAGTGTAACATGTTTACAAATGTGCATTATCACTAGATAGTGAGTGACTTACAGAAAGCCTAGAAATCAAAACCTCTGTGTTACAGGCTTTATTTGCAGGAGGTATTTTCCAGACATGAGATTTTTTTTTTTTTTGTATCTTATACAACTGAAAACTATTCCGGCAAAGGAATAACAAGCAAAATAATGAGCTCTTCGGACTCACTTGTTACCATCCCTGTTTGACACTAACACTGAAGAATCCAATATTGCACTTTATGGTCTCTCTTATGCAGTCCTACAACACTTCACTGTGTGATGTGACTCCTGAGAAGCACAGACCTGAATAAAATCAGGTGTCTAGCTGGACTGCATTCATCTCTATTCAACAGTCAATAGTAATTAAAAACCACACATGAAAACAAAACTGGCATTTCCCCCTAATCACGCCAGAAGAAAAATCACCGATGAGTCAAGTTAAATCTGTAAGTGGGACACAAAGTATGATTCATACGTCATTGCTTCAGGTTTAATTCTCAAGAGAGAAAAAGCTCCATCAATAAGATAAGACAGAAACTCAAACTCTCGTTTTCATTACAAAAATCTAATAAAACACATTAAATCAACTATGTATTTTCAGTTCTGAATACCTCTCTTATGTATGTCCATATTGACGGTTTAAAGTCACCACCAGTAACCTTCCACAAATCCCCATGGCAGTGAAATCCTGCAGAGGACACTGACCACATCTGCCACCTTCCCAAGCTGTCTTCTACAGGGTGCAAGCCCTGGTGGCCACCGTGGGGGCACAGGGAACGGGACCTTTCTGACTGACACCTCAATGAAAGACTCATTAAGACGCAGCTCAGTCACCACCAGCATCTCAGATAACACAAATTCATAAAAGTAGCTGAGATGTACTAAAGCTGCTGAATTTGCTTCTTTTTTTTCCAAATGTAGTGTTTTGGTAAATTAGACGAAAACACTACCAAAAAAAAAAAAAAGGGAATCTCGCTTCAATGAGATGATGGCAGAGGAACCAATGGGTGTAAGCAAGATCATCACTGCTCCTTCCAGACTACAGCTTGGATACTCAGCACCATGTCAAAAATTACCTTTGTGCCTCAGCTTTTATGGCAAATTGGTTTTCAAGGGCATTCCCCCTTCTCTGCCCTTCACATTTATTTTACTACTTCTTTTCAAACCCATACCCAGAAAAGAGAAGCTCTATGAAGCAGTTCCACTTTAAGCCTAGGGGACATTTATCAAAAGATCATTTTTTAAATTTATAGTAGAAAAAAAAAAAACAACACAGAAGTCTAAACCTACAAAGAAACAAAATAAAAATATCCAAGGGCTTTTTTCATTAAGGAGCTAATAAAATAGTAAAAGCATCTAAAAATACCCTGCATGACCTTGCTGCTCAGTCACATCCTTCAAGCTGACCACTGAAAGAAATGTAAAGTAATGCTCATTTTCCCACACCTCCCATCACAGGCCAAACGGCAGATCTGACACTGGAAAGAGATTGGCAAAATATTTTATTTCTCTTTAACCTCAGTTACGAAAAATGTGAGAAATGAAAAAAAAAAAAAAAGAATAGCCATGATCCTGTCAGGCACTGCAAAATTTAATCATGTACTGCAGAAAACATGCAACAAGATTAAACTTCTAAACTGTAGCTGGATTTAAAATGTATGCTGCTTCGCCTATTTTCTCAGTTAACAGGCCTTTAAAGAAAAGAAAGATTATCAAAGACATTCCAGCAGATGCGATCTGAAGACAGAGTAAGTGAGCATGACCTTGGGTTCTGCCTTTGTATTTGGTGGCATTTCTCCTTTAATATTTTAAAATTAAAACAGTAGTACTAACGTGGACACTACTGAATACACAGTCTTTGGCAAAGGGTGATGAAAATTACTTGAATGTGTATCTTTTGTTTTATGTGCTCATCTACATTCCCCTCAGGAGTAATATCTTACCAATGTCATTGCTATGAACAAGGAAGTGACACATCAATAACCATCATTTATTAATAAACACTTCACTCATTCCATGAAGTTAATCTTCATACGCACCCGTGAGGCAGGAAATTATTAGCCAGTATTTCCCATGGGGAAGCTGCAGTCACATTATAGACCATCCTAGTCCATGCAGTGATGCAGGTGCTGAAGCCATAAGCAACAGACCATAAGAAAACCTGACTCCTAAGCCTTCTGCGTGATAACTGTATTCGGCCCATCTGATAAGGAGAAAACCATCAGGATGGACGATGCTTTCTTGTCACAACTGAAATGTAAAATTAGCATTTACTAAAACCTGTTAGAAGCTTAAAGATAATATTCCCACTAAAAGCGGAAAAACAAAACCCCATGACTATCAGCTGGCCTCCCCTTCATCTTCCGAGGCTGTACAGGTGATAACTATTTCATACTTCCTGTTCACTCACATCAACATAGGCCTTTATTTGGAATAAACATCTTTTATATGGAACTTGAGAATGTTTTCTCTGTCTAAATTTGTTGACTCTTCCTGGCTCCCACTTCTCAGATACTCCCCCATGTCAGAAGGTGAACTGAATGTTTAAGATGAGATACTACTTCTGCTGCCAAAGCAAGACAGAGTTAAAAAAATTAATAATAACAATAATAAAGTGAAGAAAATAGAAAAGAGATGTTTTGCTGTACAACTCAAATTTACTGCTCATTTCCCCAGTGTGTGTCTAGTACAATTAATACAGTGCTGAGCACATGAAATGCTAGGTCCTCCTCTACTTCTACAAGGAGAGTGCAGTGGTTGCCTTCAGAAAGGGAAACCTCTTACGGTCCTCACACATTGCAGGAGCATTACAAAAGCATGATCCTATTTGTATGTTAAAATACTTATTTCCAGCACACCTCAATTAGCACAGTAAATGTTTCAAAGCTGACCAGGACACTGATTTAGAGAACTCCCTTTAAAACTACTAGGGATTGTATCAATAAATCCCTTAACAAGCTTTTACATCTCAGCCCATGAGTTA
Source organism: Columba livia (assembly GCF_036013475.1). Classification (NCBI taxonomy): domain Eukaryota; kingdom Metazoa; phylum Chordata; class Aves; order Columbiformes; family Columbidae; genus Columba; species Columba livia. The sequence continues at coordinate 106,775,699 of NC_088603.1, forward strand.
AAAAAATTAGTCTGCAAATCTTTCAAGACTTCAAAGGCTCTGCATTCTCACTGGTCCAGTAAAAACACATCTACCTTTACTGTGTGTGGCAAAGCATCTCTGCTACCACCCAGAATCCAGGAGGCAACAACTTAAGAAAAAGTGAAGTTCTAATTAATATTTTTACAATTGGATAGGAGCACTGCAGAGATACTTGAACGAGTTCAGGCTTTTGCTCAGACTTCCTCAATCTCAACCAACAACCTTTTGCTCATGCTGAACGTACTGACGAGGAATTCCTCAGAGCGTGCATCAGCAGCAGCCCGCTGCAGGAAAGTCATTCCCAATGTTCTAAAAACAGCTTCTATGTCTGAATAGTTCTTTCCTCAAGTTCCCTAAGATTAAAGGAAATGAATGGGAGAAACTCCGGTGAGCACGGACAATGCAACTCTTCTATATTACTGCACCCAAGCACACCCATCTGTTCATCACTCAGCAGACAGCAGAGCAGGCAGCTGAGCTTCTGCTAGTTCGGTTGTTTCTTCCTAAGGATAACGCTCATTTCCCCATCTCTCTCTAAAACAATTAAAGACAACTTGCACCACTGCAAGTGCTACAATCCTATATACCACAGCACAGACACACAAAACACTGCTCATTTCCACCATGAATTTCCAACTTAAAGCTGAGTAGACAGATCAATCTGTCTTCACAAAGTCTGAAGACGCCTAACATAGCATATTCTTCCACAAGAGTTGAGCCAATACAAATGTTAGTAAAAGCAAAGGAATAGGGGCTGAAATTGCAATAGGAACAGATAGGCTATGACAACCACACAAGTAGTCAGTCAGTCCAAAACGTACTCGCAAAGAAAGATTAATTTCCATGTCTTCCATACATGCAAAAAAAAGAGTAACAAGTAATATATTCCTCAATGAAAATAAACACAAAATACAGGATGAAACCTTCATGAAGTCCTTAAAATGACGATTTCTCAATCATCACCTTGTTTTGTGGGGAGTTCCACTGAGCGCAACGGGAATATTCTCAAGTGCTTTGTACAAGGTGTTTACAAGATCAAGACTCAGTTGCTGACCCATTTTACTTGTGTTCAGGAATCATTCCAAAGCCAAACACAAGAGAGCAGCGCTTAATACAGCAACACGTAGTTTCAAAATTAATCCAATGTACAATCAATTTTAAGCAATGAAACACTGCACTTAACTGAATTTCAAAGGTGACCCAAGTTCGGCTGTGGCCCTCCAGCTGATCACCGAGATTTCTTATTGCCAATCTAGTAGTCAGTAGTTAGAGACAGGTAACCTCACAATCACTATCACAGAGCTCAAGAACTAAATGCTTCTTACCAAAGTAAATATTTCCAGAATGAAAATAAAATCACATATATCATTGATGATAGTACAAATAAGCAAAAGAAAACAGGAAGTCCATGCTTTTCTGTTCTAAATAGAACATTTTTTCATAAAGGGATATGTTTGCTTGCATGTCAGAAAGGAGAATGGAAGTGGAGGTCCCTCTCGCTTCCACTGGATAGCACCTGGTGAGACACAACCCAATGTGCACAACAAAACAGGATCCAGCAAGTCTTATCTCCTAAAACAGATGTTCTGGAATCTCGCATTCGTTCCCCAGTCACAGCAGTCAAAATTATTATTAGCTTCTAAACAAAAAATTATTTGATGCCTGAGTCTATACAACATTTTTAAAGGTGCGTGTCACTATCTTTTAAGTTCTTGCTTCAAAAAACTACTACTTAAACTTTTCCATAATACTTTACTATGTAGATCTACAATTTCTCTTCTGTCAATGTCAATAGAGCAGCATTTGATTTGATTTTTTCCAAAAGCAAGCTAACTACAAATATAAATATATATATATATATATATATATATATATGTAAAAACTTAAAAGATGCAGTGTATCCATGATGCTTCATTTTATCTTCTCTTCATTTATGAAGAATTCCTGAAATTTGAGCAATCCTCTATAAGAAACAAAACAACCTCTAACTACAAGTATTTCATCTATAGAAAATCCTCCTTGAGGGTCTCCGGAGAACAGGACAACCTAGCAGTTCATGAACCGATTCCAAATTACTGAAGCAAGAGCAAGCTAGATGGGAAGAGTTAAATAAAGCTGCTAAAATTCAGCAGCATTGCAAGCTACTTCAGACTCTGGTTACTATAACCTACACTGGGTGTCCTCTGCATAAGCACCAGTGTGACTTTGTGGACTGCTGAGATTCAGTCTGTTGCAACTGGCATAAGTTGCCACAGGCGAGTAATCACAAGAAACTGACCTTGGCAAAAGCACATTTTACACTTCACTGCTGTTCAACTGTGTTATACTAAAGAGAGAGCAAGTGAGCACAAGCAGAAGGGGGAGGGAGAGAGAACAAAGGGGGACAGGCAGAAAGCATAAAAGTGATCGCAGCCATTTTCAGCTTTACCTGCAGCTAAGATTTTAAGAGGTACATCACCGCTCGTGCACACCGGAACCTACCCATGATTACATCGACTCTGCACGGTATCATTTTTAAACCAGTGTGGTTTGGGTTTTGTTGGTTTTGTTTTTTGGTTTTGGGTTTTGTTGGTTTTGTTTTGGTTCGGGTTTTTTTTTGAGGGAGAGAAGGGCAAGCATGAAAGGAGATAAAGTACTAAATTAGGAATTAATATCTCAAATAAATTACCCAACAAGCAGGGTGAAAAAGTATAGAAGACAATTAAAATTTCATATTTTCCTACCACATGATTACTGGATAAATGGGGACTTTTCAACTGTTCTTCCCTCCTGTTTGGTTACACATCCTGACAGCACATTTTGGAATCAGCTGCAACAAATAAAGACTAAATGTACTTCTTGAGGTGTGCAGCAAGGTATCTTCGTCCTGATTTTTAAAGTTTCAGCTCAATCTTAATTTCAGAAGCTCTCTCAACAGCCTGGCAGCAATTTTCATGAAGTAATATGGTAGAATTCCCACAGCCACACATACATTTGCATCTGTCCTTTCTTAACTATATTTGGTCATCTCTGGTTTGGGTCAGTTATCTCCTGTCAAATCTTAGTTTCTGCATTAGATTTTTTTTTTGTATTGATTACAATATCTTCAAAGAAACAGGACCTGGCAGAGCAAGATGGCATGGGATCCCATCATTAGTGCTAACCCACATCCTGCCCAGATTTCACAGCAAGTTGAACACAAGGATCTAACCTTGTGGGTATTCTGCGTTTCCAGGACATTTGGTGGTTGAAGCAAAACATGCACAAGCTGTGTACCAGTGCCAAAATACCTAATCGCTCTCCACTTGGGAAGCGCACAAGGCATACAAGTCTAGACAAAATAAGAGTACGTGCATTTTTTTTATCTCAAGTTTCCTTACCACGCTTAGGTCAGTGACCTAAGGATCAAAGCCATCTAAAAAAATCCCTACTACAAGCAGCTTCTCTTCCAAATCCTGAAGGCTGCTACACTCCTGCACAGTTTCTCCATTCCTCATCTGGTTTCACCATTAACTCAAAAACCTCCTACAAAAACCAGCCTTTGTTCAGCTCACCCAAACCTTCCACATATCCCTTCCCACAGTCTCCGTTCCTCTACTCCAACTCCTCTTCCTCCACTTCAGCCCTTGGAATGTCATTCCTACCAGTGTGCTGAAGAAAAGTGGCTTTTTTTGGACGCAGCCATGTTAATACTTTGAACCATTCCCATCTGACCAAGAGTCATCATGGTTTGATGACCTCCACTGTCACTAGCCAGGGAGACAACACTGAGCCCTGACAGCAGATGGCTGATTCACACACACTGACGTTCAGCCATTCAACACTGATACGATCACGCTTAGCCTATGAATTATAAAAACAGAAACTCTATGAAGCGTACCTTAAAATTTCAAGGGACTCAAGTACTTCTGCGTCTGAACTTCAGTTCTGGGTCAAAAAGGTGTCAGCTGTGGATCTACAGATTTTCAGTCATCTCTCCAGACTGTAGCTCTCTTTCTCACAAATAAATGATGTTTGGAAGGCCCGCAGGTATGCTTTGTGACAGCAAGGCAGGACTCTGTCATGGGGGGCTGGACGGGCCACCAAAACACTCAACCCTGTGCACTGTGTAAGAAACTCTGGTAGGGTCTTAGGCAGAGGCTGATATCTGATATACTTATCTGATAAACTGATATCTGTCATACTTTGCTGACTGCACACTTGAGCACAAAATCTAATTATTAAGATTTTTCTTGACTAAGTTATTATATAACTAGTTATAAAATAATTTTTTAAAATCTGAAAGAATGCTCTAGTTCTGCAGTAATTACTGTACACCTTCAGGTTTTGCTATGATATGGTCACCATTTCTCCCAATGGAGCACCGCAAAAGAAAAAGGGTGACAAAGTAAATACCTGAAAGGTACTCAGATCCTCAGGAGGAGCAAATGTTTATTTTTACTAGCCCCAAAGTGAGCATATCTTTATATTACACAAGAGCACCCTCAGCTGAAAGTAAGAATTTGACATCTATTACTACTTCGATGCATATCCTAAACAGGTCATTGAGTTAGTCTCTCTCTTTGCAGCTGTGTCTCTCACACTGCACTGTATTTGAAAAGTATGTGTCACTCAGTGCTGAATGAGCCATTTGACTTTATAGTTCAGTGGCTAGGATGTAATTTTCAAGTATTGTTCTCACTAGGCAGAACAGAAACATTAACTGGGTCTTCCACATGCAGGCAAATAATTACCAACATGGTGGCTAATCTGGGCATCCCACTTCTCTCCCTCTTCCTTCCCTACCTCTTTCTCCTGATAGAATTCCTTGAAACCAATTTATTTCCACAAAAATGTCCAGAGCTAACAAGATCATCCACTATCTAAATATTTTGAGTAAAGTTTAGCTATACCTATGTATGTGGATATATAGCTATACACACACATCAAGAGATACACATATGTAATTGCTATAAAATACATAGCAGAAAGATCACAATCTTGTGGTATGGTATGGCTGAAATGTTAGTGGCATGAGATTTATTTGACCAAAGTATTTCTCTCCTAGCAAAAGATTAGTTTGCTTGAATTGCATTTACCTTTCTGGAACTGTTTCACAAAGAAGTCTTGCCTAGTTTAAATTCCTCCAACACAACATAATGATATCCTTGAAGTTCAGAGAGTCGGGAGAGTCTTCCTTTTTCTTCTAGTTGTGAATATTGAGTGTGATCTACAAGAAAAAGAAAGTGGGGGAAAAAAAGGTTTGGCAGGCAATATTTCTTGTTCTCAGTAGGTCAGTATTTTCAAAACTGTTACAGAACACATCACTGACTTCAGAAGATCAATTAATCTACTGGTTTTCTAGAAAGAATTCAAAGAAAATTTTGTTCTAGGCATCTCAACAAGCCACAGCAAGGATTCATTTTTCCATGTCAGATATTCTGCCTCTCTCTATTCACTATCTTAAACACAGATATTATAGTGAAAGGCCTGATGTTCTTCTGTTTCTTTTTAAAGAAACTGTAATGTACAGATTGCATTTTCTGCTATAAACTTAAATTTAGCATCAGGAACTTGTAAATTTTTGTTTGAACTTAGCTAGGAGAAAGGTTACAGTTTCTGTGCTGTGAAGTGCCAATACATTTCCCAAAACCAAAAGCAACCCTTGAAACATGAGAAAACCCACAAAAAAGCATAAAAAACCCTTTCTCCTATTAGACACTTCAATTAATCAACAGCTGTCAGTGGATAAGTTCAGGTAAGTACTCATCAGCTTTGCCAAATAAACATGGTTTAGTCTCGAAACAGATGTGAAAAGTTCGGCAAACTTAATTTTCTGCAGCGTTGTGCTAACTCTGGCATTTCCACTTCTCTGGTGAACGCCACTTTCTGGATAGCATGTTGAACACTTAATTTTGCAGATACTCCTGCTGTGTTAATATCAGCTCAGTCCTTCTAGTTCTTTCAGTAACAGCAAGCAAACCTACAAAAGCTTTGCCTCGGAATTCACAAGCGTGTGCGTGCCTCTCTCTCTGTACTCAGGCCGCCGTGCCAATATGTAGGATTAAACTTTTTCCAAGGTTGAATAAGCCACCATCTGTCTATCTTGTGTGGTGCTGTGTGCCATCCGGGAGACTTGTCCCTTAGAGCATGTTTCTACCATATGTCACTCCTCAGCAATCAGTTATGCCAAGACATTTGGGAAAAAATGACTAAGTCGAGCTGGAAAACCCTTTCCGAATTCCAGAAGAGGTTTGCCAAGCCTGTATTTGCAAAGAACTTTGCATCCACCGATTTTTGCATATATTATATGTAACAATAACCTTTACCCAAACGAACAAAACAATTATCTGCATGATGTACCTGCCCTCCATTGCCCAGAACTCATGTATGTTTTAATAAGCCAAGAGACTCAGGTATGATGCATCTTCAGGAAAAATGCAAGGAACTTTTACAGAATAATTGCAACTTTTATTAAAATTAAATTAAGAGGAAAGGAAAAAAAACAGATGCAAACAATATATTTCAAGAAGGACTCTACTTAGTATTTCAAAGCCACAACAAATTAGCAATGTCTTTCTAAGAACTCAAATAAAAATACCTACGGCAACTGAATGCAAGGCTTTTTCCTAATAATAACTGTATCAAAAGTGTTCATCTGCATGCAAAGCGACCACCTAAACTAAATCTTAAACTGCTGATATATCATGGTTCGTGCAATTAGAATTTGCCTAATAAAGAATATGACTTTCTCCTATTTTAAAGAACCTTTTTTATGTTCTAATTCCTCAATTATTAAATTAAAACTCAAGCCCGCATTGTTCTTATGGCCAGCTCAAGGCTGCTCATTTACATAACTGACTTTCAAGGGCACTTGGTTATGCAGCAATTAATACCAGCAAAGAATCTACCAGACCTGCTACTTGGTGTTAAGGAAGACATTCTTGATAACATTAAAAGAAGAGAGAAATTATTAATAGTAACTCGTGATTACAGTCTCCCTGAGTAGGCTTAACACGGGAAGGAAATCTATTCCTAAAGGCAATAGCAGAAGTGTTAAAAGGAATTGTTATTTAGTGAAAAAATGTGATGAAGAGCAGTACTCAAGTGCAAGAGAGAACATTCACAGAAGTCTGAGGGTCCTTTGCCTGTGTTTTGCCTTCAAAGTCTGGACAATCATTGAAAAAGGGGGAAGATGTGAAACAAGAACTAACTAGGGCCTGTTGAGATTGTAAAAAAAAAAAAAAAGGACAACAAAAGGCAGAAAAAGTTTGTTTTAGATTAAGAAAACGAGTACTGAAAAGAGGTCATTACTAAAGGAAAATGAGACAAATTAGTACCTCAGAATGGATTATTTTCATTTTCAATGTGTGTAATCACAAACAGCCAACCTTGCAAACGTGAGGTTACTTCAATCAGACGACAGGTAAGTAACAAGTTCATCTATGAAGTAATGAAAGCCTCATGCTGCAACACAAACTTGTGGAACAGAAAGAAGAGAGAAGAATAAATATAGAACAGCTATGCGAAATTGGACCCCTTGCCTACATAACACACCTGACGATTTTGAAGCCAGCCTGTTTTTTTAAAGGCTCAGCTCCTTCCCTGCCCACTCTGACAGCCTGAGGCCTTCCCACTACTCAGCCAAGAGAGGCAGGAGATGCTGGTTCTAACACCAACTCTCTGCTGACCCTTTGTGTCCCAGCACGAAACCTTCAGGCTAACATGTGTCTGCTCTGACTGACGTTCCCCTTGCTTCTTGCACCTTTTTACAGGTCCAAATAACCCCCTCTTTAGGATAAACATGATTTGGGTATATCACTGACTGACTCAAGAGGACTGCAAATGGGGATGAGAGCAGGGGAAGGAAATTATCAAAATTGCCAATTAAGAAAATTCTTATTCTGGATAAGCATCTGCACTGGGAAGCTGGTCAACAGCTTCATCTACAGAAGGAGCAGCTACATAGCTTCTGCACTATCATCTCTCACCAGAACCAGAGCAGAAACAATAGTTTCTCCTACAACAGTCATCATGAAGATCCTCACGTATCTGTAAGGAAAAACTATAAAGCAAACAATATAAAAGGAGAAAACATTAAAATATGGAGAAAGAGGCGTTTTTTTCTTTCCTTTTATGTTCAGCTGAGGATGCTCAAGATCTGTCACCTCTTTGTCGCACACTAGTGTAGACGTACAAGGAATCCTATCAATCTTTAGAGAAATGATGTTTTTTGGTTTGGTTTTATCACAGTGAGTCCCTTGGAAATGCTTGGCACACACAAGCAGTGTTAATTTGAGTTCTACTTCAAACATGTACTAAGCCTCAACACTCACTGTTGTTCTCACAAACTTTTTTAGGAAACTCTCCTATGTTCCTGGAATTCATACGCTCGGGACTCCAACAATTACATACAAAACCATTCCCCTAGGAACAAATTCACTCCATGGCACAACTAAATACTTCTGTTACATAAATGCAAAACTTAGGCGAAACATCTGCTGATAAATATAAGACTAGGACACACAAAAGGCAGCAACAATGAAATTTATTTCCACGGGAAACCTCATTTAGAGGGGATGACTGCAGAGACAGTGTTTACAGACAACAAAGGCTCTCAGAGCACAAGGCCAAACTCCAAGAGTTGTTGTGTCCTCTGAGCCGCCCATCTGCGGGGTATTTCATATTTTCCCACATTCATTCATCAAAGTACATCCCCCAGCAGAGACTCTGGGCCCTAATTGGCAAGAGCTTCTTTCACTACGACATCAGGGAGAAAATACAGGTTGGTGGGAAGCTACCAAATGTCCCTAAAAACTGCAAAGGAGCCGGTCCTCTAATAAAAAAGTCCATTCTGCAAGCGCTATGGTGCTACAACATAAAAGAGTTTGTTGCTCAAAATGTTAATGCAGTATTAAAACAAAGTGCAGTCCCTTTTCTCATCAATAATCGGTATTCATAAGCTAACTCAAACAAAGAAAATCTCTACATGTAATGTTGAAGTTACTTGGAGTTTATTGAATTACCTTTGTTACTGCTGCAAAAAGAGGAGGGAGGGGCAAAATAAGGTTTGCTTTTTTCAAGCACACACATAGAGCTGTTTGCCTCACTCATCTTTCCTCTTCTTCATTTCCCCCCTCCTCCATACAAAACCCAAGAAAATCTGCCATTGCTTTAGGTCAAAGGAAAAACAGGCCCAGCTGCCGTAAGCCAAACAACGTACAGGTTTGCTATCTCCCCTGCTGTTTTGGCTCGAGCTCTTCAGACTGGAAAATTCAGAAGCACGATCTCCCAAGCTCTATAAATGCCAGAACCATCTAAGAGGAAAATAGGACAAGGCCACCCCCAGGCAAGTTTGTACTAAAATCTGCTGGCTGCAAGGCAAGAAGATACAGTAAACATTGCATAGGGACAGACTGCTCCTTGAAAATATTCCACAGGAACAATATAGCTTCCAAAGAAACGCTGTGCAAAAGGGACTTGTGGAGAAAAAAAAATGCAATGTTTTAAGATCTTTGCGGGGAGTTAGTAAGCTAATGGCACACTCAACGACAAATCGTGTGACAGGCAATATGTTTTTGACATTAATCCAAAGAATAAATGTAAAAGCAACACTGAATGTTCTCTACAATGCAGTAGCAAATTCAGTAGCCTAGAGTAGTTCTGCAGTTCTCCGAGAAAATTTCGCTTTTGTCTTGATAATTGATTTCATGGAGTAAAATAAGTAATAATAAGCAATTAATCCATCAATATCATCATCTTTTCAGGAAAGACAATTTAAGCTGAATTCTTACAGTCCTTGAGAGATGAACTTTGCAACTGATGACTGTATGTTTTAACGTGTTCCACACTGACTCAACCTAGAAAAACAAGCCAAAAACAGAAGTTGAAACATCCTTTTTCCTGTGTAGCTCCGATTTGCAGTGGCAAGAAGCTAAACAACATGCTCTCCACCAGATGGCTGAAATAAAAAGAACACTCTTTCTGATTAATTAGGAAACAAATGAATCTGCTGTTAGCACAACAAGTTACCATCAGGCAACCTGGGCTCACACTAAACTTTGGTATTTGTGCTTCCCCTGCAACTGTGTTCAGGACCACGTCAAGATGTGTCTTTCATTTCAGTAACAAAACATAACACGCAAGTCCATTGTACACAGGTATCACATCAGCTGCTCCAGAACTGAAAAGGGTATTGGGCCTTTTCACAGATGAATAATGCTGCAAGAGAGAGAAGTTCCCTAAAAGAGAAAGCGCTCATCAGAATAGAAATGAATTAAAGTTTCCTGGTGCTGAGAGGAATCACGCCAGGTAGTCGCCAAGTAAAACACCACATCCCCCGTTAGGGTTCAGTGAGCGGAGGCTGGTGTGCACACTGGGGCTCTCCAGCTGGTCCAGGAAACGGAAATCCCCCGACCAGATATAGCACAAGGAGCAAGGATGTGACAGCCCGAGCAAGGGGCCAGCCCATGATTCCCTGATGAGGCTGCCAAGGATGGCTGCCAGCATCCTGAGTGGAGATTCAGAATACAATGCAGGCACTGAGGATGGAGTGGGGGAAGGCAGAAGACACACGGAACATGCACAAAACACAGCCAAGTGCATGCACTTAGAACATAACGTATGGTGCTACTGAGGTGAGTGACCTCAGGAAGCAGAGAACTGAGCTCATCCAACCCAGGGAGGTGCAGGGAGTTGCACCTAAAAGCTTTTGGTGTTATCACTATTCCTCTGCTTTCTACATAAGACCTGTAATTTCACCAACATACTGCATGAGCTCCAAAACTGAGAAAGGCATATTCACAAAACCCATGCTCTGTTGCTGAGGATTACAGAATCATAGAATGTCCCTGAGTTGGAAGGGACCCACAAGGAACATCGAGTCCAACTCCTGCCCCTGCATATGACAACCCCACATTTCACACCATGTGTCTGAGGGTGTTGTCCAGTCTCTTCTTGAACACTGTCAGGCTTGGGGCCGTGACACCTCCCTGGGGAGCCTGTTCCAGTGCTCCACCACCCTCTGGGGGAAGAATCTTTTCCTAATGTCCAACCTAAACCTCCCCTGGCACATCTTCCTGCCTGGTTTTCTCTGCATGAACAAAACTGCTTTTTTTGCACCAAACCTGATATTTTAGTACCAGTGGTTAAATAAAGACCACTTCAGAAGAACCTGGCAACGCACTGAGAAGGAACCTGCCATGTTTGAGGGCTAAAGCACAATTCCACATTCTTTAACAAGAATATGCACGCCTAAGGAGGCATAATGCCTTAGTGAGAATTCAGGGCTGCCAATGAGCCCACACCACTATAACTTAACGAGTATTTCTCCTACGCATGCAACTGAAATTCTCAAACGTGCTGCAAATTATTTTCATGGGACAAAGGTAATAGCAGAGACATTCAATAGAAACTAAATCTAAGGCTGCTTTTTAAAATCCAAGTAAAGGTACTGTATCCTCTTAGGCAATGGAGGAAGCAGGAAGCCTAAATAAAAAACAAGAAGGCTTCCTTTCCTCACACATTAGAAAAATATTCCAATAATTTTATACATATAGGGAGGCCGCTTAATTCAGCTAAATGAGCTTGTAACACTCTTCCTTATAGGCTCATGATAGTTCCTAACTGCAGGAAATACGAGGCAAAAGACCATATAAAACATTAATGTTTCAATCAAAGTGCATCTATACATTACATCACACATACAACTGAAATTACAGATCAGGCTTTTGTTTGAGCATGTAGTGTCAGAAAGTGGACCCACGCAAGCTTTCAGCAAAGACAATATTCTTTGACACGCTGTTTCAAGAAAAAGCACGTCTCTTCTGTTTGCTTATATTATGTTCTTACTCCATTTGGTGCCTCCTTGGACTTGTGTTGGAACAGACAGTGAACTGAACCTGTGCCCCGCTTCCCCATCACTCTTAATATTGCAAACCTCAAGAATATCCTCCAATGTCTCTTCTTTCCAGGATGAAGAGTCACAGTTTCCTTTATACATAAGCCTTTCCATATCTCTTACAATTGCTGTTTTCCCCAAATCTTTCCCATTCTACTGTACCGTTTCTAAGCTGAGGGAACCAGAACCGCACATGCTATAAAATACACTCATGAACCATGAACTTACACAGTGGCAACAATGATGCTGTCTGATTAATTCTCTATTCCTTCATTAATACTTCCTAGCATTTGATTTGCTCTTCTGATCAGCCTACAGCACTGAGTTCATGTTTTACGTTGCTGTTCATCATAACCTGATAACTGACTCACTCATTATAATAGTCAGCTCAAAGCTCATATTTTTTTTAGTAGAATCACAGTTGTTTCTCCCCTGTAGATCACTTGCCATTCATCTCCAGTCCAGATACATTTGGTGACTGTCAGGAGGGACCACTTATTCCTATCTTATTCTTTCCATCTTCTATCCACGTATTAGTCCATGACACAACTCTCCTTCATACACAGCTGCTCGCCTTCCTCCTGGTAGAGAACCATTGTCAAACACCTCTGAAAGCCACCCAGATCTTTTTTATTCACTTCCATGTTCAGTTACTTTGAAAGGTAGCATTTGGCTTTATGAAAGAAAAGTTGACTTTTCCCGCAGAGCTTGTATTCATTCAGGTAACACATTTCTAAATACTGCATCATGAAGTAGTCATTATCCTTGCAACAGATGAATTCTGCAACTTTGCAGACAAGATGCTAGGGAACAAAGAAATGTAATTTTCTGCCATTTTTCCTTAAAAAACACCCCCAAAAAACAACAACAACAAACCACAAAAAAAACACCAAAACACACCACCCACAACTATAAGCATTTGCTTATTTTGAAGCCAAACAACCAGGGAATTAAAGGTATCACCAATCTCTCCCCTTTATATATGGTTCAATATATGACTAAGAAGTGGCACAGACACAGTAACAACGATTCCTTCTCTTGTAACTCTTCAGCGAAGACAAGACTTTACTCATTTCTCTAGTGTTTTTTACTCCAAGGAACAGATAGTAAGCAAATATTTAAAAATAAAAAAAAATAAAATAAATCCTACTGTTTCCCAGATGTGTGGACTGTCAGCAACGACATAGCACCAGAAAATTTTCTGACTCAGAAAGTTACAGTGTCTCCCAAGTTTCCTCCTCAATCTTAGGAAAATTTCTACTACTCTTTACCAGATTAATAGACTCATTTCCATTCCCCTATTGGCTCATTTTTCCTGATCATTAAATTAAAGGCACAGGAGACTGTGTCCTTTTAGGCTCCCATCATAGTTGTTTTCCGCTAGCACACTACGGAGAACACAGGTATACCCACCTGAATTCTGAAAAGATACCGCAACAATCTGCAGGCAGTAGAGACGGGGAACTGATTCCACTTACTCCCATGTGTTCCTGCATTAACAGCAGCCACAGCCCAACCTTTAAATTTATGTCTGAATCTTGCAATGACTCTTCTCATCAAAGCTCTCTCCTAACATTTATGCTAGCAGTACCTGGAATGCCCTCAGCTTCTTTGATACTTCCAGACTCTGTATCTGGCTCGCTCATATGAACGGTGGCCAGCAGCTCTGAAAAGCACAGGACACAAGATGAGCACTGAAACCCTCCATTTAGATTACATCTCACACCAAATAACCAGTTTATCAACAAGCTAAAAAAGACCGAGAAAGCAGCACACAGAAAAATTTCAGGAATGTATAGCTCCATCATGAAAATCTCTTTTTATTCAAACTTTCTTGTTGGTTTCATTCTAGGGAGAGGCAGAGAGCTCTGTAAACAGATTTGCTTAGTTTCCGTGTCTGTTGCCAAATTTCCATCCTGCGGAACCAATTTTAAATAGAAAAAAGTGTTTCTTCCCATCCTCTGTTCCTCAGTGTCAGTCTTATTAAGGATACACAGTAAAAATTGAATGGAAATGAACTAGTCACAGTGGGGTTCAATTCCAAATGTTAACTTTTTTTTTTTTAATTGCCAAAAGAAAAATCCAGATCACTTTGATCCATAATTCTTCCTTTCTTGCAGCTATGGAAAGTTTTTTAACCGAAGGCTGCCAACAATGACCTTGTTATAAACTGGAGTTCACAGTTATTTTTATGGAATTTTGTCTCAGTAACTTTTAGCTCAAGCAGTTCTCATGAAAATATTTCCAAACCACCAACTTGGCTAAATATTTCCAGTAAAGTAAAACAATCCCCAGCTCCTAAATACAACACTATTTCTTGCTTTAACTTTACTTTGTCGTTCAGAAAACTGGTGCAGCTTTAACAATTGCAAAGACAGAAAAGGGAAAAAGGAGACAAAAAAATGTGAGAACTTCAAGCAGCCTGTAGTATCTCTGGATCATAGCAGAACTGGAAATGTAGATGAGATACAGGAAACAATCTCCCACATACACACAAATATTAATAGCAATGGCAAATAAAAACAAAATGAACACTGTAATTTGAAATAACATAGTACTTGCCTAGCAGAAAGCTCTCAAATAGATCCAGCCATTGTTAGGCCATGCTCACAGCCAGAGTTTCCACACTACCATAAAGGACCTCATAAACTGAAAGGAAAATCTGATGGACTTTGTATTATCATTTTGTTTAGCTTTTTCGGAGAGAGAGTGCAAACGAATCATTTATTATAACCCTTTTCGTATCTGTCAGATGTTCCATGTTTTATGTAACTATCACACATTTGGCAAACTCTTCCTACCTAACCATATGCTAGGGAAAAGCTCAAGCCATGGAAGAGAAACCTTCCTCCACAAAGTAAATATCCTCTTTGAGAGGAACTGTGAGCTGCACCCAGCGCTCAAAGATCTCCATGTGCTTCTCTCATCACTAGGACTGATACTTCCACATAAACCAGAACCTGCACATCTGGGCAGCAGAACTATCCATCCTGTGCTCTACAAACACAAAAACAGCCATTGCATCAGATCATTTCACATAACAGACCACAGCGCAGATGAAGTATAGAATCATTTTGGTTGGAAGAGACACTCAAGATGATAGAGTCTGACTATAACCTAAATCTGGCACTAAACCATGTCCCTAAGAACCTCATCTATAGGTCTTTTAAACCCCTGCAAGGATGGTGACTCAGCCACTTCCCTGGGCAGCCTGTTCCAATGCCTGACAACCCTTTCTGGGAAGAAATTTTTCCTAATACCCACAGAATCACAGAATTACAGAGTGTAAGGGATTGGGAGGGACCTCAAAAGATCATCTAGTCCAATCCCCCTGCTGGAGCAGGAACACCTACGTGAGGTTACACAGGAATGTGTCCAGGCAGGTCTTGAATGCCTCCAGAGAAGGAGACTCCACAACCCCCCTGGGCAGCCTGTTCCAGTGTTCTGTCACCCTCACTGAGAAGTAGTTTCTTCTCAAATTTAAATGGAACCTCCTGTGCTCCAGTTTATACCCATCGCCCCTTGTCCTATCATTGGCTGTCACTGAGAAGAGCCTGGCTCCATCCTCGTGACACTCACCCTTTACATATTTATAAGTATTAATGAGGTCACCCCTCAGTCTCCTCTTCTCCAAGCTGAAGAGCCCCAGCTCCCTCAGCCTTTCTTCATAAGGGAGATGCTCCACTCCCTTCATCATCTTTGTTGCCCTGTGCTGGACTCTCTCCAGCAGTTCCCTGTCCTTCTTGAACTGAGGGGCCCAGAACTGGACACAATATTCCAGATGTGGTCTCACCAGGGCAGAGTAGAGGGGAAGGAGAACCTCTCTCGACCTACTAATCACCTCTCTTCTAATACACCCAGGATGCCATTGGCCTTCCTGGTCACAAGGGCACAGTGCTGGCTCATGGTCATCCTGCTGTTCACCAGGACCCCCAGGTCCCTTTCCCCTACACTGCTCTCCAACAGGTCGTTCCCAAAATTGAGGCCATTTCCTCTCGTCCTATCACTTGCTACTCCGGAAACGTACGACCAAAGCAAGCTCATCCATGTACCTACAGTGGCTTTTTCACCACACAAGTGCTAGACATGTTTGCACAACTGGCCAGTAACTGACCATCACCTGTGAACAGGCCCATTCCCTGAGCAGAGTCAGAGGACACTCACGTCCCAGAGCCCACCAGCCACCACAGACTCGGTGGCAGTCGGTCAGCTGCTCCCAGCAGCCAGCCCACAGGGGACACACTGCTCTGCTTGTGACAGAAAACAACCAAAACCATCATTTTCCAGCTTTTTACTGCCGTATGAAGGGAAAATGGCAGCAGCTGTGACAAGTGGGAGCCACCACCAGAACAGGAATGAGAGGGTTGTATGGAGAGCACGTAGGAAGCTACAGAGAAACACAGGAGGGCACTTCACAGATTATTTACAGCATGACTTGGGGAAAAAGAAACCCTCCTCAAACAATGGAGCCAAAAAAGCAACCTCAGTGAGGAAGAAGATGCTGAGAAGAGTCCAGGTGCAGAAGAACGGGAGAGGTTGTCCCAGGCAACCAAAAAGGACCTTCCTTCTTGGTTCACCAGTAAGACACATTTTAGAATTTACTATTTTAGAAATGGGTTTGTAGAGCAAACTGTTAGTGCATCTCATTCACCAAAGCTTTCACCTGCAACTTATCTGTACAATTTTAAAATCTTTTCCACCAAAAGCATTTACTAATTAAATACTTAAATGTCATAAACAGTTGCATATGTTGGCAAACATGTGCCACAAGCAGTTCTCACAACACATCATCATCATCATCAGGTCATACGCTCTTTAGTAGGTTCAGCTGTAAGACCCAGCAGAAAATACCCTTTACCTTCAACATCAGGAGTTAACACATGCTGGTAGGGCTTGTATGGGTCTCCTCAAACTGCAGATGGACGAATTACTTTATCTACTAGGATTCTCAAGTCGACATTTGTTGCTGACTTTATTGGGAAAACTACTTCAGTAGCCTTTGGAGTCCTTTGAGTTGCAGGGGAAAAAAAAAAAGTCTGTAAATCAAATATATACAAGCACTCTAAAACTGTGATACACTTGAGATATCAAGAACTTGGAGAGTGCGTGATTCCAGCAACCACGGCAAGGTTTCTGAAAGGAAAGATCAAGAGTCACTGTTTTGAAAGGAAAAAGTAAGTTGTCAAGTGACCAATGGGGAGGTTGAAACTGGATATTTCAGTGCACCTGTAGAAAATAGTGCTAAACCCATCCATGAAACAAGAACATAAAAAGGATTTAAGGGATAAAAAAAAAATACAGCACTTCTTGTTTCTTCATCTAGAAAATGAGTTCTACAAGGAAGTAAGATGCAATAAGGGTGGGGTGGACAGATGGACAGGAGTAGGCTCCATAGAGACCTGCAGGTTACAGGTAACTTGTTCGGACTGAACATGTCCCATAGTCTTAGAAACGTCCTACATAGCCAGTGCAAAGAAAACAGGGAGCAAATCCTCCAACTATCTGCTGCTGGTCAGCCTTAACACAGCTGCAGCACTAGATCTGAATGTGATGGGCAAAAGAGATCTTTAGTTAACAGAGAAGGGGAAAAACTGTGCTAATTTGTCAAGTAAAAGGGACTTTAAATGTCTATTACCATGAAGTACTGCCTGTTAGGTCTAACAAGGTAACAAAGTACCGGATATTAGTTTCTAGAAACCAAATAAGGGAGACAAACTCAGAGGAAGAAAGATTTTTTCTATTTGCAGCACTAACTGATGCCATACTAGGTAAGAAGCACAGGTTTTATTAAAATAATGTAAATTTCTGCAGCAAATTGTTTCAAGCAGCTGAGAAATGCCTGCAGATGTGCAAGATGTGCAGTTTGGTGTATAATCCTGAAAACAATGGAATTTAATAGCCATTTCTGGACACTATGTTAAAGATGCCAAACTTTTGAGATTCCTTTTTTGGCCCAGTGGTATACAAACAGAATGTACATGGGTGGAAATGCTCAGATTGCAGAAAATACTCCTGCTTTGCAAAAACACCAATATACCACATGGATTACATAAAATTCTCAACCTTCCTAAGTCTCTCAAGTATACTGTGTATATTGTACTCACTTAGAGTAGTGATAAAGCATCAAGTAACTCTCCACTGTTGTCTTATGATTGACAGAGGCACAGAAAACAATGATATCAAGTCACCACTAGTTTTCAAACAGCCAATTATTTCATTCTTGTTAAAGTAAGCATGAAGAATATAAATTAAGGTGTCCTGATTCAGACATATACTGAACCTCTTTTCCATGCAGTTTATGGTACTGTTCCAAATTTAGGTTTTAAGTTAGCCAATAATGACAAAGCCTGAATTTTTCAAAAAGTCCTATATGGTCTCAGAAACAAAGGCCTCAACCCTACAGACTGAGCACAGCCCTAATGGGAATCATACTCTCCTGTGACTTAAGAAGTTTCTCTTGTAAGATTTCTCTCTGTAGGTGTGTAGGAATCTGTACTTTGAACACCTCCTAAAGGCAATCAACTTTACCTAAAAGAAATCAGACCATCTGAAGAGCTATACAATGCACTCTGTGATAGAAATCCTGACAACAGTACACATTTCACATGTGTACTGTACAGTTCTAACTAAATATTGTTAAATAAAAAGACAAAATAAAGAAAGTAAGAAACGCAACCAAGTATTTTTAAAGAAAATTTTAGAAAATACATATATACTTGTCAAACTGTCTGAAATAACCCTAATTTTTTCCTATGTGCACCTGTTATGCAATTCTTCAGCACAACTGTATCTCAGTACATCAAAAAACACTCCCATTACACTGTATTATACTTGATATACCTATGACTTCGTGGAGACTATGTGATGTGTCACAAGTTGCTACTTCCATCCTTCAATGAAAAAAGGAACATGTATTTCCATTTCAGTCCAGAGCCAGCCCCTTCTTTGATATAAAGAAAAAACACAGTCTGCTAAAGAAGTAAAAGAAATGAAATTTATCAGTTCTGTGTCTAATCTTCCCATTTCTAGCTGGATTAAGGCAGCTTCATGTGCACAGAACTCAGCATGATGTAACAACCCAGTCAACCATATCACAATACTTCACCACATTTTAAGTTCTGCAGCTTACGCGACCTCACAAATCTTCTGCATAATGCTTACTCATCCAGCTAGAGAAAACATAAATAATCTAAGAACCAATAATATACACGATTTACATGATAGGTATTGCAAACTAAGACTGTGGAACCAGTTTAAGGAACAAAAGCTGCACTAAAACTGCAAGAGGTCGGAGTGCTCAGCTGGATGACCAGGGCATGCTGTATCACATGCGATCTTGGATGCATTGCTCCCGAGACAATGAAAGAGGATCTGCAGAAGTGGCATCTCTTCAACTTGCTAGGACTCAAAACTAGTTAATGCCACACAATTTACACTTTTTTCCAAGTATTCGCCTATATTTCTCACTTGTTTGATGGTATTAGACCTCTCAGCAGACCCTGACACAGGAAAAAACCTACCAACTATTGTCACTGACTGCCTGGAGAAGAGTGACTCCATTTGGCTGAGGGACAGTGACTGAATCCACACAACACAGTCATCTGCGATAATGACGGTGTGACCAGGAAAACAGTAAAGGAAACGTGGGTGGCAAAAAGTCATTTTATGTATGTGGAGTATCTTAAGTGCCTTCATCTTAAAGACCTTTACCTGCAAAACCACCTAAACACAGAAGGAAAAAGTGATTCACTAGTAACTGCGTCTGAATTTTTCAGCATCTTATAAAAATCTAAACCAATCTTAAAATGATACCAACTTCTAGAAGATCACAGTTCTATCTGAATACTTTTAACCTACTAGTAATACTTTCAAACTACTTTCCCTTGTTTGCCTTTTCTGATGTTCATTTAACAACTTGCATTTTTCTGATGTTCATGTAACAAACAGGTACAGACAGGTTTTTTTCCCTTTTCCCATCACTAGGCTTCTGCTAAGCAGCAGGGGTAAAATCATTACAACGACATAGAGAAACATTTTGAAACATAAATTAATAGAAAGATTTCAGCAGCTTCAGTATACGGAACTACTGACAATTTAGTCAGCTCCACGCTGTAGTTGGGAGTGATTATGTTACTTTAACTGTTACTGGTCCCAACACAACTCCCAGTGATTAAAACATCTGTGCAAGGGAAAGCCAAGCGAGGGAGAACAGGAAAGAACAGAAGAAATGTTAAAATCCCCAGGAAAAGGGAAGACAGCAGATTCAAGAAGCTCTGGAAACTGCAAAGGCAAGCAGTGAACTGAAAGTGTATTTTATAAAACACACACTGTTTTCCCAGGCAGTTAAACATTTTTGTTAATGGATAACACTTCCTTAATATTTAATTTCTGTGTGGAAACATTGAGGAAACAAGGAATAAAACACAGCAAGTGACATATACAAAAACTGCCCACTCCTTTCTGCCCATGACCATCATCTTCTTCTCCAGTCTGTTCTCAAGCATCTACAGCATCAACGCAGGAAGAAGACTGTAACTAGAAGCTTAAATATGACAGAATACAGACACTTGCCTTGTATGCACACTGTCATTGTGAATTAGCCATGAGCTGACAAGCTAAAGACCTGGCTTGCAGTCTCATCATTCAATCATCCATCCAATCTCATCAATTGAGAAAGACAGTAACACGTGTCCCCCCTAGCTTAAATGACAGCAAAACTGTGGGTTGTAATCATGGGTCATCTTCAAAGGACACTTATCATTAAGGATGGTTTTGTTCAGACTCAATTGTTTATTAAGAATTACTCTTAATATGATACTTCTGTTTCTTTTACCTCTTGTATTTAGCACTATTTCAAAGAACGCATCAAAATGAGAACTTTCTGATTTTTTTAGGAATAAGCTAGCAACCAGTGACATCAGGTAAAATGCAAAATTGGTCATTTACAGTCCAAAAAATTTTACAAAAATAAGGCCACCTAGATGAACTTCCACAAATGAATCCTTAGCTAGTGCTAATCTGTGGTGCCTTATTTACAGTCTATTTTAACCATGCAGAAGCTGTCTCAAATTACCTTGGACGTAAAATTTGAAAAATAAACAAAAGCATAAATGACCACATTACACCTTTAAAAACAGTGCCACATTTGCATGTAGCATCTAATGTTTTTGTAACATGTAAAATGCATCATTTGTTCTAAAGTTGCCAAATTAAAGTTTTATTTTAATTGCACTTCTCCAAAAAAGACTGAGCAGTAGTTATTCTCTCTTTTCATGAAACCTGAGGGGCAATCCTGGCCTAGGTCAGCCAAAGTGTGACCTCAAAGGATACTGAGGGAATCAGTGGAAAAATAACAGGAAGAACAGTTACATCTCTGTAGAAAGGGTAAAAGCGAGAATCACTACTTCAGTGAGAAGATAGGCTCGCCAGTTTTTAAATACCAAGAATTCCTTAATAAGGCTCAAATCCAACAGACACCACAGCAGCATCTCTGGGAAATGACAGACAGAAGGACAGGTTCTCCACTGCTTAGAGAAACATAACCAAATCTCTATTAACATCACTTGCTTTGTGATAGTTTAAATCAGCTGAGGATCTGCCTTGAGGATAGCTGGAAATATGTTTGTTCTCTCACACCACTAGATATGATGCATACGCTTCCCAAATTCTAGAGAGTTCAAACAAAGCTCTAACCACCCATCACAGACATTTCCTCACAAGTTTATCTTTCTCTGTTGCACCCCCACTCACCTTTCTTCCCAACCATATCAATCTCAAACATTTGATAACAGCTACAGGAAATATATGGCAACAGAGTTCTGTGACAGCATATAAACACTACCAAAAATATATTTTATTACCGGAAAATATATTTTTAAAATTGCACTTAGCCAAGTGTTAAACATACCATTTTTCCATCATTCTGACAGGAATGTTTTTATCCAAGTCAAAAGTAAGGAAGAGCTTTTAGATAAGGATATACACCCTTTTCCAAATAACTGCACTTTCAATAAGATTCCTGTTATATTTTAAGCAGATCCATATTTTCACCTCGCTGATGTTATAAATGATCCCACGTCTACCAGAAACTGGAGCACCTGAACTGCGCTTCAAATTGATCCTCCCTACTCAGTCTGTCCCTTCTGCTGGTTCTCCCACTCCAGATGCACCCTCTATTCCAAGGAATTTTCAACAAAATATTTTTGTTGTTTGTTCCAGAAACTGAGTGATGGGAGACGTGACATGCAGGTAATTTTTTACTCCCTCTAGGTCTAGATCAGGTATAATTATTATCAGTTTGCAAAAAAAAAATCACTTCCGTGTGGCAAGCAGTTCAACAGCATTCAGTCCAGGTTAAGTCCTTAAATAAAAAACACACTACAAAATATTTTATATAATAAAATTTCTTACCCATGCAATTACAGACTCACAAACTCATTTTTACTAAATCATGTATTTTAACTTAGAAAACATACCAAATAGTTACGACAAGTCAAAAAATGCAAAGGTGGAGCTGTGTGTGTCAACATTGGACACAGTATTTGATAATGAAAGTGCTGCTATTTTAAACATGAGCAGCAGCTGGATGAATTTGAAAAGCCACATCACAGTAAAGCAACATGAGAATTTCAAGAGAAACTAACTTAAAAATTAAATCCATCGGATATTTAATAACTGGTGCTGCTAACATCTTAAGGAGAAAAATTAGTCTGCAACTTGATTATTCCAGAAATTAAGAACAAAAAAAGAGGCTAAATGCACATAGGGCAAAGCAAGTGCTTTGGGATATGCACAACAGACAATTGTATTTAGTTTTCCTTCAAGCTCTAAATCACATGATACCCTCAAAGTTACCTTTTTATTTAATCTTTGACCAAATGCACTTTATTTCCTCACACAGATGACAAATTATTTTCATTACAGTTCTCAAGTAGGGGTGAAGGAATACTAAAAAACTTGCCTTGATACAGTAAAAAAACAATTGGCTATCAAGAAAAAAAGAAGACTCCTAAACCAAGATTTAAAGAATAACTTGGAAAATTAATTCAGACATCAAAGCAGCATGGTAAAACGAACACTGGGAGCGTCCGAGAAAAACGAGCAGTCAGAGAAATACTACCTTTGGCATACTCTTGATGACAAGCAGCTCCATGCAAGCCCTGAGGAATGGAAGATATTCCGTAATTTCTTTCCAGGTGCTACTTTATATTTAATTTCAAATGTGAATGACGGGGTTCCACTTTCAGAGCCACACCGGTCCTGTAAAGGCCATGTACCCAACTGAGTACACCAGAAACAGTTGCTACCCTGTTTCCCTGAAAATAAGCCATAGCATGATTTTTCAGGGTTTTTGAGGATGCTCAAAATACAAGCCCTACTCCAAATGTAAGCCCTAGTTACAGTTCATTCAAAAAGTCAATTTAAATAGTGTCCAGGCAGCTATACATGTAAAAAAGTAAGCATCTTTCGGAGCAAATATTAATAGCAACCCTGCCTTATTTTCAGGGAAACAGGGTATTTCCCACAATTAATATAACCACCACCCTGCTAAACTGGCATGGAAGTCCTCACACCAGTACTCCTGTGGCGTAACTCTTGACGTTAAAATAGCAAAAAGATCTGCCCAAAATCTGATGAGAAGCAGCATCTTACCTAGAACACCTCCCGTTCAAATGTGAAACAAGGTCTCCCCATATAATAAAGCAAATCCAAAATTCAGAAGGCAGACAAGCTATGTCAGCAGGCAAGGCTTTGGTGTGACCTCCCCGTATGTGAGGATCTCACAGTAATTAACTGCAGGTTTATTTGGTGGGGGCTGGGATACTGTTAGCACAGCATGTCTTAGAAGGAAAAAAAAAACCTTGCAACTCAGTTTTTGGTATGCTCCTAATATTAAAACAGTTCATAAGTAACCAGCTGAAGAAAAAGTGAACTTGAATCTACCCACCACACCTAGTAACTTTTTTTCTGAGACAGTTCTTTGTTAGGAGGATTTCACGTTCAAGGTGACAGACTGGAAGTAATGAAATGTGAACCCTACCATTTCTCTTCAAAATGATAAGTAACAACACAGGGAGCTTCTCACATTGTCCAGTTCAATTTCGTTCTCACTTGGTTATAGATGGGGAGTAATTCCACTACAATTAATTAAGTTACCTCAGAGGCTGACAAGGGAAGCAGCAGTCTGTCTGCAGCGCGACACAGGGGAAAGACGACTGTTCTCCCACCACGGCCATTCATTTTTAGCCTCAAAGAACATTAACCCAGTTCATTTGCACTAACGACCAGAGCCGTTCAATCAAAAAGCAATTAAAGTTCTGCAAAATTCAAGTCCTAAAGTCCAATCCTACTTTTTAGGGAAGTATCTTTAATGAACAATGTAAAGACAAGCCCCAGAAAAGAGCTTTCCAGCCTTCCGTAGTAGTGACTGCTGTGAATTCCATTTCCATGTTTAATTCTCCCTTTTCCTTGCAGAGGGAATAAAATGCATTAGCGAACTAAGACATCCACCCCAGAACCAAGCAGCTAAACGTCTGGAGCAGCGTACCTTGGTTTATTTGTGAGTCCGCCCCAAAATGCACAAGACATCAGACATAAGGTCAGTTTGCAGGCCTGGGCTGGTGTGAATGAGTAAACTACAGACGAAATTCAGCTATATCCACGTTCCTTGACTTCATAAACAAGAAGAATTAAAAACAACTTAAACACAGCAGAACTCCTCACCACCACTTCTAGGTATTTTTTTAACGGTACAGGGTGATGGAAACAGATGGACGCAATTTCAAAGCTGTATATAGGGTGTTTCAAAAAGATGGACCAAATTTGAAATCACTCTCTCTCACCAACCAGGACCTGCCCATGAATGAAATTCTTACCACTTGAAAGGGCAGAGCATAGCATTTCAAATAATTACTGCTAGATGCCTCATTAAACCATTTGTAAATTCTTGTGTAATTGTAACATGTTGCCATAACGAAATGTACTGCTTTGAAATTTGGTCCCTATTTTTGAAACACCCTGTATTTACACATTTTTGGACCTAATTCACCGCTCCTGTATTCTGTTTTTAGTTTATCCATTGGTTTCTCCCACATCTACCTCAGACCTCCAGCTTTCTCTCAGTCAGCCTCCTCCCTGCATGGCTCTGTTTATTCTCCTTTCACTTACTCCTCTATAGTCCTTTACCACACACAGCAGCTCCCTGTATGGAGCTGTTACCACCTCACTTTGCTTTCACCAACAGCAGAATGAACCTGACATTCTTACCCAGTCACGGACAGGTCACTGTCGAGTATTTTGGAGACTGAACTTCATTTAGCTGATTTGCTCACGCAGACTGCAAACTGGCACCAGGAGGACAGAACTTAAGCACAGCAGGGGGAAGAGAAGCAAGCTGAGACAGGCAAGGGGGCAGACGCACCCCATATTCTTTCGGGGCTCTGTATGGCACAGGTGTTACCTCACACAGCTCATCATAGAAAGCAGCCTGTGCATAAGAATCCTCGTGCTGCAGATACTTTCAAAGAAAAGACTACTCGACTACTGGAACACAGTGGAATAAAAAATAGAATGTGCAGGACACAAAACTTCTAATGGAAACACAGACTAGATACTAGAGCACTAAAATACCACAGGCTGCATTACAGAAGACACAGTATCGATACTTAAAAATTAGTGTACTTTATTAGCATTGGGAAAAATAAATTCGAGGTGACCAGCACGTGACTGGGTACGATTAAAGACAGAAAGCTGAGCTGCACAGAGCTGAGAGAGTCACCTTTGCACAGTGGTGGCTCCTGCAAACAGGAGCCGCAGGGTGGGCAGGCACCTCCCAACCCAAGCAAGGCGGCGCAACTCAGAGATACTCGGCTCCTCTCTGCATTAAATCTACATCAAAAAGTCACGACTGTAACATTAATCTGTACTTTAAATCAGTACCCAAAAGGCATTTTTGGAACTTTCTTTTTGTATTCAGTATTCTCTTTCTCTCTTACAATCACCGAAGATGGATACACATCTCTGGCTCTAATCCATCCAAAACCACATGGGTCCTCTGTATTCCTAACAATATTTATTGACATTTTGATGGGGCCACCCTTATTAAACACAAGAACAAAGAAAAGTTACTTATTAGTTTGCGTGACAGATGGACATTAGTCTGATTTAACCAGCCATTCCAGATCCATTTCCACTTTTATATGACAACATATGTTGTTGTTATTTACTGGGAGTGATCACACAGGTTACTGGGTAATTTTACAACAACCTTGGCCTAACTTTCAGACAATAAGTATTTCTATATTTAGTCTGATGGCTTAAAGTGAAATAATTCTACTAGTCAAGGCACTTCCTCTGTTTAACAACAGAAACGCAGGGATTTCTGGATTTTGCAGGTCTTCAAGCCCCACTGGCAATCTCCAATCTCCCTGCAAGAACCTGCCACACAATGTTAACAAGCTGCGCAGGAGGAAGAGTTAGAAGCTATGCATCTCACCAGACACAGCCT
The DNA here is from genome assembly GCF_036013475.1 of Columba livia. Classification (NCBI taxonomy): domain Eukaryota; kingdom Metazoa; phylum Chordata; class Aves; order Columbiformes; family Columbidae; genus Columba; species Columba livia. The sequence goes on from NC_088603.1 coordinate 106,802,083, forward strand.
CAGTAACTACAGGGAAGCTCAAACACACTGAACTCCGTGACCAGCACCATGTAGATCAAGGGGATGTTTTTTTCATCTGTTTTTCAGCCCATTATAAAAAATTGCTATCCCTTACTGTAATGCAGGCAACGTTATTTTCCAAAGTTATTCTTTATATCACCCATTCACCCACATCACCCTTTCCTTGAGTCACTCCCAAATCCAGCTACTTCTAGTTGCTGACACAATTAAACAAGCATTTTTATAATACTGGTCCCATACTGGGTCATTTATAGAGGTTCCTTGTTTCTAAACAGATTTTTTTCTTGTTATTTTTCTTATAAATTCCTCCTGCTGCCTCCTGCAGTTTTTTACATGCAGACAGGTCTTCGGACCCCTGGAGAGGCATTTTCCCCAAACAAATGAGTGCTCTGTATTCACATACATCTGGGGCAGACCAAGATCACAGAACATATGCATGTGTGCTCCCAAAATGCTGACAGTAAAATTCAACCTATCAAGAAATCATCATTTAAGCACAGTTCATTCTATTAAACAAGATACTTCCGAGTAAAACGTATCAAGGCACTGATAGAAGACTCACATGTCAAGGTGCAAAATGAGACAGGGGAGGGAGTCCACAACATTAAGGTTATCCTCCAGAAATAAAATAAAAAAAAACTCAAAACCTCCACCTCCTATCATCAGCTTAATAGTCCTGAGTATTTGCTTTCTCTTCATAACATCACCAGATTTAACATATACATTTCAAGAAAACAGAAGGACAATTTTTATCTTTCTATAGTGAATTTAAATGAAAGGAGATTACAGTCTGAGAAGCACATCCCCAAAGTACCTCCTGTCTCTGCAATTTTATGTGAAATAATCTGCAGTGATTATTCATATTGCTATAGATTAGAAAATTTACACTGATACGCTTTGGGGCTATTTCTCTTAACAACAGCAGTTTTACAGAGGGGTCCTCCCTTCCAGGTTCAGCACACCACAAACAAAGGGTTTATCAGATTGCATCCAAGGCATGAATCAGTTATTCAAGATGCCTCCTACAGAAAGCAACAGAATTAAAAGAGGGATGGACAGCAAGGGGGGCTTCTAGTGTGAGGCAAACACAGGTACAGTGTCAGATCACACATCAATCATCTCCAGTGTTGTGGTAGGTGAATGATGTATTTCTGAACAAAGCCACCCTCTAATAAAAGGGCCTCTCTCGAAGCTGATCTTTCATAGTTCCAGAAGAGTAGTCATGTTACCAGAGTATGTGATTTTAAATACAATGTTCATTCTTTCACAAATAGTTTAAAGAAAAAAAAAAATAGATCCCACTGTTAAATCTGTCTTTGAAATCCACAGATGGAACCACAACAAGTCAGCTTGTCCAAACTCATGTACACTAACTCCCACCCCAAAATGCAGTCCCCCGGAGGCCCTCACTACAGAGGATGTCTTCACTGCCATTCAACAGTTCTTTCTCTGCACTCCAGAAAGGTTGTGGAGGTAACTCAGACCCTTGCTATTTTTTGTGCTGTGACTGAACATGACAATTTACATTTGATTTCTGACACAAATTCTTCATGCTACGTCCCCTCTAAAACACCTTATATGCAGATGAACTCAATGCTGAGCCAGGACTGCTGTTCCTCCTCAGAATGAGGATAGGAACTTAAGTTCCATGTGTTGAGGCCTGCCCAAATCCTTCTCTGAGAAAAAGTCCTAGCACAGCAGAAATGCTGGTGAGCTATCTGGCTGTTCTAAAAAGGAAAAAAAAAATATATAGAGAGAAAGACAGAGAGAGAGATAAAAGTCCAATATTCTAATTTCATAAAACTTTGTATATTGTTCATATTACCATAGTATCTAAGCACTTGCCACTATGTGCTAAGCACAAGCTAATGAAGACTAGGTAAGTGCCTTTCATCTGATAAAGAACTGGAATGGCTCCAATGGGAAAAAAAAAAAAAAGTGAAATAGTAAAACTAAACAGAAAAAGGAGAGTTCTTTCCAATGTTTCCCACTGCCACATTACATGCCATTGCTCCTACTCTATTAAGTCCCAACCACACAACAAATCATATTGGAAATTCAACTTTTAAATGGTTGAGTAAGTGGGGGAAGAAAAGGAAATGATTAATCTTGTAGTGGAGGATAAAAATCACAATGAATCTATTACGTGGCTCTCTAGTGAAAGCCAGGGCTCTTCTGAAGCATACAGAGTACATTGGATTGACATGCAGATTCCCAGTCAAACTGAACACATCTCTGAAATGTTAACTCACTGAAATGTAAGGAAGAGCCATTACAGTGCAAATGAACAGTCGTCTTTGCAGAAAACTAGAGTAGAAAACGCATTTTATCACAGAAAAAACAGCACCTAAAACAGATACAGATGAAGCCTACTATAAAACTATTGTGCCACAGAGAAGTCTGAGCTCTTTATGATGCAGATCTAAAACACAAACACACTTGTCTTCAGATTGGCTCTCAAACTCAAGAATAAATTTGAATTTTGTAAGAATAATTATACACTTGGACCTGTTTTCTTTATTTATCTATTATTAGCTGTAGTTTAGTTGTCAAGACAAAAGTTTCCATTTCTACAAAGAGCTTCGACTGTAAGCAAAATGTCTCAGTCAATATCAAATGTTCATCAGACAGGCCTTGTCTATAGCCAGGAAACAAGTGTTATCTCCTCAGGGCAGGGTCAGGCTGCCACCAGAGCAATGGAAACCAAACACAAGGAGACCGGTGGAAACTGGTGGAAATTCAAGAGCAGCCCACCTTACACACCAGTCTGGCTGCGCCACTTGGCTTCTGTGCCACACATTACTGCAATGGCCACTCCAAAGCCAACTGTGATATATGATCAACTGATCAACGTAGATGTCTCAGTAGACATGGATACCTAGACAGATTTATTTTTTACCATGTGATGTATGCATAATAGCAACAAACACAATGCAACATGAGTCACACCAAAAAATCTTTTATTCACAGTATTCCTATATGTCCAACAGTCACCACTGGGAAAGCCTGCCAATATGCAATTTAATTTTTGTAAATCCATGTACCTTAGGATCACATCTGTTTTCCTTATACTCAATTTTTCTTTCAAAAATAAGTATTTTGTATTGAAAAAAAATGAACAGTGGGCCAACATAATCGAAAGAATGTTGATATCCTTTAGAGTCCCAGACTCAGACTCTTCCCTGTGTAACAGTTCTCATATATAAAGACAAAACAACACACAGCTCCTTGGAAGGTAGCTGTGTAATATGCTCCCTCTTTTCAATCATCTTCAGGTTTACATGAGCCATAGGTTGACAAAACACCATAACAGTCTACCCAAAGCATTTTTCTCACCCAACTGGTATTTATTCAACACACAGAGCAGAAAAGGACAGAGGGAAGGATACTCGGGGGTAACTGCACAGAATACTCTGAAGAATTTAGATTCAGTTATCACAGAATGTAAGGAACCTTAAAGATCATCTGTTGTTCCAACCCCCCTGCCACGGGCAGGGATACCTTCCACTAGACCAGGTTGCTCAAAGCCCCATCCAGCCTGGCCTTGAGCACTCCCAGGGATGGGACATCCACAACTTCTCTGGGTAACCTGTTCCAGTGCCTCACCACCTTCTTTCTTACATCTAATCTAAATCTACCCTCTTTCAGTTTAAAGCCATTATCCCTTGTCCAATGACCTTGTAAAAAGTCCCTCTCCAGCTTTTTTGTAGGTCACCTTTAGGTACTGGAAGGCCACAATAAGATCTCCCTGGAGCCTTCTCTTCTCCAGGCTGAACAACCCCTACTCTCTCAGCCTGTCTTCACAGGAGAGGTGCTCCAGCCGACCAGTCATCTTCATGACCCTCCTCTGGACTTGCTCCAATGGGTCCATGCTCTTACTATGTTGGGGCCTCCAGAGCTGGACGCGGGACTCCAGATGGGGTCATACCAGAGTGGAGTAGAGGAGCAGAATCAGCTCCCTTAACCTGCTGGTCACGCTTCTTCATCATCAGTCATTTCATTGTAAAGATCCATATGACTAGTTTTTTCTTTATATATTACGTACATGTGTTTGCATATACACCTCCCCTACGTAGTCATCTTATTCTTTTAATCTCTTTGCCTCTCTAAATATATGTTTACTTAGAGAAAGCAACTGTGCCCTAAACCCCAACCTCAGATGCAATCCTTCCCCTCTGATGGAATGCTTCATAAATACTTACAGTAATTAGGTAAGAACACTTATTTTGTTCCAAGAACAGATGGGAATAAACAACCTGAAAGTATCAGTATTAGCTCTTGTTAACTCAGTTTGCAGGAAATCAGAATAGCTCACTGGCAGTAAAACAAAGAAAAGGGAAAAGGCAAGTAGAGAACAACACTGATGTACAAATAACCTCCTCAGAACACCATACTGAGGGATATGTGGGGAAGGTGTCTGGCAAATTGAAAGCAGTACTCTTTAGCAACCAGCATTTTTGTCAAATTTGCATTTCCAGGGGTACAAGAGTATTGTTGCCTGCATCTCTATGTTGGAATCGCTCCTCAGTTCAGCCAAGGCAACAGGCACTCATTTGTCAGATTTAAATCTTCTGGATTAAATCTTCTGGCCCCTCCTTTTTAAGTACTATGTTTTATTTTTATCTTACAGGTTATTTTCAACATGTGGCAAAGTAGTCCCTATAATGTCTGAATGAATCATTTAGTTTGCATTAAACAGTGCCACTGATAATTTATTAAAATATATTTATTTTCCTTTAAGTTTCCATATTTACTTTCAACCAGTTTGAACCAGACATATCATGAAGGAAGGTTATAGTTGCCTGGGTTGTTGTTTTTACTTATAATTTCATCATAAGACTTCAAGAAGATCTTTTTTACTTTTTTAAGTCATTGCTTCTTTCTGTATCTTTGACAATGCATTGTAAACATGACACAAAAATTCAAAATTTCAGCACTGACATTGAACAGTTTTTTATTCCTAACAATAACACAAAGTTCTTAGATGTTTAAAATACACTTGAATAATCACAAAGTCAAATTCAGGCCTGGCACCCAGGAAACTCTTACTAAGCTAAGATTCCCAAAGTTTGTGGAAATGGATGGAGAAACAGTTTGAACAGTAGCAAGATGAAAATTAATTTAACAGTGACAAGAAGATCTAGATGTCATCTTGGTGGTTCTGGATGGCACATGGTCCTCTACCCCAGCCCATTTAATTAAATAACGTATGGAGCAAGACCATGTAAAACGAAGACAGGAAATGGAGTCTTATTCCTTCCTTAAACATTTGAGATGGCACCAATCTAACAGCTGCTCATGCAAAGAGAAGAAAAATAATAACTGATTTGGGGGGGGGGTAAAATTATTACAAGCCTCTGTAATGTATACTTTGTATTGGGTTTTTTTGTGTTTTATAAGTCCTTGCTCTAGTTCATACCGGATTTCAAACATCCATGAAATTTAATTTCTAGTTTTCTATATGCTAGCTTCATTTTAAAGGTTCTAGACCAAGAAAAACACATTTGTAAATCTAATTAACCTATGTATATGCACTATAAGCATGCTTGGGTTTTGCATTATCCATGTTACTCTACCCCATTTTATCAGTAACTTTCAATTATATGGGGTATTGTATCTGTACTATTTACCTTTTACAGGCTATCTAAAAAGAAGATGAAAAATATTAATAAGACCCATAACTTTTTTTTAATTTAACCTTAACAGATAAAACAACATTTTCAGACAAGTATCATCATGAATAATTGCTCAACAATAATTATTAATTAAAAACAAACAATGCAAAAAAATACTTCATGGTCAGCTCTTTGCAGGACCATTTGACACTACAAAGGCCACGCAGTATTCATAACACAGGCATACAACCAGCAAAGAGAAGATTGCACAATGATATTCATGCCACTTCAGTCAAATTCTAATTAGATGGTTTTACATTCTGACATGGTTTTGGTGAAAACAGACATACCTAATTACAACATGACTTGTTTATCCAGCAGTGTGTAAGGTTTTGACTGTAAAAGTGACGTTCACAAAACAAAGGCACCCTGTAGCATGTAATTTACTTTGATATGAAAAACCCTGAACAGAAAAAAAATTACGCTGTGTCAGCAATCAGACAGCTACACAGAAATTAAGAAGGTAGCTAATTGCTTTGGCAGACATAAATAGCAAGTACTTTAAAATGAAGCAAGTTGATTTTGTACCATCTACCATTTCTAGTGGATAAGACTTTGGTGTGATAACTCACTATAGGTATTTCCGCTACTGGAGGTAGACATGGTGTCCACCCTCAATTGTGTATTCAAGGTCTAGTCCCTGGCTGAGCAAAGTTGAAATAAGCCTGTTGGCGCTCACAGTATTCAAGTCTATCACACATTCAAGCTCACAGAACAAACTTTCAAGGCAAAAGTCAAAGACACTCATATTTTTCACCTATTTTCTAAGCCTCTTTCCTCTAACATAAGTAGCATCAAGATTATAACACAATATAGTGCCAAACAGAAACCACTCGGCATCAAGCACACTTTCCAAAGTCAAATATTTGTGTATGCTGGTTCTTTTCTTTTCTTATTCTGAACATCCAAATACAAAGACAAGGACTTAAAACTTTATCACTGTGAGACCCAAGCAACAGGATTCCCAAAAATACTCTAGGAAGATGTACCAACATCCTCTACCTCCTTTTTTTCAATCAGTATGTGTTACAATGCTATCTTAGTATACACAAACTAAATTGGAGAAAACAGTCCAATTTTATGTTAATTATTTCAGCAGAAGTCAAGCCCATAATCTACTTTCATAACAGCACTTCTACATAACTGGACAGGAACACTTGATGACATGAAAAATCACATATACATCAATATATATGAAGGGCTAGAAGAAGAAAAAAAATGGCTAATGAGAAAAGACCTGACATAGGCAACACTATGCTCTTCAGAAGCAAAACCTCATTTGGTTTATTATTAGACTCAATTCAAAGTTCAGAAACATAGCGCTGGTTCAAAATGATTAATTTTCTGCACATACCTTTCATTTGTAGGAACCATTAAAGTCCACAGGATTAGCAGTAGGTAAGCAAAACTGAGAAATGGGCAGTAGGACATATAAAAAACTACAAAAATAAAGAGGACCTTGCATAGGACCATACATATACATGTAAGAAATGAAGATTAATATTCCTAGCAATCAGTTCAGACAAACTATAGCTGAGACCAAAGAGCAAGATACCCCATCTTCTATACAATAATATTTACTCTTCATAGTAAAACAGATATGAAGAAGAATGAAGCATCAGAACAGAGTTTTAGTCATCTCCCTAATCAAGGCCCAAATTTGCAAAGAAAGTAAGGGAACTTAAAAATACCAAAGCAAATAAATGTAACTAAATAATACACTGCAAAGCTCCCAAACAAGAAGTTTTCAGTTCTTGTCAGAAATACTTCCATGGATCTGTTTGCCGCCAGAAATCCAATGCATCACAGTATCACAGTATGTTTGGGATTGGAAGGGACCTCAAAAGATCATCCAATCCCCCTGATGGAGCAGGAACACGTAGATGAGGTCGCACAGGAACATGTCCAGGCGGGTTTTGAATATCTCCAGGGAAGGAGACTCCACAACCTCCCTGGGCAGCCTGTTCCAGTGCTCTGTCACCCTCACTGAGAAGAAGTTTTTTCTCAAATTTAAGTGGAACCTCTTGTGTTCCAGCTTGATCCCATTACCCCTTGTCCTATCATTGTTTGCCACCAAGAAGAGCCTGGCTCCATCCTCATGGCACTCACCCTTTATATAAACATTAATAAGGTCACCCCTCAGTCTCCTCTTTTCCAAACTAAAGAGCCCCAGCTCCCTCAGCCTTTCCTCATAAGGGAGATGCTCCACTCCCTTAATCATCTTTGTTGCCCTGTGCTAGACCCTCTCCAGCAGTTCCCTGTCCTTCTGGAACTGAGGGGCCCAGAACTGGACACAATATTCCAGATGTGGTCTCACCAGGGCGGAGTAGAGGGGAAGGAGAACCTCTCTCCATCTACTAACCACTCCAGATGTGGTCTCAACTGGGGTTGTTTCAAAACAGAAATTTTTCTTGTAACATTTTCTTTTGATGACACTGATCATGCAATAAAAACTGAAATTGGCATTTTATATTATTTTGTAACATGACTGTTTATCCTAAATGATTTTTTCTTTTGTTTTGCATGGTACCATACAAGACTACAGAAGAACACTTCAATCCAATATAAATGCAATGTTCTGGAAAAATACAAAAAAGCTTTTTTCATTGGTTTTAAACAATTAAGTTTTGATACAGTAAGCTTTCCAGCAGGATGTAAAATCCCTTTCTCACCAAAAGCTTATTCGGTGCTACTCTCACCCATCAAAGAGTTACATCGGAGAGGACTTCTATGTTTTTATGAGGTAGAAAAGACTCCTTGATTGTGTTTTATTTAACAAGGGATAGTAGCCCTGTGGCAAAAGGGATACAAATAAAAATCCAGCCATTCTTATCAGTGAAGAATTGTCAGCTGTTTCCCTTCTCAGAAAGTAAACTGCAAGATTCTTTACTAATTACATGGACAAGACGTTGAAGAGACCACCTCAAGGAAATAGAAGTGTTGATTAATTTAAACACACCTAACAGCTTCTAGCTACTCATGACTCCCTCCCACTTGCAACAGGAGTTTGTGTCAACTTTGCTCTTTTCTGGAACTTACTCAGAGTTTTTAGAATCAAAGGTTGTCTTTTTCTCATCATTTTCTTCCACTTCACCTTTACTGCTCTTCTGCCCAAACACAAGCAATTCAAAACATACAAAAAAAAAAAAAAAATCAAGTTTTGAAAATTAAGATCTAAGTATCAAACTTCTAGATTCAAGAGTATTTCTTCAGAAAAGCCTTTGTCCTATTACTGCAGGCTGGACTCGATGAAAGTCCCTTCTAACCTGAATTATTCTACAGTTCTCTTTGTATCCCTAGAAGATGAAGCAAGAGTGAGTACGGTTCATCTGTTCAACCTCTGTTTAGCGTGGACAACTCTACACTCCTCCATGGATTTGTCCTGGTTTTACTTTCACCTACTTTTTCACCTTAGATCTGCCACTATGTCCACAAAAAAGTATTTTACACCTGTAAGAAGAGAGGCCTCTAGTGTACAGCCAAGAAAACATTTTTTTCTGTGCCTCATCTGGGATACGTTTCTCAGCCCTATTTAGGACCTGCATAGACTACTAATTTTTCCTTGAAGTTCACAGATTGTTTAAAATAGTGGACATGGATAAAAACAATGTCATGTAACATTTACCAAACTCAGTAGATAGCACTGTCTCAGCTCCAATCATACAAACAGTTGTATTCAGAAAAAGCTGAGACGGTCTCTCAATTCCCATTGAAGTGAATGTGACGCTGCATTTTAACTGCCTTGCAAGATATGAATCAACATTTACTGATGGACCCAACCATATAGCAGTTTATCTGAATACACATATGCATTTTTCCACATTAAATTCACTAGATTGCCTCAACACAGATTAATATAATTGCCATTAACATAAAACATTATTGTCATCTAGATTTGCATTTCTCCTGTTGTTTTGCCCCCTTCTCAACTCTGACTCACATGCAGATTAGAAATCAGATCAGCCTAGAATTTGCAACAGTGACTTAGCCTCTTTGGACTAAAAATAAACGGCAGATAGAGTGGCTGGAAAAAAAAAATATCGATGACAGTCTGTCCTGATGTGCTCTATTTTACCACAGCAAGAATGAGCAGTATTTGAAGTTTATAGGGCTTCTCTTCCCACAGTACATTTCCACCACAATTCCTGGAGCTCTGACTTTGCCGGGCCATCTGAGACTACTAACATTTAGAACGCGTACCTTTGAAGACTGTGAACCCCTTAATCTTGCATAAACATTTCTGTTAAAGCCACTGAGTGAAATAATCACGTGGTTTATTCCATGTAGCCGGGCAAAATGTTTACAATTCCAGCTCTGACTGCCACAGGAGGAAATCCTCGCACAGCTCCGTGTGCTAAAATAATACCCTAAAGTAGTAGCAGCGTGATTGGATTTCTACACGCATCTAAGGTCACCCAGGTCTTGCGTCTCGTCTGCTGATCCCTCTGCCACCCAGACACCTGCACTGCACGGGACCCCCGAACAGGAAGGCTGGAGCCATCTCCTAACAATGGGCTCACTCTGAATTTGGGAGCGCAACATCCTGAAGTAGACAAACAGATCAAACCCATCGAGCCACAAACTTCCTGACATTCTCCAGAATGGGCAGGCGTTTGTCTCCAGAGCATGGAGGGTTTTGGTATTAATTTGAAGAGGGAGGAAAGCTGGAGTCTGCTACGCAGAAACCTCCAGTCAAATAAATACGTCATTAAGCTAACTAGCTACAGGATTGTCTAGCAGATGGATGACATCTTGGTTGCTAGTGGAACACTTTTCTATAGCCTTGTTTGAGGCAGACACATATGGCTCTCCCAAGCATTGATGCAAGCTCCCAGATGGACTAGATCATTGCTGACACCTTATTATAAACCCTAGAGATGAAAGAAGGGAGCACAGTTTTTGAATCACAACATAGGACTCTGAAATATTCAGACTTCCTAAAAATCAGGTTTACAACAGAATATCTTCTTTCTGTTTAAAGAAGCCACTTCTAACCAGCAACAGAAAATAGGGGAAAATGCTATATTGAGCACTATTAGAAGAGTCTTGAGGAAACCTAAAGACCACAATATCCTTAATGTGAATGTATATCATAACTACATATATGGAGTTACAACTATTACAGTTCTGAGGATGCAAAAAATTATCTGCTGTGCAGCTGTTACTGACACCAAAGAGCTTCCATCTGGAATTCCTTGATTGGGGTGTAAGGGGAAAGCAAAGAGGAGGAAGCCATTTAGACATTACAGATGCGTGATGTCTCTGAAATGTCTGTGTCCTAAAGGACTGGAAAGGAAAAAAAAAAGAGAGAGCGAGCGAAAAGTCTAGCTACAGGAGCAACAGGAAAACCAGCAGAAATATCTGGGAGAGAACAGAACCAGTTGCATACAGCATTTAGTTTTTGGTAGGTGTCAGAGACACCCGAGAACATCTCAAGTACAGGAGGGGGCTATGGTGTGTTTCACACGTCAAGGTCAGAAACGGGAAAAAAGAATTCCATTTGACATTTTTAGACTGTGAAGAGAGACGATCCTTAGTATCCAGTAAGAATTTTACTCTTCACCTTCACCTAAATGTATGACTCAGGATTATCAGTAAGATGACTTAATACATATTTTCTCTTGCCTCTAATATCTGTAAAACAAAAAAGTTAGATCTTTGAGAGTGTTCCAACTCTGTGACAAAACTTTTCAATTTTAAAAACAGATCAACTTACTGACCCTGGGAATATGTTTGGAATTCTATACATTCATGAGTCAGGGAGATACTTAAGCTGCTAAAACCTATCTGCCTCTCCTGCAGTGGCCATAAACTTAACAAGTATGCAAGCATCTTGGAAGCGTCAGCTAAATGTACAACAGCTAATATATCAGAACTCATTTGTCTCTCCATTTTCTAAAAGGACACTTGTGCTTTTGGTATCTTCAACCATACAATTGTTCCCAAGTTTTCATTCACAGCTTTTAGCCAATTGAAAGTTCACAAGGATGGTGGTTTGGTTTTTTTTTTAATAAGGAGATTACAACAATCCTTGAATCGTCTTATAAAATAGAATGTTTATAAATAAAGGGACAAGAGTATCATCTTCCTCTTTAGGGAAATCATACAATCTCTATCTCCCTCAAATCATGGACCTCAAAAGGAATGTCCAGGAAAAGCCTCCATTTTGTAAGGGCATAGGTAGAACAAAATTCCCAGCTATATACACAGCATCTGCAATTCCACTGGACGGTTCCTCTTCTCTGCAGTTCTGTCCCTCCAGGAGACAAGTTCAGCTGGGCAAAAACAAACAAGAAAAAGACAACTATCTCCCTTCTTTCTCAGAACCCTGAAGAATATATGCTTCATTATTCATTTTAATGAATATAAAAACTTCAGAATATTTTTTTCCTTTATGTCAGGGAGGTGCAACATGCAAACCTCTGTGGTCAGGGCTGACATGACAAAGAGTAAATTAAAGCCTTTAGGCAACAAAGGCTTGGATTCTCCTGAGGTGCTCCTTCAGAGGAATTCCCAATTGAAAAGGAAGGCAAAGAGAGATATTAATCAGCATGCATGAAAGCACAATGAAACACAGCTCAGAAGGGAACTAGCCAGTTCATGGGCTGCAACATATTTTCCGATATTATTAATTTGTCTCCAAGCAGACAACCCCCCAAAATCTTCTAATTTCCTACTGACTGAAGGCTTCAGTTTTACAACTGTCAAATAGAATGGATTTTTTTCTTACTTTTACTCATTAGAGAACCAACAGTTTCAACATGTAGATACTGCAGATCACTGCAGGTCCCCAAATCTGAAGTAGGTCTGCACAGATTTCTCAGTCCTTGACTCTGCAGCAGACTTCTCACACAGGCTGCTCAAGGAAACCACATGTTCTTCGAAACATGGTGTCCCTGGTCACAAAGCAGGATCCTTGGAAGTTTAGCTCTGTGTTGAAGACCCTGAAAACACCAGGCCTCCGGCCAAAACACAGTTCACCAGAAATCAAAGAAAGGTTGTGTCTTATTTTAATTTTAGTTGCAATGGAAGATCTCAAGTTCAACAAACTCCAAACTCCTTTTTCTGGCTAAATTACATTCACTTCAAAGTTTGCTATTAGCTTCAAGATGCCTCTTAACAGCAGCATCATGAAAACCGATCAATAACAAGCAACATGGAGGAAAGTTGAGATAAATCAAGCACAATATAAAACACTGAAGTTAAAGCATGGCACACATCTATGTCAAGAGGCTTTCATTCACACACCGACCGTTTTAGATCACCATAATTTAACTTATGTTCTGAGTGATGTTCTCCTTCAGATGTAAAATGACCTTTGATTGATCCAAGCTAAATATATAAGACTGTTTTACATTCAAGACAGCATTCACACAGAAGTTTAACAGACTTTAACATATACATCTTGACTCGACACTTCAAGTGGTTTGCTTTGGTGTCTCCATGTAGACATGATTAAAGACTTTTATCTCGCACCTCTAACAATACCCAGGGGAGAACAAGGAATGGGAAAAGGCAGAGCCTGTTGCTGGTTGCATATTCAACTGAAGACAGACTCATCATTTCCAAAGACACTTTGAGAATATCTTATACATCTACCTCCCACTCTACAACCCACAGAGGTCCTCTTTTTCCTCTGTACTTTTAATTCCTCTTGGTTTGCTATGTTTTTAGGTAATTTCAAACAAAATTTAAAAGAAACATGAACCAAGTGCTTCTTAACTCATTACTGCACCTTGTCAGCACTAACACACATTAGCACTGTGATGTTTCTTTCTTTAAATTTACACGCTTGCCTATGCACCACCTATGAAAAAAGGAGACCAATCTCCATAGATTATTGGAGCTTACTACTGTAAAAACTTTACATTATCCCAGTCGTTTTCATCAAAAGGCTGCAAAGAACATTAGAACAGAACAGTGATTTTCACCTACAGCTGTGAGTCAGAATCCTCATCTCTCTACCCACTGCAGGTGACTTCCTCTTATAACTGAAGAGATGTTTATCTCCCTAATCCTTGGTACATTAATCCCTACATTAGAAAGTCGTACCACCATTGTTATCAGTCAAATAAAACACTATAAGAATAAAGATATTTGTAAAATGCTTTGATGAGAAAGCTTTGCCATAAGGTGCTAAGTAGAACAGGTCAGATAAAGCACGCATTTGACAAACATTGGCAGTATTTCTGTTCATCAACAGATGGTAGCTTTTTAAAAATGTCTGTATTATTATAAGCTATGTGAAAGTAGGCACCAAAGAGTACCTGTATCCAACATTATGCAAGCTGCGTTTGTTGGATAGATGGATCACATTAGACTTCCCAATTAAATAAAGATCACTCATGATTTAAGACATTTTCAGTGAAAATTGAGAATTTGCAAAAAGTTTATCTCAAATGTGCTGGTTCTAAAAACCTACTAGGAAGGTTATTAAAACAGGAAGAGGAATGTGAAAGGGGTCACAAACACAGAAAACATCCATGTTGGAAACATCCAAAAAACCTCCTTCCTTTCCACTTCCACTACTCATACAACTCTAGTGAGAAATTCCAGTCAACACAAACCTTTTGTAAAATAAAACATCTACATATGAACTGCACTGACCAACAGAGGCTATTAGTCAGCCCAAGTCTAGCTTTTATATGGTCAGGTGCAATCTTTAATTTAGGAGTACTGTACCTTATCTGCACATATTTTTACAAATGTTGCTTCATTTTGCTTAACACTAGTTAAGCAAAACCTACAAACCAGCCACCCATTAGGGTGAAATTATAAGAGAAGAAAACACACCTATTTGGTATTTCACAGAAGGCACCAGTTCAACAGCTATGGAGATTAAGTGAGGTTATTTGTAAGCATTCTTACATCTTCTCTCCCACACCTTCTGCTCTGCTCCTCAACTGTGACCCACAGGGCAGAAGCCAGACAACTCACTTTTGCCTTATGAAAATCCCAAGCAAACCACAGTAAATGTCCAGTTGAAATTCTATATAATACAGGCCAAAATACCCTCTACGAATTCTCATCGTTAGACTCAATAACTAATGGTTAAGCAAAAGCAGAAAATGAAGCAATACCTTTTACACCAAATGGTTTAAGAAACACTGCTTCATTTAGGCAATTACATATAGTCCATCCCTACTAGATACAGGACTAACAAATTCATATTAATTCTTGCTTCATGTGTCATTAACACCTAATGGAATGTTTAAGGGTGTTTACAAGTCCAAAATAATAATGCACCACTCTTAATTAACACACAGTAAAATTTCACAAAAGTCTCAGTGGAAGTAGAAGGTTGTTAAAGAGGTTGCTTCATATCTCAGTCACAGACTGGCTCCTCATTTCCCTCTATGAAATGGAGAACAACCAGGTTGCAGGTGTAAGAAACCAAACAGGCTCAGCTACACAACACAAAAAGGTAATTAAAAAAGAATCACACATTTTCCTTCTAATAATCTTTGAAATCAAGAAGAGTTGGAAGTTGTGTTTAAAAGAGAGTACTGTTTGAAGATGCTTGCAAGTACCAGACGCTGAAAATTCATGACAAAGCACTGTAGCCTTATACTGACATATGCTAGATAATACTAGGCAGATGAGTCAATTCTTATTTTAGAATTCTGAATACAAATCAGGGTTTATCCAGAAGACCGGTTTCCATTCTTCTCTCTAATGTGGGAGAGATTCTAGATTTTACTTTATTAAGTACTAACATTTGTTCTAACAGAATTTTGTACTGTCCTCTAAAATCACGACTTAAATCCATTCAGCGGTCAAAGATTATGATAGAATCATTCAGACCTCGAAATATTTACCACACAAACATTCAAAAAAGCATATCTTCCCTGAAAGCCAGTATGTCTTTTAGACAATTTCAGAACATAGGAACAAAACAGTGAATACAAAAAGAACTAAAAGCTCTGAGCTCATCTTTTATAGGCAGTACTAAGTTCAACATTGTGACTACATTTTGAGAAGCAGATTTATCATCAGTTTTCAACAAAAAGGGTATCAAGGTGTTTAGCATGGAAGAAATCAAGAGCACTAGGAGAAGCAAACACAATGAAATTCCTACAGACACTTCATCAACCCACTTCATTCTCACGTGCAGCATTTGAGCAGTGTAGCTTTTCTAGGAGATACTGTCCTGCCTTTTAGAACTAATCCCAAACACATGTTGGTTTAAACATGTAGGTACAATGTCCACCACTCTCGCCACTTGTTTTCCCTGTCCTATAGACAGGTAGGAGTCAGTGTCAACACAGATAAAACTTTACACAGATCCCCATACAACTGTCAGAATAATTTCTCCTTTTTTTCCACTGCAACCAGCACTGAAGTCAAATGACTTTCATTCACTGTCTTATTTTAGCAAAACCAAACAGGAGTACCTAGATTATAATTTACTCCTACCAAAAAGCACATATCAACTACATGCTAGTATCCTAGGGAGTAAAATTCCTCCAAAGAGGAATAGTTCTCCAAAACTGTAAAATACATAACTGAAACATCTACTGAAAAGCAAGTAACAAGCACACACATTTCTGAATTCAGCCATGTGCAAAAAAAACCCACACAACTCCTATTAGAATTATTTTAGATTAAAAAAAAAAAAAAAAAAAAATCAGTCATGTCTACCAACCAAATGTCTATTTTTAAATCTGTCTATATGGGACTAATGCTTTTTTGGCTGGGCAGGGTAGAGACTGAAGCCTGGGAAAAATGCTAAAAATGTTCCTGCTTTAAATGTCTGAGATAATAGTTCAAAATATAACCAAGTCTGCTTAGTCAGTTTCAACCTTTAAGATTAAACATTTGATTCAACACAGAACAATACATTCTGTTTCTAATGGCAGTCTAATGGAAAAATGCCTCAGCTTGGCATATGACTATTTTTTAACAGTTATCTAGCCATCAGAGTCTATTACACCTGCAATTCTACTCATTGTGTAGCAAAACCTAAGCACAGTGGCATCAGGCAGAGCCACCCACCACAGGTTTATGCTGAGCCTAAGTGTTCAAGCAGCAGTAGTTTATTTATCCCTGCTATGTAACTTTAACAGCCTTTCTGTGTGGATGCTGGCAGTCACTGACTGCCATTGTCTCCTAAATTGTCTAACAACGTTTTCAAATGCTCTTCAGTTTTAGCAGATAATAAAACACAAAATTGCGATCGCTTCTGCTCCTTTTTTGGTGCTCTCCCAAAAACTAACACTCCTAACCCATAAATTACTTCTATAAGAAAAGTATATTCCTATGAGAACGCAGCTACCTCAATTTGGAGCATCCAGACTCCTGCATCCAGAGTTTCCAGAATCCAGTGGTAAGGATTTCTCATCAGCTTCTCTGCAAAATGCAGACATTAAAAATAAATTATGGGTGTGGAAGTGTCGCCTTCCCAGAGCTCTCCCCACTGCACGCACTTCCACCCCCAGCTTCTCTGCTGGTTTTCATGCAGATTTGTGCCAGACACTCGGCATCCTCATTAAGTGGTGTCTGGCAACCTGCCTGAGTTTTAGTGGGTTCTGGGAATGCCGATATATTAACCAGAGGACCTTCTGCATACCCCAGAGAGATTTTATTCTAGAAAAGTCAACCATTTGGCACAAAGAAAACTCACTTCAAATCTAGGAAAGCTCTCCATTGGCAATAAGAAGAGAAATTGCACTTAGGTTCTTAGGTCTCCTATCTGAAAGTGAAGTTTGATGTAGAGCAAGATCATCCAAACACAGTATAAAAGGTTGGAGTGCTGTTCGTAGTAGGATTTTAGAGAAAAGCAAAGCAGATATGAACAAAACAGACACAGCACAACAGCAAGAAAAAGATTCATTTTCATTCCCTCGTCTCTTGCGACCCAAATAATCTTAATTAGGAAGATTAAATTTACCCATTATTATGTTGAGTGATAATGAATGGTGATACGGGTACTTGCAAATTTCCATTCCTTAACCAAACAATAAGAAAAAACATTTAGTAAAAAGCATCTACATTTAGCATATTCCAAATATGCTAAATCAAGGCATAGGCTACTGAAATACATATATTACATATAGATGATGAATACAGAGACATTTTGCCAGCATGAAGTACAGAATACACTGTAATACTGTAATCACTTTTATTCACCTGCAAGCATTCTCCTTACAGTTACTATTACTCAACTGAAATAAGCAAATACAACTCCTCTCTAAAATAACGAATTTAAATTTCTCTTTCAAACACAAAGTTCAGAAGAACACAATGAAAAAAAAAAAAATAAAAAGAGGTCTATAGCTTTCCTTCACTGGAATATTCCAATCCCTAACAGTCTGTGATTCTGCTTGTGCAGCACACAGAAAAAGTTGAAGTACGCTGGACAAATGTGTCATGATTTTGTTCTGAGACAATTTCTGACGACTTATATACCTACTAAATCCCACTCATTTCAAGAAGTTACATGGATAATCTACTATCATTTAGATATTGCTAGCTGTTATTATTAGAAATTGCTTCAAACTGACATTTACTTCAAACTCATCATCTTGGTTTGTGCAAAGAATTGCCGACTTCCTGACAGCACCTCCAAAATGTCATGATTGCTTTATAAGGACCAATTAGCATCAGACTTGACAAGAATCAATTAAAATCAATTCCATTTAGATGTTTTAGTGTACATATTAAAGTCTGGCAAAAATAAGATTATGTTTGGTGGGAAATAAATTTTTAGCTATCTAGGCTGCCTTTGCTTAGATAGCAAGCTTCTAGGCAATACGGCTATTCTTAAAAATAGCTGTCAACTGAGAAAAGAAAATGTATATGCATGAATCATTTCACTACAGAGTTGGATTCCCAGCAACTGATGCACCACTGTTCTGGCATCAGAGCTTTAACCGAGCAGCTGATACTAGCTTGGTGCCATTGAAGAATTTCACGGTTACCACAGAACCAATCTGCAGGAAAATTCATCTCTGAACTCCTAGAAGTATTTGTCTTCCGTAACTGCCAATTCACTTGCAAGGAGCTGTTTTGAGCCATGATAAACTCCAGACAGGAAAAGAAAAAACTTGTCCATGACCGCTCACAAGTTAAATGCAACAACCATCCCTGACGATGCCTTGCAGTCCGTGAGCAGGCGTGCACTTTTTAACACTTCATTTCTCTTAGAAATTATATCGAGTTAAATTGCTTTTAAGATATCTTTCTATTATTTCAGTAATAGTTTACTTCTTTCTGGCACACCACATACTGAAAGTATCCCAAATCATTTTAGACAGTGTCACTTAAAAGCAACCAGTTTTTGGTGGCAGCGCAGCAGCCACCAGGCAGAGTACTGTAGGGCAGCTGTGAAAAAGAACTAAATTTTCGTCAAGAAAATCAGTGAGAAAACTTCTCCCCCTAGTCCCACCCTCCCTACACCCCCCCTAAAAAAAACCCAAAAGATACTTTCACTGCACAAAAAACTAACAACTCATCTTTCCAAGTCTCAGCTTCGATGCCGTATGCAGAGAAAGTGGCACACCTACTTAAAAATAAGAGACAGGTTAGTTTTAAAACCTTAGGTTAAGCTACTGTTCAATAGTTTTAACCTTACCAGACTTAAAACAACTGTGCCACAATCTTCAATCCGAATGTCTCTCTACTTCCTCGAGCTTTCTTGTAACAAGTCTAAGATGCTGAAGACTGAATTCAAACTCCATCGGTCAAACGCTGCCTAATGCCTGTAATGTTTCAATTAACATAAACCCATGGCCTGAAATATACTGTCTCACATTGTTAACTCATTCTGCATTATACGTTTATCACCATTTAGGCCCGCACAGGCATCAGAGTTTACTGGAGAATACTGATATGCCTTATGTGTATGCAACAACAATTTTCACATACCTAAGAGTCTGAATTAAATATGCTGCTATAAACATAGAATATATAAAAATATGTATTTTTACTTCTGTACATAATTGCATATAGCTGACACATTCCAATTTAAGTTCTGCTCATGTTGGTGGCTTTATGTATCACAGTAACTTAATACATGGTGCCAAAACACCAGCAGGAATATAGATGTTCAGAGTACCATCACTATTTCGGTTAGCACAGACAAGGGGATGTTGATTAGGCTGCTTCCCACCAGCACACTGGTCTTCCCTTTTAATTTACAGTCACAAAGCCATGATATTTATCTTCTCATTAGTGGAACCATACACATGTGCATCACCTGCACCGTTATTCAACTCCACTCGACAGTGCATCACATGTTATTTAAACAATGCCAGATCGTTATAAAAGGAGTAGATTTCTTAAAACATTACCCTAGAAGTGAAATTGGAAGGAGGAATAAAAGTCTGGTCTAACCAACAATACTCAGGGGTTGAAGGATGAAAACCAAGAGACACCTTCCAGAAAGCAACATTATCATACTTATGCAGCATCTACATTCTGACCTCATCCATGCCTACCAGTAACTGCCCCTCGGGCTTTCTTACCGGCAAAAACTCTCTCCCTTTTCGGCAGATGTCACATGTGTGATGCTGCATACACTTCACTCTACATGGTACGTGGTGCACTCTTCTAGTCAACAAACATTTTAATGCACGTTTTTTGTATGTAAGAACAAACAAACCTTGTAAAGTAAGTTTTCCTTCCTGACAAGAAGATGCCCATACCTTAGACCAAGAAGCTTCTGTAACACCAAAAGTTATTCCTAGTATCATATGAAACTATTCACCTCATTTCTATTCTCTTGCACAGCCCCCACTTGCTAAACAACAAAGAAAAAAGTCTCACTAAAACCTTTATCATTCTAGGTGTTAAGATCTAACACCAAAAAAAGAGTTATTTTTGCATTTTGCCTGTTTCCTGTTTATTCTTTAGTCAACTTAAACCTACACACGAGGGTGTATTTGTTTCTTCAGCAAGTACCGAGTTACAGCCTGCGCATAACTACCTGCCCACCTACCTGGTGGCAAACCTGGCACCCCATTCAGAAATTTGGGATGCATATTTGCATATTTTCAACAACAACGATGCAAGCAGGCAACAGACACATTTAGGCAAAGCTAGACTTCTGCTAATAAACTTTAAAAAAAAAAAAGGAAGCAGCACTTCATTAAATGCAGGTCACTTGTGCATGAGCCCGGCAGCCGCATCGCTGCTTTTCCTCCCCGTAAAAGTTCCCTGTCCGGCGCGGGCAGCCCGAGCAGGATCTGTCCCGCGGGGCGGGCAGGACACCGCGCCCGGGCTGCCCCGCCACCACCGCCGGCCGAGCCGCAGTCACTCACTCCTGAGGCGAGCGGGGCGTCCAGACGGAGCCGCAAGTCTCTCCTCCGGAGCAGCCGCGGAGGACGTGCCGCACGATCCGTCCTCCCCAACGCCCTGCCGGCCGGCGCCTCCTCCGCGGAGCCCCGGGGCTGTCCCTGCCGCGCCGCCGGGCTGCCGGTCCGGCTGCTCCCCGGCCAGGCTGCGAAGCAGGGCGCCCAGGCCGCCCCCCCAGTTAACGGCGCTACCTGTCACCGCTGCCCCTGGCGCCGGCCAACGGCCGCCCGGCAGCCCCGCAGGCGACACGCTCCGGGGCACCTGGGGGGCAGGTGGGGAGCGGGCGCGGACGGACGCGTTCAGCCCGGCCCCGGCGGCGGCTCCGGGGGACGGGGGCACCCCGCGGCGGGAGGGAGGGCGCCGGCGGAGCCCCCCGGCAGCCGCCGCCTCGTCCCTCGCACGCTCCCAGCCCTTCACCTCGGGCCTCCCCGCACTTTCCCCGGCACTTTCCGCCGCGGTGCCCCCCCGCCCGCCCCTGTCCCCGCCGCGGCGGGCAGCCGCCCGCACGCACTCACCTCTCCCCGGGCCCCGCCGCTCTCCCCCGCGCCGGGCTGGCCTCCTCCGGAGCGGACGGGGCGCCTCGCCGCCTCCCCCTGCCTGTCTCCGGCAGCGTCTCTCCCTGCGCTGAGGCTGTGCCTGCCTCCAACTCATCCCCAGCCTCTCCTCCTCCTCTGCCTCCTCCTCCTCCCCCCGCCCTGCCCGCTCCGCTGGCTGCCGCCTGTCTGCAGCGAGTCTGGCTCTGGCGGACGGGCGCGGGGGCCGCCG
Source organism: Columba livia (assembly GCF_036013475.1). Classification (NCBI taxonomy): domain Eukaryota; kingdom Metazoa; phylum Chordata; class Aves; order Columbiformes; family Columbidae; genus Columba; species Columba livia. The sequence continues at coordinate 106,823,838 of NC_088603.1, forward strand.
CCGGGGGGGGAAGGAGGGAGCGGGGGAGGGGCGGCGGCGCTCCCTGCGCTCCGCGCTGCCGCCCGGCCCACAGCCCACACTGACACCTGCCGGGCGGATGTGCGCGGCGGCGGGGCCGGCACCGGGGCCCCGACAGCGAGGGGAGGGGGTGACGCTCGAAATTACGGCGGAGCGGCTGCTTCTAGGAGCCGCTGCGGGGAAAGGCCCGCTCCGCCCCTGCGGTTCCCAGCAAGGCCGCGGGGGTGGAGATAGGGCACGGGTGGAGGTGAGGTGAACTGACTGCTGGAGAGAGTCCAGCGCAGAGCCACGAAGATGATGAAGGGAGTGGAGCATCTCCCTTATGAGGAAAGGCTGAGGGAGCTTGGGCTCTTCAGCTCGGAGGAGACTGAGGGGTGACCTCATGAATGTTTATAAATATATAAAGGGTGAGTGTCACGAGGATGGAGCCAGGCTCTTCTCGGTGACAACCAATGATAGGACAAGGGGTAATGGGTGCAAACTGGAACACAGGAGGTTCCACTTAAATATGAGAGGAAACTTCCTCACAGTGAGGGTGACAGAGCACTGGAACAGGCTGCCCAGGGAGGTTGTGGAGTCTCCTTCTCTGGAGACATTCAAACCCACCTGGACACATTCCTGTGTAACCTCATCTAGGTGTTCCTGCTCTTTTGAGGTCCCTTCTGATCCCCAGCATTCTGTGATTCTGTGTGATTCAGTGAACGTGAGGCAGCCCCCGAGCTGCCCTTGGGGGCCTGGCCCTGCCAGCAGAGGGGTCCCCATGGCCCCCCATGGCCAATCGTGGACCCCTTGTCCCAGAGGCGGCCCTTGCCTGCGCTCCTCTGCTCAGGGCGGGCTCGGCCTGGGGTGGGGGAAGAGGGCAGAAAAAAAAGAGTACACTTTGTCCCACGCAGAATGAGAAATTTTTTGACATTTCAAAAAATGTTGCAAGACAGGAAAACCCAGTTCTAGTCACGGCCCGGCAGGCAGGAACCCAAGGCAGGCTGCCCTGCCTGCGTTCACTTGCAGACACTGTCCGTTCAGAGTCGGTAACACAGTCCTTTACAAAGGCCTCAAGCTTTCCTTTGCCCTCAGTCTCCCGTTCTCTCCATGAATATCCTTTGGGATGTGGGGCTCTGGTGCAGATCACTACGTAAATCCGCCACCTTAATCTCAGCTATGCCTAAACCAGGTGGGAACAAATTTAACAACTGGAAGTTGTGCATATATGTTTAAATATAGAAATATTTATCAACACCATTCCCACAGAAGAAAAAAAAAATCCCTATTTCTGTTAATTCAGATCACCAGCCACAGTCGCCATTCCCGTCCACTCTTGAGACTACTCCCCAGTTTTGAGTGTGTGACCCTAAGAATGAACAGAAGAAATAGCAGGGAGCAGGTAACATGATGCATTGTAAAGGCTGCTAACTTGAAGCATGTGGGCTTTCCACTCCAATGTGCTTTTTAAATGTACTTTGTTTCCCTTCTTGCCTCACCCCTCCCCCTAGTTGCAAAGTGAAAGACAAATGTGATTCTGCCTGGAGGAGCCAGGAATCTTCCAGCCCAGAATTAAGAGCACCAAGCTATGGAGATCAAGGAGGTGACAGCCACCAGCTCGTGCTGCGAGTCACTGGATGTGGTGGGAAATGCGGAACCAATGGAACAGTTCCAAAACAGAGAAACACTCAGATCAGCAGTGAAAGATGATTTTAGCAAATACATTTTGGATTAAGCCACAAGGAGCCAAAGGAATGTCAAACAGTACAGGAAACACCTTTCGGTAAACTGGGTTATATGTTTGGGCTGCTTGTCCTGAAAGTTGCAAAAATCATCATAAGGTCACAGGGTTAACAATCACATAATCAACTACTTACAATCCATACATTGGTATTTATAATTTACTTATAATCTGACAAACTGAGAGAGCCGTGATTTCAGGTTTGCTCTATAGTTTGCTTTCAAGAGTGAAGTGCTCCATTTCCAAGAGCGCCCCAGCAGTCTGTACCTGCTTCCTAACAAATGAGTTTGACATGTGTCTGCTGTGTTCCATTCAATGACTTCTCAGGGAAAAGAAGAATTCATTCACTTACATCATAGATTCTTGTCACGTGCAAGGAAATATCCCTAACCCATGTAAAACTTTGTAAAGCATAGCAAAACCACCTATCAAGTAGCAAGTTATCTCAATACAATACCTCACCAGTGGAAAAACCTGCAGCAATTTGGAATATTTTGTGCACGTAGAAGGAGGACAGCAAAAAAAACAATGAAAAAGTACAGATTTAGGCATATACTCAGAAAGCTCTGTGTATGTATGTATTGATCCACACCTGGAAAGTGAAACGCAGACAACACTCAATACTGCTGGTACTCTTGTTCTATCCAAGATATCCCTGGATGAGATAATCTGCAACCTAATATACTGGCACCTGCCAGAGGACAACAGTTCCTCAGATGTATAAATTCCTTTACCTTTTAACCACCAAAATTACCATTATAAGTTCTTTCAGTGTCTGTCTCCACTTAAACATGTCTGGAGGATGTCGGTGTTTCTGAAACTTAAGAGACAGCCTAAGAGGAGTGTTAACATTTCTCCCCTCATAAAGTTATAAATCATAGGAGATCTTGGAGCTGTGTAGAGGTTCTAAAGAGAAACCCAGAGAGAGCTTGGTTATATGAAGGAACTCACCTTAAAAAACAAACCAAACAAACAAACAAAACCAACAAAAACAAACCAAACAAACCGCGCACCTCTTCAGTGAAAGCAATACTCACAGTAACACGATACTGGGGTTTCATATCCGTGAGGTTCTATAGGCATCCTGACTGCTGCCTGGATAAACAAGAGAAAGTTTATTTAAGGTATAGGCAGATCTATGTGTGATTTTTCTATCTTCTTCTAAGACTTCTCTAAACCTAGTAATGGTATAGTCAACTTATGGACTGTTGGGGGTTTTTATATTTTTTTTCTTTACTAATTTATCGTTCATCTGACAGTAAAAGTGACTTCACTGTTACTGCCAGACAGCATGGTACTGCATTCCTAAGAGTGCAGCAATCGCCCCTGCTACTAATACATCCAGAACCCCAATGAAAGAACCAAGGAAACCTGGCACGCAGGTTCTCTGCTGACTCTATAATCAATACTCGGCCCAATCACACTATCAGATGTGGTAGGAGATATACAACCTGGTGAAGTGTGCGGTCTTGAGTGTCCATATCCAGCCGCCGTAGGGTCCGTTCTCTGGACTTGTTACATCTGCTGTAACTGCTGTCACCTCTCCCTTCCCGTTCTTGCAGTCTGCAAGACGTGCTGCGCTGCTAGGGAGGAAGCCAGTGGAGAAAGCAAAGGTTTGAACAGTTAGACTGAAGAACAAATTTGAAGCCAAGGACATAATGGCTGTTGGTTTTAGTTACTAGTGACTCATCTTATTTCCCACCAGGAAGCCACAGATCAGTGTATTTCAAGCATTACCGATTCCTATTATCTGTTATGCTGAGAGAAAAAGGAAAAAGAAATTTAAAACATTCAAACTGCAGTAAGTACATAGCCAAGTAACATATGGGCATGTGATAAGCCAGTCTTACTAAACTACACGTAAAAGCATGCTACAAATAAAACACCACCTAAAACTAGTTAGTAGAGTATTCGGTAGGGTTTTTTACCCAAGAGGTCCTTCAGATTCATCTCCCAGTTGTCCACCACGAGCAGATAAGCACTGCTCATAATCCTAACTTGCTGCTGTTTGGGAAAAAAAAAGGTCTGCAGTCTTACTGGCACCCTGCAGCACATGGGGACAGTAAAATCTTCAATATGCTAGCTTCCAAAAGACACAGCTCAATCAAGCCGCTGGGGTGGGGAGGACTGGGTTTTGGTGGTTTGATTTTTGTCGCTGTTGTTGTTTTGGGTTTTTAATCACGGCAGAATCTAGTGGGGGAAGACATTACAAAAGAGAAAGATATGACAACTCTCTCTCACTAACGCCAGGAAGTTATATTCTTTCTCTTGGATGATTCCCAAGAAGGTCATTCCTTTCAAGGGCTTCCACTCTCCTTCCCGATTAGACTAACAAGAATATGTCAGGGAAGGAAATTTCTATATTAAGTGGCTTATGGAACGAATAGCAACCAATCAAATCTCCTAAAAAAAATTAGCAACATCCAAAAAACATACCACAAAGTTGCCATAATATTTTTGGTCATTTCAAAGGGAAAAGGTCTGACAAATATTTTGATAAAAGATCCTGAAATTTTTCCAAAGTGATCCAAGATCTTAACGCAAATTATACCGTTTCAGTCACAGAGGGGTGGAGGCCTCACTGCACTGAGCTTTGGAGTAGGTGCAAGGCCTCAGAGCCCAAGCAGCAGATGTGCACAGAGGGATTTGGGGGGCCCTCTTGACCACAAACACAGGGTTCCAGGACCCAGACTGTATTTACAAGAGAGTGTTACTGTGGTGTGTAATTTTGTCACTGCAGTGACCGCACTGTCACAGAAAAGGACCACTTTGTGTGCCTTGTTACGTAGGTGGTAGTTATTAAAGCAATGATGGGTGGTGGCGGCGGGGCGGGAAGGATGTAAGGAAGGCAGCACAAGGAAGATTACTTAAAGCATTTTGCTGTTGTACAAAATTCCCCGTCTGTTCTAGTCATTCACTGAAATCAGACTCCAGCTAGTTTGCCGTTCATGGGTGCGCACACATGCATTCTGCAGCGTGTTGTTCATCTGCCAATTCCACCCACACACCTGCAGACCCCTCCCCTAGATGTCAATCTCAGTTTCAGATAATCCCACAAATCTTAAGAGATGTTTTGGTTTTCTTGTCATGATGGACGCGACTAAAAAAGGTTTTCACACTAAATAAAATGCAATGTCAGACTGGAAACTTAATAAGCGTTATGAGTATTAGGATTGCATCCTCAGGTTTTCACAGTAATGCAACATTACAGAGCATACATTTCTTTGTTCTCAACAATATAAAGACTTGGAAAGGACATCATTAGACAAAGCGCTATAGAGACGGTAATCAGCTGAGTCCAGACTGGAACTCTCCCAGCTACCATCCCCAGTAGGTAATCCAAGAATTTGGGAGAGGTGTGGCAATAATCTCAGTTGCATGCACATCCTATATCACTTATTGAAATTCCAAAAATTGTACTGTTGGTCACCATGAAATTTCTAGAAGACAACACCAACACACCAGTGAATTTGGAGCTTTTAAAAAACAGTGGATGAGAAGATCTGGCCACTCTTACTGTTTCTGAATTTTCACAACTGATGCACAGCTTAGGGAACCAGCAACCCCAAGACTCTCCAAACTACAATGGCTGTAATGCCTTTCTCTTTTTCCTAAAAGAGGGCCTAATGCAAAAAAACTCCACTGGGAATGAGCACAGATGAGGTTGCCCGGTCTGGCTTTAGCTTCCAATCAGCCCAGAAAGATACGATGTGGAAACCCCCTGCGAGGAACCAAGAGGAATAGGCTGGAATCAGATTGTATCACGTAAGCCACCAAATACTGCATACACTACCATAATAAATAAAGAAATTACATTCCCTGTTCAGAGGGGCTGGCTGACTGAACAGCAATCCAAAATGGAGTCCTGTACCATATAGAGTCAAAAACATATGTTGCAATTATGCAATATTTGATCATCAAAAAAGCTATTTTTTTTTTATTTACCTGACCATTTTTCTCTTATAAAAGAACCTGAAACAATTTTTCTTGGAATTAGCTGATCCTTATGGATGTACCAAGTGCCTTATGAGGCAGCACAGACTGAAAGAATGGAATCCTAACCCGAAATGGAGTTTTTCTTTTTGACAGAATTCCTTTAAAGTAAAAATGGCAACTACGGTTTTGAATTGATTCTCTGACTTATAAGTATTTGAAATACCAAACTGTCTAGTTTGCTGAAATGTTGATAGCACTACCACATTAAAATAGAAAGATATTTAGTAACTTCCATATGCTTTCACATCCATTTATCTGCTTTCAAATTAGTCAGTAAATTTTTCAGATCAGGGAAAAAAAAAGCCTCCAGTATGCAGAATAATAATTACAATAAAATGCTACTTCCAAACTCTCCCATGGCACTAACACACTTTGGACACTGCTTCAGTAATTTAGCATATTAATTAATACACAGAATGTACTCTGTCATTATCAATTTACAAACAGGTGTATTTTCTGCCTTGCAATACAAAGTCTTTACCATGTGAAAGATACAAGATTCTTGTTTATAATAGAATTTCCTAAATATGTTTTCATTTTCATTCCCAAGCCTCAGACTGATTTGTGTTGGAGGACATGCCTTAATATTTCCATGACACAGACAGAGAATATAAGTAATAAAAGAAATATGTTTTGCCTTAATGAACTATGAGAACAGGCAGAATCAGGAACTCATCCAAATTCTCCTGGTTTATTCCACAGCATTCTGCCTACTGGACCAAAAAGCAGCTATTCACTGCTTGTTATTCTACAATTTTGCTACACCACTTAGACACACACAAGTCTATGGGGCCAGATGGGACCTGGCGGAGGTGCTCACCAAGCCACTTTCCATTATTTATCAGCAATCTTGGCTAACCAGCGAGGTCCTAGTTGACTGGAAGTTGGCAAATGTGGCAGCCATCTACAAAAAGGGACAGGAGGAGGATCCTGGGATCAACAGGCCTGTCAGCTGGACCTCAGTGCCAGGGAAGGTCGTGGAGCAGATCATCCTGAGTGACGTCACGCAGCACATGCAGGGCAACCAAGCGATCAGGTCTAGTCGACATGGGTTTATGAAAGGCAGGTCCTGCTTGACCAACCTGATCTCCTTCTACGACAAGGTGACCCACTTAGTGGATGAGGGAAAGGCTGTGAATGTTGTCTACTAGACTTCAGTAAAGCCTTTGACGCCTTATCCCACAGCATTCTCCTGGAGAAGCTGCAGCTCACAGCCTGGAGGGGTGTACTCAGCAATGGATAAAGAATTGGCTAGAGGGCCGGGCCCAAGCAGTTGTGGTGAATGGATCCAAATCCAGTTGGTGGCTGGTCACAAGTAGTGTTCCCCAGGGCTCAGTATTGAGGCCAGTTCTGTTTAATCTCTTTATTAGTGATCCAGACAAGGGGACTGAGTGCACCCTCAGTAAGTTTGCAGACAACACCAAGTTGGGTGGGAGTGTTGACCTGCTGGAGGGTAGGAAGGCCATACAGAGGGATCCGGACCAGCTGGATCGTTGGGCTGAGGCCAATTGCGTGAGGTTCAACAAGGCCAAGTGCCAGGTCCTGCACTTGGGTCACAACAACCCCAGGCAGCACTACAGGCTCGGGGAAGAGTGGCTGGAAAGCTGCCTGGTGGAAAGGGATCTGGGGGTGTTGATTGACAGCCAGCTGATCATGAACCAGCAGTGTGGCCAGGTGGCCAAAAAGCCCAACAGCATCCTGGCTTGTGTCAGGAATAGTGTGACCAGCAGGACTAGAGAAGTGATTGTGCCACTGTACTCAGCACTGGTGAGGCCCTGCCTTGAATCCTGTGTTCAGTTTTGGGCCCCTCACTGCAAGAAAGCCATTGAGGTGCTGGAGAGAGTTCAGAGAAGGGCAATGAAGCTGGTGAGGGGTCTGGAGCACAAGTCTGATGAGGAGCAGCTGAGGGAGCTGGGGATGTTTAACCTGGAGAGAAGGAGGCTGAGGGGAGACCTGATCGCTGTCTAAAACTGCCTGAAAGAAGCTGTAGCATGGAGGATGTTGGTCTCTTCTCCCAAGTAGCAAGTGATAGGACAAGAGGAAATGGCCTCAAGTTGTGCCAGGGGAGGTTTAGATGAGATATTAGGAAAAAATTATTCACGGAAGGGGTTGTCAGACATTGGAACAGGCTGCCCAGGGAAGTGGTGGAGTCACCATCCCTGGAGGTCTTTAGAAGACACATAGATGAGGTTCTTATGGACACAGTTTAGTGCCAGATTTAGATTATGGTTGGACTCTGCGATCTTGAAGGTCTCTTCCAACCAAAATGATTCTATGATTCTAATTTTTATTTTTAAAGTACTACCCAAACCCCTTTTTTTCTCCAAAAGCATAGCCAGAATTACTTTTTTAGCTGTCCGTCCTTCTGCACTGGTTTATGTTACTTGTGAGGGGACCAATTAGTTTGCAAAGCACTTTCAAATGCAAAAATTGCCAAATATTTTAGAAAAGATCCTAATTCTTTTCAGGTTCACATCAGAAATCCCACTGACTTCAGTAGGGCAAGGATCAGGCTCATTTTACACACGTACACACACAAAGCCTACAGAAAAAGCATTTGACAAAGAATGCTGTGCCAAAAGACTCCAAAACTTTGGATAGTCTTAAACAAAAAGAGGGAAATCATATGAGAAGTATGTGTAATAGAACTGATTATCAATAACAGCATCATCATCTTATGCTGAACTGTAATGGGAGAATCCGTATTATAATCTATAAGCTTCTTTTTTGTACAGCAATATAATCATTCCTATTCAGCTGCCCATACTCCCAGCTTTCAGAGCCTTCCCACTAAACCTGACACATCCATGTGTTTTAAAAAGCTACTTTATTCTTCTTGTTTAGGGCTTCCCAGAATAATTCTTTCTATTTACACACTTCAGAAAAAGTTCCTGATTTTTTGTTATTAGGATCATCTTCCCTTTGTGAGTGGTGCAGTACAGAGCACCTGGTCAATGCTTAAACTTTAAAATATAATTGCCTTCATTTTAAGAACCCTACATTGCAATAAATTTATTTGAGTTCTGCCCTTCAAGTATCTCCAAGGGTAAAGCTGGAGAGCTCTGAAAAGTTGCCAGTGTCCACTTCCTACAATTTTTCTCTTTCTCCTTTATTTTCCACCCCCGCCCCCCACTTTTGGACTCCTAAATTAAAGCCTTTGCGTTAATGCAGCACTGAAAAATCGGAAGACTTTCCTATGACAGAAGACAATAAAAATTAAGGCAAACAGGTTGGGCAGATTACACTACTTAAATTGCATATATTGTCATATGAGTAGTAGCTGAGTGTTTTTCCTCCTTAACAGGCAGCTCTACATCACCTTCAGGCACTCCCGCCTGCTGAACAGGATACCTGTCTTGTCCATAAGGAGAACAATTGGAACGTGCTGTTGACCGAATGCCTGATTTTCTTCATCTGCCACTGTCACCAGATGTATATTTTCATGTCTGGAAAAAATGTTTCTACAGTTGCTTACAGAAATACTGCAAATAGGGCTGTGACATTATTCCCTTCTGGCTTCCTCCTCCCAAAAGGTTCTTCAGAACTGGCTCTTTGCCCTTTCACGATAAACGTATCCTAGTGACCTCTTTTATCCTCCCCACTGCTTTTGCCGGTTGTCTGTAATATATTTTTAATATTGAAAACCTGCATACAGTTGTTTAATGCCTTCCATTAAAGACTCTCAAAGCATTTTGTTGTCACTAATCAGTTCAGTCTCACCACGCCAGACGCACACAAGCATTATTCCTGTTCTATAGACCAGAAAACAACTTCAGAGAAGGCTGAGTGGCAGAATTCCTTCCTGCATTCAAACTCCAACCACTAGATCACAAACAGCTTGAAAAAGGACAAACCGTTCTCGAATACTCAGATCTGTACGAGTGTATTAACAGGAGTTCCTCCAATAACTTGCTGTCTCTTCTTTCAGGTGCTTCATTAGCTACCCATTTATTTATAAGCGGGCTACCTACAGATCTTAAAATACCTTACAGACACCAAGGATAGAGGTCTATTAAAAGAAAAACACTAAAAATTATCTTTCCCAGTTATTTTAGCATCAGTATGACAAGTTACAAGAATGAAAAATGCATACAAATGTTAGATTTTTCCATCCTTTTTCCTTTAATACACTGACTATTCCTTTGGCAAGCACCTTCAGCACTCTTGATGGATAGCTGAACCACTTTAAATAAGACACTACTAGAGAATATATTCAAAAATTGTGGGTGAAAAATAAAAAGTATATCTCAAAAGTTTGTCTCCAAAGCTCTCAGGGGTGTCAAACTCATTTTCACCAGGGGCCACATCAACCTCACTGTTGCCTTCAAAGGGCCAAATGTAATTTTAGGACTGTACGAATGTAAGAGTAGTTAAAATGAGTTCAATTCCAAAGCTCTGTATCATCATTATAGATACCAGCCTAACAGGTCACTCACATGTCTCCCTAGTGAGTGCTAAAGTGTCAAGATGTGTTCTGTCATGTTGTGGAAATTATACCCTGGTTCAGAAGTTTAACATGAGGAGATGGAAGGAGAACCCCTATATTTGTCTCTCAAACCTTAGGAGTGACAAAGTACTATGTTCAAGGATAGTCCTCCGCAACTCATTAGAAATGCTACACATTATACATTATGTAACAGAGACTTTCACAAGTAAAAATGGAAATAGTTTTCCTAGGTTAGGAAACTATTTACACCATAGGTATTGATGTCATATACTAAAGTTTTGTTTGTTTTTAAGTGAGAGGATGGATGGTAATCCTAACATTGAAAAACTCCTGTTGCAGATTAATGCCATTTTGGAAATTCTTCTGATACTGTATCATCATTTGCAGAAATACAAGTCAGTTTACACTGTGGCATTAGCCTCTATTTGTGATAATTTTCCATTTATACATGTTATTTCTACAGCAGTTTTCCCCTTCCTTGCACAGAATGGAGACTGCGCAAAGGATGAACTGGGAATACGTATGGAAAGAAGTTCTCCTTGGTAGAAGCTCTGCCTCACTTGTACAGATGGACATCTTGCTCTTGTTAAGTATCACATTCACTAAGCCACACTCTAACAGCAGGAATTCATTAACAAATTGTCACAAGTTAAGCAAGGATGTAAAATTTACTACAAACCAGTTAATCTGCAATTAGGTTCTACAAAATGTATGCTCTGCCCCAGCAATGCATGCAAAAGAAATTGGTCTTTAACCAAGAAAATAAATGGCTTCAAATTAGCTCATATTGAGCTGACAATAATTATTTGCATGCAGGCACTTAATGCAAAACAGTTGACTTGGAGTAGTTTATTTAAAATAAGGAGTTAGGGACAGAGCAGATTATGCATATATACATATATGTCCTCTCAATATACGTATGCTTACATTATGTCAGACAGTCTGGCAACATTTTTATAAAATGCAGCCACACCTGTATCTTACACCAATCTAAGTTACATTGGTTCCAAAAAATTTCACTTCTTCAAGCTATGTCTTTCTGGAAAGATGATAAATGTATGAAATAATCTCCCATTCCTTAAGCTTGAGACTTTTCACCAATCTGCATAAATGGGCAAATACCTGCTTATGGTTTATTTGTAGCTATGCCGCTCACAGCTTTTTAGCATGTGACTATCCCAAAGATAATTGCTTTGAAACTAGACAAATAATAGACAAAAAAAGGCTGTTTCTGCTTATTAGAACTATCTTCTTATTGTTGAGTTTTGCTAAGTCTTTTTGGTTTTGTTTTTACAGTGCTATTTGTTTATTTCTCTGCTGTGGTCCATGTGTTATCCTGAAAGCACAAGAGACTCTCTCGCCTTGCTGGGCCTCTCTGCTTCCACACACCCTCTGTAACTCGGTGGAGGTTGTAGTGACACCAAGGAGGCTTCTCCCCATCTGCAAGTCCTACTATTAACCGGTACAGACTTTACTTGCTGGTTAACTGCAACCATCCAGGCACAGGCGAGATGCTGAGTGCATTCAAAGCAGCCCCTGAGAACATCAGAAATAGAACCAAAAAAGCTTTGGAGTCAGTGTGGCTGTGATTTGTCTGTTCTTGAAGAGAATTACATGAGCAATTTGTTTATCAGTGGGCAGTCTCAGCTTTGTACCAGGGACATGATTTTGTAAGAAATCCAGATGTCATTTAGAAGCGTGTCAAAAGTCAGACTAAACTTAGCACTCAAATTACTTTTTAAAGAAAAAAAATATGCTTTGCAGCTTAAAGAAAGAATTGTAAAAATATCTCAGACTCACTTCTCTTAGCAATGTCATTAGATTTTTCTCTTGTGGAAACATGTAAGCCTGAAGAATCAAGAGTGGAAATATTTTGCATGTTTCTGTTTGGATATGGCTCATAACTCAGGATCACTTTGAGTCTCAGTGGTTGCCCCAGAGTACAGAGCTATCTACCACTATAGTTTGATTTACACACACAATATCTACCTACATTAAAATCTTGAGACACTGGAAAAGACCACGATGGGTCTTCTACATTTATTTAGCAAACAAATTAAATTACTTCCAACAGACTTTAGTTTTCTTAGGTAATAATAGACCACCTGCACATTACCACTACTCTACACACACACAAGGTTTATTTTGTTCTGAGACAGCCATCCCAAAGCTCTACCTACCACTCTGCATAGTGAGTTCGCCTTCATGCCATGCTGTACCTACCCAAATTGTAGCAGTCACCCACTTTCACTGAATAAAATGGTGCTTTATTTGCAAAGATTTAAATACCGCTCTATTTGTCCATGAAAGATCTCTGTTCTTTTCAGCAAAACACATGATCTCATCATTCTGATATAACTGTCCCATTAATTGCATGAAAGGAACTGTGCACTGCCGCAGCTGAGACAGATCGCTCTAGAAGGGGAATCTCGGAGTCTAGAGGGATGTTTACAATTTACCTCTTCAAGAGGAAGGAGAATCTGTGTCATTTAGCTGTTCCCTAAAAACAAGAAAGCAAGCGAAATCAGCATGGACCTGGGCTGACATCGAGATGCCATTCAAAGAGTATCCAGCCCCAGCAATGCCTCAGCCTCGCAATAAGCCTTTTACAATCAGTTGCCCCCCATTTGCCTTGCAAAATTCCATCTCAGAAAGTGCCTAACGATGTCTTTTAGCCAGGAACATTCAGCTGCACCTTTAGGAGCACCTGTTTATGTTAATGGTTGGTGCTGATATTTTCTGCCGCATGGTCATCTTGAAGTTCTGTGAAGACATACTATATGTAGCTTTCTGTTCAACTGCAGGTATTTGATTAAAAATGGTTTAGATTGTAAGTGACAGCAAAGCAAATTTCAGAAATAAAATTGTAATATTATTATAGGGGTGTTTGGTTTGTATGTGGTTTATTTTTAGAAGAAAACATTGTGCTCACACGATAAATAAATATCTCTATTGCAATAGATATTACCACTCTTGATACAGTTTTTGAGCTACTGACTTTCTTCCCAGTCAGTCTTCCTTCCAGTGTTCTAAACAAAGTGAATAAAAGATGATCAGATACAATAGCTGCATGGAAGAAAAATCCTTCCCTTCTGCTGCACCCCAGTAAGGAGGTTGTTTCAGCAACTTAACACTTACTCTTGAGCTGACATGAATACTTGAGTCATTTCTAAAACAAACATCACAAGAGTTAGCTACAATAGAAACGTGTTACCCTTCAGCGCTTTGAGAGTTTCCATTTATCAAGACTGACAACCTCCAGAAGCCTGATGCTGAAATAGCAGTACTGATCTGGATGCAAGGATGCTGCGTTAAACAGCCAGCGCGTTCTCCAATTCCCACTAAGAAGCCTGAAGTCCTTGTGATTATACACTGTTCTTGGTGATTAAAGTCAGAGATTCAGGAATGTGGAGTTACAAGATTGGGCCCATACCCTAATCACTATAGAAGGCAAGACCAAGTGAAACATTATCTCCACCACAGGCCCTTCTACTTTTCCCAGTTGTGTGTAGCAGTGCACATCAACGCTTCCTATGCCAGAACAGACTTCTCGCCTTTCCTCCAGCTCATAGTCTGGTGGCCCTAGGATTGCAGTCCTCCCCTTGCACTCCCACCTTTTCCACTTGTACTTCATCTAAAAGATTTGGTTTGCCTTCTTTTATAAATTCGGAGTTTGCGTCTGACACACCTGACTCTGCAGGCACGGCTGTTTATCTGCTTTTCCTGATGTGGCTTCTTGGACTTCGGGACTGAGTACAAATACGCCTTCACCTTCAAACGGGAAGATCCATTTGAGGTACCATATATTTGTCTGACCTGCTAGATCTTAAGTCTATCATATTAGCACAGCAAATGAACCTCACCCTATCCCTGGATAATCAAGTAGGGCAAATTCTTGGCAAGGGGAACTAAAGTTTGCCTCCTTCAGACACCAGTGTTTATGATGTTTCACATTAACTGGGCTAAGCCCTGTGGAGTTCTTCCTCTGTGGAAAGGAATTATTGCCTCCCATACTATCAAATCCCCTACTTGTGCATCTATAGGCAGAAATGCTTTATCACACTGACCTGCATTGGCTTAGTTGTTTCAGGTGGGGCACATGGCTTCTTTCTGCATTGCCTACAGATCTGTTGGAAACTGCTGCTCATCAAAAGCTGATCTCACAACAGGCTGCTTCCCTCCCTGTTTAAGCAGCAGGATACCATCTCTTTCGCAGACCTGTGATATTCTTGGCTTTTTGTCCTGATGTGTCTAAAAGTGACTAAAACAGTACTTTTGCCCAGCTCAAAAAGGGACTGACCTGGTGGTGCAGAGGTGCAGCTCTTCATGCTTGGGCTCTCCGACAACAGTCTTTCAGATGACAAGAATCTGCCTAAGCCAGCAGTGTGGGCTTTACCTGTCAAAACTGCAGTGTGTGAAGCCCACTGTTCCCCAAGGCAATTGTCATGCAACTCCCACATGACCCAATTAAGAAAAAAAGCATCTTAGGACAACCTTAATGTTATCACTTCAGCATATATAAATTGGATTACTGAGGAGGCAAGTTTTTAAGAACTGCAGCACACTCCAGGGCATTAACAGACCACATAGTCTCAGTCTCTGCTGCTGCTGCAGCGACTGTTCCCCCTTTTGTGCATCTGGGTTTCAACTCAATCTCACCAATTTCAGAAAAAAATGCACTTGTAGGTGAGCTGAAGTTCAGCCAAGCTGACAAATCATAGAATAGTTTGGTTGGAAGGGACCTTCCAAGGTCATCTATTCCAACCCCCTGCAATGAGCAGGGACATCTTCAACTAGATCAGGTTGCTCAGAGCCCCGTCCAGCCTGGCCTGGAATGTCTCCAGGGATGGGGCATCTACCACCTCTCTGGGCAACATGGGCCAGTGTTTCACCACCCTCACTGTAAAAAATTTCTCCCTCATGTCTAACCTGAATCTCCCCTCCTTTAGATTAAAACCATTACCCCTTGTCCTATCACAAGCCCTGCTGAAAAGTCTGTCCCCATCTTTCTTACAGGCCTCTTTAAATACTGAAAGGCCGCAATAAAGTCTCCTCAGACCCTTCTTTTCTCCAGGCTGAAACAAAGCCATCCTCACACTCAGCATCCCTGTTCCAAGCCGGCCTGCTTTCCACTCCAGCATGTCCTTCTGATTCGAACAGGCTCTAAATACTGACTCCCTGCTCTAAGTCAGGTGCCTATAGAAGGCAGCAGATCAGCAGCATGAGTGGCTCCTGGTTGTGGAAATGCCAGAAGCAGCTTTCCAGGGTGAGGGGTGTCTCCAAGACCCCTGTCCCTGCAGCAGATACACTTACTTCTACCCAAATTTTGGAATAACTAATGTGTCTTCAAAAACTCCCCCAGCTCAGAAGCGGTTACAACCTCCAGCCGCCTGTCATCACCTTTGTGCTAGAGATTATCTGCTGGAGGGGCGCTTATTACAAATGTTCCGCAATCTGTTGCCTTCAAAGTGAACTAACTTAAAACAAAAAACAACATAGAAAAGTCTTTCTACCCTAACTCATTTTGACAGACAAGTTTGAAAATGACAACACGCACGACAAACAGATCTGAGATGATGGTCGTCACCAGCTGAAAAGATGGTGAGAAGCAGCTGAGGGGCAGTTACCTCTTCTGCAAGCACAGCAAGATCCAGACAGTAACATCTGCCCACGACTTCATTAAATTACAAGTTTGTCTTCTAAAAGGCAGCTTATTTTCTACACATTGCTAGAATTGGAAAAAAAAATATATATATACTATGTTACTCATCTGCGTTGCTAAAGCTAACATCTTATGCTTAATCCACAAACAACTCTCTGCATAGCCAAGTGTCAAAGTAGCCAAAGTCTCCTCCCAAAACCTTTGTTTAAAAGACCTCACAACTTCTTTAGCTTCAATCAGTTAACATTTTTCACCTCTTTGTCTCATTCTCTACGGCACCAAAATAAAAAAAAACTATTTCAAATTCTTTTTTAAGGTTCCAAATGCAAGCTTCATTTTGGTATATGAATTTTTATTTCATTCTACACTCATAAATGTGCTTTCGGAGTTACACAAAAAGAAAACTCATCTTTCTACAAAAGACTGGACAAGGACCTCCATGCCATAAAATAAGACCCACCATAACCTCCTTACTGAAGCGCTGCAGAAGTATCTTACCTAGATCCTTACTGAGAGGGCAACTACTATATTGCAGCAGCATAGCTGGTTTAATTTCTGGTGCTACTAGTGATTAGACTTCTTTAAAATAATTCTGTTTTAAACTCACAAACATGTTTGTTCACAGCAGTACTGAACATGCTCAGAGACTAGTTCCTATAGGCCACACAGTGATGCCTGGAGCTACAAGAGTAGTCGCTCTGACTGTAATTCCTCTGGGGACTGCAGGGGCGACCCCAAGGGAGAGAGGTACACAGACACTATAGAGACTATGCGAGAAATACGCAGCGTATGGTACAGCCCCTGAAATTACTTCCTAACATACACCAGCGGCCTAACATGTGTTCTTTGAACTCCAGAAAAGCTATGCAGGTGTGAAGGGGCAGCAAAAGAGTTTGGGGGAAGTACATAATTTGCCTGCCTTAAGAGGTTTATACAACTAAATGGCAAGATTAAGCACCAGTTATTGTTCTAGGTATGCAAATGCTTTGGAAATTCCATCCCATTATTTAATTTACTTGATTTCTAAGAATACCAAACCTCTTTTTGCTAGCCTGTAAGCCACCATTCTTTCCAGTGACATCTTTTATGCTCATGCTCCTTTTTTCACAATTAAAACCAGGTAAGAATATTTATCTCATGATGTTAGGTTATGTTCGCATCCTATTCAAACACATCTTTCTGCTTTGTCACAAGGACGATACAGCTTAGATACTTTGTACTACCACTTATGTCTTTTCATGTAATTCTTTTAGTTCCTTAAGTTTTGCAAAATTTATTCAATTTTCAGTTATCATTTTCAAGAAAGTGCATTAAAATTTTCCTTTCTTCTTTTTGAGTCTCTAGAGAGAAAGCTAAGGGGATGGTGAATGTGTGAAGTTAAAAAATTTAAAACAAAAAACATTAACTTTTAATGTTGTTAGTCCATTTCCTCCATAGGTTTTTTTTGTATAAAATATGCTAGTTTAGAAGAAAGACTTATTTGAATTGCCAGTACAATCAACTATATAAAACAAAAATAAGTTTTTGACTATATTCTAGAATGATCCTCAGATAATGACGACATATATGTTTATATAATCTACATCTGTAAAATTTCTACTTGCAATAAAACTGAGGTTGCACCATACTATGATAAATGTCCTTCTGATCCTAATGCACAATTCCTGTTTATTCCATAGAAGAAACCATAAAGTATGCAAAGTAACCCTCCAAAAGGGATGGTTTCGTGAGAGATTTACAGGTACCATCTGTTCAAATAATTAGAAAATAAACGTTAATATTTCACTAAAATTCAATTTGTCACATCATCCCTAGATTCCATTAAATGGATCTTCTGTCCCTAACACTTGGTAAAACAATTTAGAAAGGGAAGTATGTTCAAGAGCGGCCTAGAAAAGAACAAAAGGTCCAAATATTCTTGAATTTCGGGAAGTCTACTCCATACTGTTGTCTTTATCAATATCAAAGGGAAGGCGACATTTTAATACTCGGTCTTTGCACCCAGTGTTTCCCATAGAGAAAACAAAACAAGAAACCACTCCGATACCAAACACTGCAATGAAAGTTAAACAACCAAACCAACCACAGCCAAACACCACCACAACCCAAGACTAAAAGCTCCTAAGCCCTACAGGACATACTCTCAGAGAATCAGCAGGTTGACAGGCCCTGATTTACCTGAAAGGAAGAAAAACTCTCCTGCTTTTTGGATCTTACACCTGCCAGTGGGTTAAACTACAGGCCTTGATTCCTTTGGCATTCCCTTCCCTCCCCATGGAGGCCCTGGTCTCCAAACACCAGAACAAACACACACGAGCTCCAAGCTGATTTTCACACAATTGCTGAAAACCTGTGAGATAAAGGCGAACAAATTATTGAAAAGGAAAAAAAATCATCTGCAATATGAGGACACAAGATATTTCTTTCTGAATACAGAAACCCCACTTGCCGAGCTATCATCCTTTACTACGAACAAACTTTCAAAGACTGTTTCTCTCTAGTACTCATGAGTCATTTTCTAACATCGCGTCTTTGGCGGCTTGAAGCATTTTGAAAGTGGAAAGCAAACAAAATTGCTTTTAATGCACTCATAAGAGGGTACTTCAGGTTTTTTAAAAGCCATTTTTTTCTCTATCTTTTAGCTGCTTGGAGGCTTTAAATGGGACCCCTGTAGGTTTTTGTCTGTAAACCATACGAGAGCATAAAAGCTTGGAAAACTTGCAGAGATTCTGAAGCAGGTTCACACAGCTTCATTGAAACCGTGTGTGGTTTTGAAGCTCACCAGGGCTCTACCCACCAGGAACCATTCGAAATTGCCAACTTAAAAAATAGATTTAAAACTCATAAAGGATTACGACGAAAACGTAAGACTTATTTTGTAGGCTTCCAGCTTGAAAGAAAAAATACTATTCTGTAAATAGGGAGGAATAGGTTTTCATTCTCTGAAGGTTTTTGGGTATTTTTTCTTTGAAAACACATAGAGTAGCTTGAAAAAGGGATCAGAGTAACCTCTGTAAACACAGCTTGAATTAACCTGCACCAAAGTGATTTACCTGTATCAAAAGAATCAAACCGATCAATCCATTAGACCAACACATGGTGGCTCAACTATCCTAAAAGCGCTTGCAGGATTGTTACAATAGAAATGTGTCAAATCTTGCCCTGTCTTTGGAGATGACCATTGCAGCATAAAGCAGAATAGATAGCAAGAAAAGAAGGCTTGGAAAACCAACACTGCCGTCCATGAATACCATGAGAAATGTGAAACTACTTTCATTCATATGAAGAATCAGACAAATAAAATCTTCCGGCTAACACTGTTATCCTGCTGTCACCAATTTCTCATTTTACATTGTAAGTTTTGCTAGAATGTGGTGCTGTGAAAGAAAATGGAAAAGTATTGTTTTGAATGTTAAGGGAGACATGAAAAATTTGACACAGTAGGGTTTAGTATGGCATTTCTTGTACATATATAGTCGTCATTGAAGCCTGTGAGAGTTCTGTGAGGGAAGATTGCCAGGTGGGGTTTTTACTTCTGTCAACACTGGAATTCTAGTAAGATACCAAGAAGTTAATGGACAGAAATTAAACTGTGTTTTTTGTGTTTTCTGATGGCAAACGGTACAATAGGTGGACGATGTCTGACATTATTTAAATTTGTTGTGGGACTGATTTTGATACTCGTAGTTGCTTTTAGCTTTTATACTTATTACACGTAAATTTTATACTCCTTGATAGTTGAGAACACTCAGCAGTGCTGTTGATTTCAGATTAACCATTCAATATGTCAGCAGCCATGCAACGCCAGGGAATTAATGAAGCTGTTCACTGGGATCATAAAGAACATGGAGTTGGTCATGGAAACTTGTTTTTCCAGTCACAACCAGCCATGGAATTAATTAGTAACTCAGGAAGGTCTGTGTGACATCTCTTCTGTTACTATATAATACTTCAAAAGCTGTTGACATTTTTTTCTAGCATCCTTTTTGGCCAGGAGTCCATTGGCCCACATTAAATGACCAAAATTGATAACATGCGAGCCCCAGCATAGAAGCGGGAGAGAGCAGAGCTCAACAGTTTCCTAAGTTCTTGCAGTAGATGAGACTTAAAAGAGCTCCCAGAGGGACAAAGGAAAAGGTTCAAACTGTAAAAAGGAAACTGCAATGTTTGTCTCTGCCTGTTTGGGCTGGAGGGGACAGGGCAGGGGACCTGCCCCCAAGTCTAGTGACGGGAGGCAAGATACACCGACCAGGTGCTTCAAAGTACTGCCAAAGAGCATCGGTCTGCTCTGCCCACCTTGTGTGTACACTCGTAGCAGTCTGCAGTGCTTCTGAAGGAGGGAGGGAGGGAAATGAGAACAGAGGATTAAAAATAAAAATAGAGAAAAAACCAAACCACACCACCCTTTCAGAAGTGAGAGAAGGGAATGGGAATTCCTTCGTGGATCCTACAGGTAAGCAGCAGATCTGAAGCCCGGCATTAATACAGCACAAGTGTAACGTAAACAGACAGTCAAGTAGTCTCACTGCTTAAAAAAAGAGCGAGCAAAAAAGAGGAGGGCGAGAAGTACTATTCAAAGTACTACTCAAAGAGAGTAAAGTCTGGAAGAGCACAGCCCACGGCTGGCATCTCAGTATTTCTTTTCCATCGCTTAGACCAATTTGAAAATAATCCCTGCAAAGAAGCTTTCAGAAGATGGCATTTTTGTGATTCAGTATAGCACCAATATTCCTTTTGAGTTTTATAACTGTTCCTAGGACATTCTTGGCAACGAATTTAAACTTTTTGAAAGAGGTTGCATTTCACTGTAAATGGTTATCTGGTATTCACAACACAAAATAAGCATTTGAATATTTATTGTGAGCACATTGCATTTTAGGGAGAACACACAAAGATTCTTACCACAATTATCTTGTTCCAGCTTTAATATATTAGCTGTCACCTCTTTAATGGATCTTGTGAGAAAGGAAAGTTTCTTTCTTTAACTCTCTTTTCCCCCTGCACGCAATTACCACCTCATTCAGAGCTCTTTGTGGCCACCTAATCTCTCTGATTATGTCTCTGACACTGCCACAATACTACATGACTGACATACCTGACAGCTGTGACTGGTGACAGAACACTCACAAAGCGAACCAGCTCTATGCAGGATGAGTATTACCTACCGCCAGCCCCACAGAACAAGCGTGCAAGGAAGGTAAAAAAGGGGTGGGGGCATTTCGCCACCAGTCTAACCCCTACCGATTTTTTTTTCCCCTCCTTTTAGAGCCAAACAGCATTGACAAGCAGAGCCTCTTTGTACATACCTACCTAATGAACCCATTGTCGGATGAATACAAAAGAACGCCCATTAGTATTTTAATTTTCAAGTCACAGAGTAGAAAACGCATGTTTGGAGACCTGACTTACAAAGTGGGGCTTGATGGATCATTTTGTCTCTCTCCGGCCCTTTTATGCTTCTCCGGGTCATAACTCCCAGCTGGTGCTCAACTGTCAGACCGAGGCAGGTGGCAATAGATGAGAGCCTGGGAGGAAAGGTATACCTGAAAATGTCATTCCCAGACAATGAGCTGCCGCTGGAAACAAGCACAAACCATTTCAGGATTCAGCGTTCTGAGCCGTAAAGACATGATGTAGTATTACAAATAATTGGCTAATACAATAGCGGTAACGAATACACTAATCAGGAAAAATATTAAGGTGGAGTGGTATTTTTATATTAAAAGATTCATCTTGTCAGCACTGACTTCCTTTTTTCCCCACAAAAAAGAAGAGAGCATTAAGGAAGAAGGATGAAGTGGATTTTTCTAAGCATACTGAATATTTAGAACAGATTATTTTGTTGCATCTTTATGAGCTTTTGAGCAGCCTCAGAAGTTACATGTTCCCAGGGTCAGAGAGAAGAGGCAGATATCAAACTACCATTTTCAAACGGGAATGCCTACAAGTCCACAGCCAAATGTGCCATTCAGGCATCCAGTTTTCAGAGACAATCACATAATACTTAGAAAAAATTAATCTAAGCGTTTTATGTTCATCTGATTTTACATCTAAAAACTACTTGTGTAAGAGTTTCCTCAGACAATCATACAGCAAAAATAAAACATCCAAACTTGAAGGATATGCTTAGGAAAGCTTTGTGCTCAAACACTATGTTATTGGAAGGTGAATTATTCATTTTCTGTCTTAACTTCCTTATGCTGCAAGGTGTTCATACAGTTACTATAGATTCAGCACATTACATTAAGTTTGAAAAGGCTTAAGGGGCAGTTTAAGTAAATAAAGTGTTTAAATAAAACCTTCCTTTTAATCTGTCATGTTCCAACTTGCAACTCTTGTTTATTCTGTACTTTAAGTTACCACTAGCTAGGAACCTGTAACTCAGATTCCATGTTAAATAACTCATTCATGTTAAAAAGCACACTGAGAAAAATCTCTTTTACTGTTACTGTCAACTCAAATTTTCAAATGGGAAGCTAGAATCATTATTCTACTTAACTGGTAAGTTTGGTGAGAAAATTGGTATGATGCAAACATTGCTGCTTAAAAAAATGTCATCTTTCTTACTGAATATGAGGCACCACTGCAGGCAGGTGGATTCTTCACACAAATATTTCATGTGTGTCTTACTGATAAGACATTCATTTTCTATGTTATTCTATTACCTAGATTGGAGTGGGGGGAAAGTTAGAACAAGATAGCTGTGAATAAAAATCAGGATATTCAACTACAGTCCCAGGGATGACTGATCTTAATTCATAAGTCCGCTCTTTCGTTAGCTTGCTAGGACTTTTGTTCCCATGCCTTTCCTCATTCCCAAAGATGCTGCAATATAGAAGGCTAACATACTTCACACATATACGATACATCACCTACTAACCTCGTAGTGAACTCCAATAGCCCTGTAGCCCCAAACTCCTCCACAAATCACAGGGGCAAGAATAGAGCAGCATTTCACTTAACAGGCATTCGTCCCACAAAAATGCCCCAAAGTCTTTAATGTTCTACTTCAAAAAGCTAGCACTGCCTTCAATAACTTACTTAATACACAAAAAATCCCTCACAAAATTCTCTTGACCATTTTAATCTTTTATATGATCCAAAATCATTTTCTAGACAGCCAGGCCTCAATATCCACCTTTAGTAGGTTTTCTGAACACTAATTAGTTTCAGATGCCAGGGCAACAATCTCCAAAACACACTGAAGCACGTGTACGGAATGTATTATAACTCCATTTGTAGGCAATGATGTGAAAACTTTACGAAGCTGTTGAATAATTATGATTACTAATATCCCAATTAGCTTGAGCAGGTACAAAGACATCCTCAATGTTAGACACTTAATGCATTTTTAAAAAAATATTTATGAATTTTCTCTCTGACTAGTTTTAAAACCAACAAATAAGATTAATTAAAGACGTCATTTAGGGTTTATTTTTGTTTAGGTTGGTTATTTTGAAGTGTACCTGCTTGGGATGTTTGAGCCAGTCTTCCCCATCTGAGACAAAGGATTGCATCCAACAACGGGAGAAAATTGAAATAAGTTTCAAAACAGACAATGACTGAAAATGAGAGAAGAATTATACCCAAAGCTAATTCTTATTCTTTTATCAGAAGTATCATGGTTTAAACTCTTAAATCCGATTTGCAGTCTTTGAGAATTGATCAGAATTGTTGTGTTTTGCTGTATCCCTAAAAGAGGCACAGGCAGAGTTCTGGTCTTCTTCATAGTAAGCACTGGACAACTCAAAGCAGGATTGCCTTGATGACAAGAGTTTAGTACATAGATAAGGCAACCATGGGGAAAGGAAACAGGCTGGTTTTGTGGACTAAGAATGGGAGCAGTTTGAAGAGACTTCCTCAAGACTTCTGAAGTCTCACCAATATTCTCACTTCACAAGTAAAAATACGTTGGCCATGCTCCAGCTCTTGCACCTTCGTTACTGGGGATAAACTTCACTCAGAACTGAAGAATCAGCTACCCAAGACTTGGGCTGCCACTGAAGTGCTCCTTTCCTTCTCCTCACCCTCCCTGCCTCAAGACAAGCAAAAAAGCCAAAACCAAATAAACACAAACAAAAGTTTGCATTGTGGATGGTCAAAAATAGCTGCTAAAGCAGTAAATGCATAGTGAACATGACTTCTATGTACAACAAATCACAAGCCTTCTCTTCAATAAATAAGACTTCAGCTGCATTAATGTGAAAGACCAAAAGAGAAACTGTAGAACAGCTGGAGGTAATGACCTGCAGTCCATACTACCTTCATCTCATGAGGATTACTCTAGGCTAGCAAGAGGCAAGGACAACTTTAGAACAGAGAGCAGCTGGAAGATATTACACTAGAAAACTCAGAGGCTTTGAAGATAGTGACATAGAGCTCTCTTTTCCAGATCTGGAAGACACTCCTGATTACGCTTCTAAAACTGAACCAACACAGGGTTTTGGACACTAGGGTCTTTCTCAAAGGAAGCAGCCAAGCCTGCTGAGATAAGGCAGCAGACGGAAGATTCCCTCCATTCTAACTCTGTATTCAGAACTACACAGGCATCAACCAGGGAAACATGCAAGTAACATCTGGCAGAGAGAGGGCAAGACGAACATGGTCACAGCATCTAGCAGACAGGAGCTTAAGTGTTCATGGAAGAATAAGGAGGTGGCAAGTCTTCCCATGTGTAGTTCAATTTCTTTTAGTAAATCTTCCTTCTTTTCAGACCTGCTGAGAAACATAGTTTTATGAAGAAGTGGCAGCTTTAGCATGCTTTATCGTAACAGCAGCGGCATGTATCAAAGGCAATGCACTTCGGGTACTTTAGGTTCTTCCTCACAGGTTTTTCAGATTTCAGTTGTTTGAAAATGCAGTTAAACAAACAATCTCATATTGAAAGAATTTTCACTCATGCTTCTACCAACCTGATGAAGGGTATAATATACATAAGCTATGACAGAACTATGCTGTCAAAAAGCTACATTTCTAGCTTAAGGCAACTTCAGACATAAAGCTCCATGCTGTAGAAATAAAATAGCAGACAGAACCAGAGGGGACAAAGGACATGGTAACAAGGGGTGAGCTGACTGTGGAAACTGCTGTTTGTCAAATCCTACCATATAAGAACTGGAGAGCACTCAACAAAATTAGAAGCCAGTTTAGTGCACACAAAAAATAACTTTCATTAAAGAGCCTACAGTAAACTTTCAGAGCTTGCTGCCACACAAAGTTGTAAAAATGAAGTGTCAAAAGGGTTCAAAAAGGTAAATAGATAAATTCACAAACAGGTCCATAAATGGAAAAAAGGGGTAGGTGGGAATCTACTTCTCATCCCTAATGCAGTGACTGCAGATGCTGAGGAAATGCAAGCGAAGTGAACCAGAGGCAGCGGCCAGGCTTATGTCGTCTCCCAAAGCAACATCTTTTCACCACTGTTGGAGGCAGAATACTGGGTTGTATGAATCGTTCCGATGGCTGAAGGTACCATTGCTCGTGTTTAATTTACAGTGTTTTCACATTATTATAGTTAAAAAAAACACTTATGCCTGCCACTGAACTGTGTAAAAATTAAGGGCTGATTGTCAGATCATCAGTCTGGTTTCAGCTTTACCAGATGAAGACATGACATAAACAGGTCAGCTGCTGTACTGTGATCCCTCCCGCTACTCCCCAACACACCCCCAAAAAAGCATTGCCTAAAAGCAGGCAGCTAGATCCATCACCTACAGCAAGGAATTCTCTAACCAAAGACAGAAAACAGGTAGAATCAATGGTTAACACATAGATTTTATTTCCATATTTACAATGCTTGCAATAAAATAGATCAGTATATAGCTATTCCCAATAAATGCAAAAATAGAAAACTTCCCTTTTCAACAAAAGTGCAAAAACATAAATTAGAACATGATAACTTTAAAATATACAATGTTGTTTCTCAGTGTTTTTACTAACAAAACAGACTTGTAAAACAAGCACCATAATTCATCTTACAGAAGACTTTCCACCAAAGCAGCATCACAGGGCAAAACAAGTAGGACGTTAGTATAGAAATGTAGTAGTAAATCTCGGAATATTTTAAATGGCATAAACTGTTATAAATTATTATAAACAGTTATAAAACTATTCTATTTTTTTGCAATAGCTGTACCACATAACCGAATATTAACCGAGGCATGGGTGGTCGTCAGCACAAAAAAGAGGCATTCAAATGTTCCTTCTGCCTTTGGCTTGAACTGGACTGGCACATTGATGTAATGATAGGATCTGTAAAAAGACAATTATGTGCATATTCATTGTTAATGAACAAGTAAATCCTACCAAATACAGAAATTCTTGTTTAGTGTTGATTTTCACCAAAATAGGATATTGGATGTGCACTGGATCATCAAGTTTGTAATACATTTGATTATGTATTATTCTTCTGAGGGACTTTGATTGTAAAGGTCATTCTTTCCTACTAAATTACCACAATACCTTTCTGCTGCTGGTTTACCTATATAACTTTGGTCTGCTTCTTAACAATAATATGGACATTGTATAAACTATATTTAGAGCAAATTTACTACATTTCTTCCTTCTAGAACCCACGTGACAAGTACACTAAAATTTCTAATTCTTTTAAAAATTCCATCAATTTGAAGCTAGTAAAATAATTTCAATTACTTCTAATTGCCTCCACATTAAGAAACATTTTGCTGAATCACTGCAAGTCAATATACCCATCCTCAAACAGTGTTTTAAAGACTTTATATTACACCTTTTTAGATTATATAATTCCTCTTCCATTCAGATTGCACAACAAACATACTAAATGTAATGCGTGGCTGTCCTCATTGCCAAAAGCCCAGAGTGAATGTTTTAAAATACGAGCTATACAAGCAATAAGGTGGAAATGCAGAGTGGCAGCATATTGGATTCCATCGCATCCAACAGAAACATCCAGCACTGACAGACACATAACAGTAACAGGCGTGCATTGAAATAAGGGAAAAAGAACAGCAGCACTCAGTAAGACAATCAAAGAGGAGACAGCTTTGTTTTCTTTTATTGTAGCTTCAGTTTTCTCTTTCTTTTATTGTAGTTTCAGTTTTCTCCCCTTAACAGTATTTAGTACTACCCAACATCCTCTGGCATGTGCTTATTTTCCCTACTTTTTCTTATTTTGTTCCTGCCTTTTCATATTCGTTTCATCTACACTAATTCAACCTATCATAATCAGTCTGCATTCTTACCCTTCTCCTACACTTGGAAATCATAATATTGGCCATACATATAAGCCTGATCCCAGCCTCATTTGTGTAATATCATCATTAGTGCTAAAACAGTCACACTAGCAAATGTTTGGTTGTTTTTGGTTTTTCAAACCGATACTGATCAATCATGTAACTTAAGGGTAACACACTTTCAGAATAAAGCCACTGTATTCTTTAAGTGGATTAATACCAAAACAATGCACTAACTGTGTTGTAGTGAACTACAATCAATAATACAGCAGAGAAGTACAGCCAGATCACGGTTTCATGTCTCATACTCGATTGCTCAGTGTTGTGTAACAAGCCTGGCATGCTTGGTCTCTATCCATCTATAATATATGGGATGAAGATATTTCCTCAGCTTCATTAAAAAATGTCCATTTTATATATGAAGAATATCAGTATGACTATTTAATCTGTAACAGATACTTTGTATTAGAAAACACAAATTTTAGTGAGAATAGAGTCTAAAGCTGCATTCAGCCAGGCCAACTGAGAATTTATAAAAATAAAAGTAAATTCAGTAGAAAGCCAGACAGGATGCACAAGCCCGTATCATTATCTCCAAAATAATACATGTATGCTTCCTTACATATCCTAACACTTACTAAAAAAGAACAATATAACCAAACTCAAATTTATATGAACAAAAACTTAACAGGAAGTTTATATTGCTCTTTTAAAGAGACGGCCACATCTGGCTGTCAAATATTAATTTCCAGAATATGTACTATATGACTTCAGTGATACTGAAGCAGAGCACAGTTTCTAAGCATAAGACAGCTACATTCAACTCCATTTGACCTCTAAATTCACGTGTCCATTTGGTTGGTGCTATACACAATATTGCTCTTCTCTAAAAGCAGAACTGGACATTACTTTGGGTTTGTTTTGTAGCAGTTGATTTCTCACAGTTGGGATAAGGCTCAACACACTTGAGTTCCTACGCTTCCTAATCCAAAAGGAAATACTCTATTCTCATTTTCTTCAACTAACAAAATCATAAAGTTCAGATTCCAGCTACTACAAAGCATAACTGTTCTTAGAAGCAACCTGGAATATTTTTCTGAAGTACTGTAGCCAGAAACTAGTCAAGAACAAGAGTTCCCCTCACAGTTAACTGTTTTTTTTCTTAATTAAAAGTTTTACTTTACTTCAACCTTTTCATTATGCCTGCAGCTCAATTAGTCTATGGATAGTACATGGCCTTTACAGGTTGCTGCATCAATTTCAAGTGTTATTTCTGGGAAGTCGGGTATGTCAAAGAACATTTCTTAGACAAACTAATAGTATAATCCTCTAAACACAACAGCAGCAACACGTAAGTTCAAGAGGAACAATCTGGGTAAGTCGCCTCTAAGCCACAGTAACCAGATCTATAATCAAAAATAGCGACTCCTGACACCAAGAATAGTGGCTACTGGAAACAAAAATAATTTGTCAAGCAAAAACCAGTTTTATCTTTTAGTAATAACTGAAATGTATACTACCCTGTAATCAACTGATTTCAGGTGGCTTCTAAAGGCAATGCAATAGAAACACCTTAGTTTTCAAACTTCTTTCAGATTGGCATAACCTGGTGGTCCTTCCAGAAACAGAACTTCGGCAAAAGTTTTTAAAAAGCCAAGTGGTTGATGTTTCACCTGCACATTTATACACTTGAAAGTGATCTTGTTAAAGGTACACACTCTGCAGGAAAAAAACTAGAACTCCACTTTTGAATGCGAATTCCAGACAATTCATCCTCGCCCATTCTTTACAGGACTTACAACGTTAGCTAAATGACATCTCTGTGCTTAAAAAACTAAATATACAGTTTAAGAAATTTAGTGAAGTTTTGGGTTGTTTGTTTGTTTTCCTTTTCCTTTTTTTTTTTTTTTTTTTTTTTTTTGGTGTGTATGTTTGTTGTTGTTTTTTTTCCTGTGTGTTTTTGTTTGGTTGTTTGGGGGGGAGGGCTCCTGGTTTTGTTTGTTTTCGTTTTTTTGTCCTACAGTTTTGGTTGAAAGATACTGTATTTGGATAAAGCCCATTACTATTTTCAGCTCAGCAATCTGTGGTAAAGGAACCAGCAGTGATAAGTATTAGTACTTGTGATCATGTAACCAACTGAAGAACTGGCAAGTCACTATACCAGCTTCTGAAGGTCAGACTCTTAATATTAAATACAAACTTGCAATTCCATTATCCAGATTTAAAACCTGATTACACTGGACTGTTTTCAAATTCGGCCCTCAAAGTGAAGAGCATGTAACAGACCATGTTTACCACATGACACTTTTTTTGGTGCAAAAATACAGGTAGGCGGTACTCTCTATTTTTACATTCTTATCTACAAGCTAATATTCGAAGTTCCTGAAAAGTTTTCTTTATCCAGTTACTTTTGAACATTACTTTGTAAGATGTCCTGTTAACCTAGCTTAGTTGGAAACAGTTAACGTTGGCTTTCCTGAAACCCTGCTCGATGCTATTCTCAAATAAAATCCATTTTAAAAGTTCTTTTAACACTTCTTTAAAAGCACCTATCCAAGTAATTCTTCTGTGCTTTCTGCTCTTAATGGGAGAGCTGCTTCAGAGAGCTATGTTGATTTCAGGTAAATGAATTTTTAAAAAGCTTGGGAAGGCTAATATTTATGGCTGGAGAAAAAACAGCTAGAGTTACTAGAAAAAAAGGTTGTAAAATGTTACTACAAAGTGCAGTATATTCAGTTGATAACCTTTAGAATAGTAGACTGAATTCTAAACTTGTTAACTCTACTTTGGATACTTTTAAACACCGAAAGGAGTTTATAATCTCTCAGAAAATATACCAAATAGATTTTACAGCATTCATCAAGAATATTTTTGAAATATTTAAGTGTCTTCCAGTGAAGTCACTCATTTTTTTTTTTCTATATACAATTAAGTCAAGCTGTCCTTTGTCTGTAGCTGTACAGACTAAGACAGACCTAGCTAGTCATCTTTGAATAGATTTTATCTTGGTCACTGCCTCCATAAAAAACCAAAAGCCCTTCTGTTCTGTCTGATGTAACATATTTAATAAGAAAATGCCAGTTAAGTAGAAACACTGGAACACATGCCTAAGTGGAGTTATAACACTTCGCACTGAAAAGCACCATTAAGAATCCCTTGAACACCTGCGTCTAACACCACCGCAGCCCTGTCTTTAAAATAAATGTTAAGTACCACCGAGAGACACAAAACTAGTTAAGGAGCCAGCGTATGTAGTTTCATTTATGATTGGGTTCACAATCTCTGTTCCATACACCCTTAGTTTCCCCGTCTTTAAAATGGGGACCTGTTTAAACATGTGCGCTGTGTGACTTCAAATGAAACGGTAACGTTTCTGTCTTCCTGACAACCCCCCTGTTACAGACAAGCACGTGAGGTGCTACACTTCTTGGAGAGATGACTAATAGGACTGTCAAATACCCGTTGTAATGAACTCTAAAAATGACTGGGTTTATTTGAGGGATTAACACCAACTTGAAAATTCTGTTTATGCAGGTAATACGCTGAAATACTTGGTATGACCAGGCAGTTCCACTGGCTGCCCAAACCTTATATTTGCAGAGGATCTTTGCAGCTCTGCAGGTTTGTCAAATTAGAAGCATGATGAAGGCAATTTGCTTGGTCTGTTGTGCAGAAAGTATAAATGGAAGGAATGACTTGATTGTGCACAGCATGCCAAATGGTTAAACGAAGCATTAGGCTTAGCATTAAAAGCAGCAGCACTGTTAGGAACAATTTGCAGGGAAGAAATTGGCAGATGCAGAAATAACTGTGTGGGCTCATTCTTCTTCTAACCAAGATTACAGAGTACAGCTTAGAAAAACAAAAAAAAAACCCAAACAAAAACCAAAACCACACCTTTAACTAGAGAGCTAGAACATTGGATAATTACATCTGCATTTTAGCACTGTACATATAGAGAAGATATTTATCTTATTGAATTACTTGTTTAATTTTTTTGTTGGAAGATAATGTTAGCATATGCATTACTCACCTTAGAGAGTAATTCGTGTGCTTGATGTAGAAAGGCTCTCCGGGTCTTAAAAATGTCAGCTGCAATTTAATACAAAATGCTTAAAAGTGCACTATATCTAAGCCTATCGTATTCAATTTATGACATGCTTAAGATAAATCGGGTCACTTACAAATACAGCTTTACAGAGACCCAGGGTTTAAAAAGAAACCATGCCCAGATTTGTGCATAGTAAGAAAAATTTACATCTCAATATTTTAATGAAGTTGAAAAAAAAAAAAAATCAGGATAACAACAAATCTATGCGAACTATAATCTATTATTTTTTCAGTTGCAAATATATTACAAATACACTCACTGATTCAGACAAAAGAAAAGAGAAATTACAGGAGAGCAAAATTCTTCAAATATAATACTGACTTTTGAAACTAACAAACTAAGACTTGTACTATTGCAGTCTTCTGTCAAGATTAAAAAAAAACATTGCAGTTGAATTGCCAGAAGGACTCATGAAAATGTATTTAAAATAAAGTCTGTCAAACTTACCACATGTGTTTTAAAGGAATTATTCCGCAAATTGACCTTTAATGTGCATGACTCCCCAACTCTAGTTGGAGGAAATATGTACAGGTCTTCTGGTGCATACACCCCTCGAGGCACCTCCTCTTCTCTGATTTGGAAAAGGAATTAAAGATATTAAAATTTCCTACTTATATGGTCTGGATATATTGACTTTATACTTCAAAATAACAGGCGTATTTTTTGTGACTAAATCAGAAAAAATGGAAAGATCCTGAAGGCATACACTCTCACGCCTTAAATTTTATAGGCAAAAACATTTTAGCCAGAAAGAATGAAAACATCACCACGGCATAAATATATAGACATTTGCTTATACACACTTCCACAATCTGCATTTTCCCCACATATGCTTTACTACAGAAATGGGCACTCCTCTCAGAGAATCTGCGTTTAAACAAAACATTTTACTCCCCTGACATACTCACATCAACCCCCAAGTAAAAGAACTGGAAATCAACTTCAGACTGAAGAACAGCAAGGTTAAGACATACAGTCCAGTGGTCTTCTCAGAAATGCCGTTAGAGTTTTATGGAGTCTCCAAAAGGGGAGTACATTATAAGTATACACAAGATTCTGCTGCTGATACTAGTTCATTTGCAACAGTAAATCATGGTTGGGCAACCTAGAAACCCAACTAAAAAGGCACGGGAGGTTGAACAGCACAAAGCCACTGAAAGGCTTGGCAAGTCTGGGTTTTGCAGCTATTTCCTCTTTAATGTAGAATTGTAGGATAATTCAGGTCAGAAGAGACTCAGGAGGTCTCAACTTCTTGCTCCAAGCCGGGTCAGACCAGGCTGCTCAGGGCTTTGTAAGGTCAGATCCCTAAAACCTTCAAGGACAGAGATCACGCAGCCTCTCTGCACAGCCTTTTCCACCATATAGCTGGTTTAATGGTAAACAAGGTTTTGGTTGTGGGTTCCTGCCCCCAACTTTTACCCAATTGCAGACTCTCTTGTTTCAAGTTCTGCTCATACATACCTTGCTTTAGCTGTACGTGCTGGAGAGCAAACCTTCATTTCCGGTATAACTGAAAGCTCAGTTTTCGTGAAGGCACGTGCAGAAGTTTTCACATTTGAAGTGCAATTTTCTAGTTTAGTACCCTATTTGCAAAAATAGAGAAAGCCTTTAACCTTCGCATTCAAAAGTATTTTCGTTATCAAATATGTCATTTCCTTTGCCCAATCCTTTTTATTTAAAGTATAATTTTTCAGTAACAGCAGAGTCTGGATCATTGAGATAGAAGCAATGATTCAGGAGGAATACTCTAACAGGTTTCTGTGTCTTATGCATACTTTATTTCATAAAATCATAGGATAGTTTCAGTTGGAAGGGACCTTCCACGGTTATCTAGTCCAACCCCCTGCAATGATCAGGGACATCTTCAACTAGATCAGGTTGCTCAGAGCCCCATCCAGCCTGGCCTGGAATGTTTCCAAGGATGGGGCATTTACCACCTCTCTGGGCAACCTGGACCAGTGTTTTACCACCTGCACTGTAAAAAAAACAGACAAACAAACCAAAACACAACAAAAAAAACCCCAAAAGTTAAAAGCCAGTTCACAACAAACTAGCAGTGCAGGTGGAATCTCAAGAAGGCTGCTAGAAATGAAGATTTTACTAAAAGCCAAAACAAAAACCAATTCGTCTGCAGATATTCTGCCCATATGCCTCAAGAACAGCAGGTGGCTAACAAGTGCTCAAAAGAAGGAAGGTGTAAGTCATTATTGTAGCTTGAAGTCTCACAGCAGCAAAAAGCTTTGGAATAATTTTATATTAGCCACAATATATCCTTCTCAAAGAAAGGTCTCTCCAGAGAAACTGAATGTGGTAATGTATTATATGGCAATTGTTAACATTCAGAAATTAGGCCAAAATATTTACCATCATTCAGTGTACTGTAACACGAGGAGAACAGATCACATTAAGGGAATACTTCACCAAATAGCCGATTTCAAATTCTGTGTTGTTTCACAAATCTAGCCAGATATTGTTTGAAGCCTCTTGGGTCACATCATCTTGAACAAAGTTGAAGAACCAGAAGAACCTCCTACACTTATCGTTGTACAACACCACCTGAGTGTTTGAAACTCTGCTGATGTTTTAGACAACCAGTTGATTCCCTTACACAGGGAAGGTTTAAAAAAAAGTCATCTTCAATAGACCTGCTATGAACAAGCTTGTCTTCTAGACATTCATTTCTTCTACTGAAAGAGCTGCTAAACAGTTTGTCAGAAATAGCAGCAGCCAAAAAAAACCCCAAAAAACTTAATTTTAAAGCATATTTTCCATTTGCAAATAATCCATGAACCACAGTAAAACCCAACACATAAAGACAAGAAAGGATTTGTACAGGTATCTTGTTTTAAGAGCTTTCCGTTTTCAACGCAGGGAAAAATGATGGTGGTGTGTCTCAGTGTTATAATTCAAGTTCTAATTTACCAATAAGGCAAGTTTACAGCCCAAGAATAAAGCATGTTATGGAAAACTATCAGAAGTTCTCCCAGTCTTTATAAGGGCATCTTGAAGTACTGCACCCTCTACTGTGGCCCATACTGTATTTTCCTGTTCCAAATGAAAGCAGTGTGTTAATACTGTCCAAATGGTTACAACTGAGTGCTGTTGTTTCAAAGCAACCTCAAAAGCATAGAAATTTGTTTAGTTTTAAAACTGGAATTACTTTGCCCACAGAGCTTCAAAAGATTTTTCCTTCTCTCACTCCTGGGATACCCAAAAAAGATGAAGCTTTGTACTGCTGATACTAATACTACTAATCAAATCAGAACTCTTAGTTAGCAGAATGTTTTGTGTTAAGTATTAAGAAATTCAGCTCAGTTTGTTGCAAAATGATACATTTAGAAGTCACATAGTTACATAACTAAACTACATAAACCATGTAAATTTAAAAATGGTCTGCACTTAACACTTGTATAATAATATCTTCAAACAACAGCAGGAATTCTTCACACAGTCCTCAGCTTTGTACCTCCAAAGGAGCAATGGCAACTAAGGTGCTGCCTCAGCCTTCCACCAGGTTCTTGCTGGTTCCCAGTTTCACCCAGAACGGACCAATATCTAGAACAAAATACCAACCCAAAACTCCTGCACACAATGGTCATACTCATTCTTAGCTCAAAGATCTCAAAACAATACCTGAGAGCAGTCTAACAAATGTTTCTCAGGAAAAGAAAAAACTAAGCTCGAATGGCCAGTGCTGAGAGGTTGGGGCTGCAAAGCACATGTAGAATCCTCCCTTTCTTTATCTCTTTTGGAGATACCAGTTTTGGAGACACCATCTTCTGAGCTCCTGACTATGGTTTCCACTGGTGGGGACTGTAAATGCATGCAGAGCATAATGAAAGTCACAGTTAACTGTTTTTTCAGGAAAAAATAAAAGTGGTCAAATCCACTGATTTTCCTAACTTCACCTTGTTCTTTTAGTTCTTTCCTGAGCTCTCCCAGATTTTTCATTTCTTTTGAAGTGGGGCTATAAATAAGTACCATTCAGTCAATTCTGAATGACAGTCAGTCAGTCTTCCCACTTCATTCTATCAAAAGTCACATTAACCAGACCCCTAGTAACCCTAACCCTCTGCCTCAGGAAACCCAGCAAGATCCAAGTATTTTTGAAAGCTGTAGTAACACAGTCTAAGGGCCGAATGTGATTTTAGGGCTGTAAAAATGCAGGAGCAGTTACGTTTATACAGTTCTAAAATCACATTTGGCCACTGAAAGGCAGCCACAAGGCTGATGTGTCCCCCGGGGAAAATGAGTTTAATACCCCTGGTCTAAACTCTTGATCATTAGGACATAATTATAGTTGAGTTGTCTTCTCTACTAAAAGTGGATGTTTAAAAAGCTGCAACAATTTAAGTAAAAGTTCTGTGTTGACCCCTCTTCCAAAGAGATGTATAGTTCCTTACCTAGCAAATAAACAAAGTATTTCCCTTTCAACTCTTTTTCAAAATGATTGTGACATATCTCACGTAATTTCTACAGATTCTTTCCCATATGCACAGAGATGTTGGAAAGATCTAATTGTTGACAGCTTTGAAAAGAATCAAGAGGAACAAATCTGACACAGCATTTCAAAAACATTAATATCAAGTTGTGCGGCTCAGATTTACACAACTCTTGACAACTAGTCATGTTTTAAAAAGAGAATTCTTCAAAACTCTGGGTTTCTGATAAAGAACTAATCTCTCAGTTTCAGCTAGCTTTAAACAGACAAACGGCATAGACATTTTCCTCCTGTTAAGGAAAACTATATTGAAAGAATTAGACGAAAGTTGAATAAAAACTCCTCCCAAACCAAACATTATACAGGTCTCATTCTTCATGCCAAAATTAGAAGCTATTTAACACATACTTTTGTAACAAGTCCCCTTTCAAGACAATTAGCTACTGGAAAGAACAAGGACTCTACAAAATAAAAGGTGAGGTACCCCAGCAAGAAGGGTAAATAAGGTTCCTACTACACAAACAGGTTTGATACTCTAAAGAAAGATCCCAAATCTTCAGCTGCGCTTCTTAGAAAAATCAAGTCAGTCTCTGGAGAGGACAGCAAAGCATATATAGCAATCATACAATACTGAATGCACGAAGTCCTCATATTCACCTCATTTAACTAATTATTAGAATTAATTCTTCCTAATAGTACTAGATTCTCTGTCCTCTGTAGATTCCTCTTGTGTGGATGGTGAGGTAGGGATGAAAAGCAAAGCAAGGAGTGAGAGCACAGAAAATCAGTTCTAACTCTCAAATCCCTCTTTCCAAGCCTCACCATAAAGTTAGAACTGAGGAACAATATGGGAGCAAAGAAGAGTTCAAATCACAGAATGACAGAATGTTAGAGATTGGAAGGCACCTCGAAAGATCATCCAGTCCAATCCCCCTGCCGGAGCAGCAGCACGTAGATGAGGTTACACAGGAATGTGTCCAGGTGGGTTTTGAATGTCTCCAGAGAAGGAGACTCCACAACCCCCCTGGGCAGCCTGTTCCAGTGTTCTGTCACCCTCACTGTGAAGAAGATTCTTCTCATATTTAAGTGGAACCTCCTGTGTTCCATTTTGTTCTCATTGCCCCTTGTCCTATCATTGGTTGTCACCAAGAAGAGCCTGGCTCCATCCTCGCGACACTCACCCTTTACATGTTTATAAACATGAATGAGGTCACCCCTCAGTCTCCTCCAAGCTAAAGAGACCCAGCTCCTGCAAAATCCAAAATCGTTCCCGTGTACAAATCTCAAATACCACCCCCACCTACATTGTTACTCTGATAAAATACTCAAATAGATTCTATAAAAGACAAATCCGTATCTCCAATATGGATGTTTGAAAATTCCAATAAGTTAAGTTCCATAATACAGCAAAGGTCAGTTGCTTTGCCATTTATTTACAAAAATAAAACCAATCCAGGTAGCGTCTGATACAAACAAATCTGCATCTACAGCAACAGTTCCCACAGAAGGCAAGTTTTTCTCTACTTTCTCCAAACAAAATAAAATCTTATCTCTTAAATGGCTAAAGATAATGCATTATCACGTAAGCAAAGCAAAAAGGGTATTTTTGTAACATAAGAAAAACAGTACAGTTTAGTCCAATAAAATATCAGCAGGGTTTTTTTTCAGAATGTGCCAGTGCCTATGAGAAAGAGTACTGTATAGTAAAATTAAGATGTTATCAAAAATGCACACTCAGGACAGTGTTTATAACATTTATATACTTACTGTTCCAGAAAGATGAAATCTTAATTTGTGTTTCCAACTAGGTTTTTCAACTGGGTGACACTCAATGTCCCAGAACTGGGAGTAATCTCCTTTATCTCTAGGTAAAAACATTATGGCAATCTACCAAAACAAGTGAAAAAATTTGCAGCAGCTTATTAAGATAATCTATACATCTTCACAATTTTACCTACACAAAGTTACAGTTAAGCACAAAATGTATACACTGCAGAACACACATTACACACACAAGTCATCTTGCAGAAAACAATACAGCTTGTCCTCCTTTGCCCGTAAGAGAGACAATTCTAATGAAACAGGTTGTGCAAAAAATCTCAACATTTGAGTCCAACTAATCTCCTTTAAGTAAACCCAGGAAGTGCTTGCACAATTATTTCTATTAGTAAAATGGAGGAGAAGGGGACCAGAAGGGGAAATACGTGCAGCTGAAGGCCAGCAATAGCTTCCTTCATCTGTCAGCTCAGCCGTGAACAACTGCACTCCTCCAGCTCCAAGTCTGTCAGCACACTGTGCTACAATTACCAGAAGCTCTGAAATTTAAGCCAACTTGCAGGCTACACATTTGATCATCCTTAAAGGCCACCTACATAACAAAGGCTTATCTCTGTATAATGCTGTACCACATTAATGCAGGAGTAAACTTGTATTGTTTTCTGAGTTGAGCTTAGGGGAAGAAAGAGAAGGGGAGCAACAAATTAGGATAGATCACTACAACTGTGTCTAATCAGCCAAATATTATCATACCCACTGCAAAAAAAATGCAAATCATGATAGCACTGTACCTTATCAGCTCCAGCCAACAGCCTGACATGCCAATAATATAAATATTATTCAAATAGGCCTGAACTAGGATTGTTAAGGCAAAGACAACTGTCTAAACTCAAATATTGATTTTCAATATTATGAAATAACTATGAAACTGTACAGGAGTAAGATTTTTATTCCCTGTCTATAGATTACAAATCGCATCATCATAGAAATGACGTAGCTAAGGAATGTCATAATAATTCATACTGATTAAAAGACAGGTGTTCATGAAGATGAACAGATAGAATTGAAGTAGCATTGAGGGAGAAGGTGAGGGACAAAAGCCCCATAGAAACCCACTGGGTATGTCCCTGGATGTGCTTTATAACTGTGGTTATGAAACCCTCTACTGGCCAGGAGATAAAATTGTAACTCAAATGAAATTAACTTTAGAAACAGACAACTGTTCCTGAACAAGTATAACAAGGCTCCTTCTAAGGAAAGGAAACCAGTTCTCGCACCAGTTTCGTAAGAGCACAGTATTATTTGTGTTTATCTTGCAGATTTTTGCAAAACATTTTAAAACAATTTTAATAATTTTCCATTCTAAAATAATTTATCTTAAAAAAAACCCCACAAACCAAAAAATACCACCATGTCAAACTGCAGATGGTAGGAATTCTTATAATCAAGTCAGCTGACATTATAACAGCTGTGGTTAAATAGATACTGCCTACTTGATACACCCCAAACCTAGTTTTGAGAGGCCAACATTTTATCATTATCAGATGAAGTATGACCAGCTTCAAAAATTCAGACATTATTCCACAAAATTTCTCATATAAGATCGTATTTCACAACTGAGATACATTAATATACTTGAAATACTTATAAATGTCAGTTTACCTTATCCTTTTCATGAGCTTCAAGAGTACCAGAAACACGGGAACATCTGAAAGCGGAGTAAGTAACCCTATGAACACAATTAGTTCCATCCACACCCTGTAAATAAAGTTATGAGTCAGATTCAGAAGGGAAAGGCAAAAAACCACCACACAGCACACCCCCACACAGATCACCCTTTCAAAGGACTGAAGAAAATATACCCAGCAAGATGCTTTCAAGTGAATAATATTGACTCCCTAAAAGCAAATTAATAGGAACCAAAGCTACTACAACATCTAGGCCATTCACCACGACTACTGACTTGTAGTTTGAGGTGGTGCAGTGGCTGGAACACAGCATCCACAGTCTTCTAGGCTACAGTTAATAACACAACCATTTTTCATCATTTAATGACAACAGACCATAATAATTCTAGCATAAAATCAAAGTGACCACCACAGCATTTCAGGCTATCAAAGAAACAGGGAAGCATTTACAAGTATCAGTGGTGCAGCTACAGTAACTGCACAGGTGACAGCAGTGTAACTCAAATATCCTTGACCTAACTTAAATTACCTACACAGATACTTACCACGTACACTGTAATTCCAGCAACACGAGTCTCAAGGCAAATCTAGCATTCTGGAGCTAAAAGGGATGCACATCTTTCACATATGCTTAACTAATTAATGCAATCTGGATGACTATACTGGATGAGCACAAGCAAACTCTATATGCCAGTAAGTGAACCAAAAATGGTCTCACAGAGCACTGGTTCACAGTCACAGAGCATATTAGTGATGAAAAAAGGAGTAAAACAAGTCCCTGATGTGCACAGAGACAAAAAGAATCTTTGTAGCCAAATTCATGTTCAAATATATATCCTTTCTTGAGAGGATGGAGGGAGAAAAAAAAGCAGTTGGAAGAGAGGAGATTTAAAAAAAACCCAAACAAACAAACAAAAAACCAAAAAAAACAAAAAAAAACACCAAAAAACACAAAACCAACAAGAGATTTGCATAAAACTAACAATGCAAGCATTCACTCACTTTAACGTAGGCTGGTGTAAAAGATGACAAATGCCACTTCACATTTTCATCCCCTTTATTCTCCATTTCCAGGTAACTCTCTAGAAGAGAAATACCAAACTAATACATCAAATGTTCAAATATCTTTAGTGGGAAGAGTTTAAACAGAAATTATGTTTCCAGACACACAGAATTTTAATGGCACCAGTTCTCACGATGCCAACTCTGAGAGCAGACTCAAAGCTCACTGCCATAAAATTCTCAAAAGCTTATACAAAAGAAATTTGGAAGTCTTCTAGTGAAGAATCAGATTGAAGATGCCTACAAGAAACAAAGTGAGACCTAAATCTCACCTTCAATAACCCTAAAGCAATAACAGCTAATCCTCTAAAAGAACCTGAAGCACAACAAAGAATGTTACATGAATGTATTGCTGGTAGTAGGAAGTCAGCTTCTTATAAATCAAGAACATGGTAAATAGAGAGATCTGAGTCACTTCCAACAACTTCAGTTTATTGCATTCAGATTTTTGGCAGATACCTTCACCCACCAGTACATAGGAAAACACCAAAAACCCCCTACAAGATGCCTAACTCACTCCCAAGATGTTGACTGTTCAGGGAAAAACACTGACAGTATTCTTGTTTGGGACCAATCAAAGTTGCATCAAATAAAATCTGTTCTCATCCTAATATGGATTTGTTACTCAGCATACATACATATACATACATACATATATATATACACACACACATATATATATTTACATGTATAAAACCTCAATGAAAAGCTTATGCTTGACTTGCAGACAGGAGAACAAATCAATGACATTCTCAGAAAATCCT
Source organism: Columba livia (assembly GCF_036013475.1). Taxonomy (NCBI): domain Eukaryota; kingdom Metazoa; phylum Chordata; class Aves; order Columbiformes; family Columbidae; genus Columba; species Columba livia. The sequence continues at coordinate 106,864,733 of NC_088603.1, forward strand.
AACTACAATAGCATCAACGACCATATTTCACACGTTGAAATGTGCCTCTTGCCAAGAATCAACAGGACTCTTGTAAGATCATCTCAGTCTAGAGCAGGAATTCAGGAAATGCGTATGTATTACATGGGACATATATAAAATTAGGAATGAGTATTGTATTATACTTCTCTTTCATAAATGTAGCAAAAAGCCCAGATGTAATTGATACATTAAGCCTTGAAAGTTCTGCAGTCGCTTAAATAAAAATGTAGCATCAGTAAATCATTGCCAAAAAAAATCTTCATTACCTAGAAAATTAAGCACTACCAAAAAATCTGGTATCTTGAATGACAGTTTCATACAGTAATTTGGAGAATTTTAAGCATTACAGGAATTAAAAGTACAGACTGAGGATTTGAGACTCCATTATCAAGTGTCCTCCTCAGTCATTAAGTACAAGACAAGGACAGCCAGACTCATAGCTGACATTCCTATCGTCTTAAGGAATAACGCTTCTTTTTCTGCTACAGACAGATATATTGACCTCACATCTTAGGGACACATACACAAATGAGGAGAATGGGTCTACTGCAAAAGTGCAATGACCCAAAAGAGTTTCAACAAAATGCAGTAACCTCACAGTGCCCTCTTTGCCCAGGCACAGTACGGTTGCATTCAGAGTTGCTTAAATGATTGGCAACTTACCTGTCTGCATGCAAACCTATCTGTGAGGAAAAGTGTGGCTATACTGCATAAGGAGAAGAAAAACAAACAAACAAAACACAACACACAGGAGGAAAAAAAACCCCTAAACTTCTAAACAGAGTTCCATTACAAGGAGTAACATAACAAACTGAAGTCAAAAGAGGGGAACTGGTCAGTCACTAAAAGAACAAAAACAATGTCAAAGCATTCAAGCTCCCGAATGTGCAACACCGTAAACAAAAACTCTGAACACAAGATAACACAGATGTTACATGTACTAAATAAGCAATATTACCTGAGCATTCGCCAGATATTGTTTCAGGAAAACAGACTTCTCTGCTTTTTATTTCCATTTTTGTTAGAGGGAACACTGAGTCTGCTTCAGGTCTACTCTGTGCAACTGCCTCTTGAATATCCACTTTAACACACTTTTGCACAATTTGGAGAAAAAGGAAGATTTAAATAGTGAACACTGATATATTAACAAATATTCAGCTCTATTTCTTTGAGCTGTAAGAGCTCATGTTCAACTTCATATTCCAACAGAGAAAGAGCCTGGCAAGTTAAATCACCAGGTCTTGCTAACTTCAATTCACTAAGTTTAAATATTTTTAGGACAAGTTTAACTTAGCAAATTTTCAGTAAATTTTCCTGTTCTCCTATCTAGACATTTTACTTCAATAGAAATAATAATATAAATTAGTTTAATTTAATTGACAACTCCTATGATATTCTCCGCCCACAGAGAATGGGAACCAGGCTGCCTCACACAGAACAAGCTCTGTGTTCACTTCTGCTACATAATTAGCACTTCTAAAATCTTCAGTTAATTATAGTAAAATCTTAGCATGCTTTTTGCTTAATTGGATAGGTATTAATAGCAAAGAAATGGCAAAATCATTATCTACCAGAACTCTTAAAATTTGATTTGTTTTGCTACATTCTCTACTTTTGTCCTAGTGTGTTTCTTCTCTGAAATCCTTGTCTCACACTGTAGAACATAACATAGTTAAATATATGCACAGTCTCCATTTTCTTCTCAAGTTGCTTTTTCAACAACTTTCCCATTTGTTTTGGGCTTTTTAAAGACACTTTTCCAATCCTGTATCACACCTCAACTTCCTCCATGGAGAAGGAAAGCAGATATGCTGTTTTATCCTTTCAGTGTTTTTTATTTTTCCCTCCATACATTGTTACAACTAACCCAAAATACACACTGACTGCAAAATAAAAGCCAGGTGTCTCTCTATTTCTTTGTGGGAGAGCACCAAGCAGTCTTTCTGTTTTTACGCTGACGAAACTGTTGGCTTCATAAATTTTATTTATATGCCTTAATTTAATCAGGGAAAAAAATCTTAAAATGCATGAAGAGCAAGAACTTTTTCTAGAAATTCTTTATCAAAGACTCATTGGCCAGATGGTTGTTTACCTTGATAACACAAAGGAGCTACGGTAACTTGTCCAATAACCTCCTTTAACCCCTTATTTTAAAATATTATATAGACTACTTTTATATATGCACATGTACATATATATATATATATTTAGCATTTCTAGAAAATTATGCTTAAGTCTGGTGGGTATACAGATGCCATTTTGTTGGCAATTCAGTTTAAATGGTCACAACATAACATTTCTTCAGAGATGAATGAACTAAGAGTCTCCATTTGCAAACCAGCATCTTAACCCCACAACAAACCAACAACATGGTTTTCTCCAAAGGAAACTCCAAAAATTAGAAAGAATAATGAAAGCTGGCAGAATCTCTGTCTCATACCTAAAAAGGTTTTCGCAACATTCCTAGACCTTACCCTAAGTAAAACAAAGAGTTGCAAACATAACTCCCAAGTAAGCCATGTACCTTTGCTCCACTGTCACCAAGGATATAGATTTGGCCGCTCCAAGGAATCATGGAAGGCTTTGTGGCAAGTGATGGATTAGGACTCACCAGAATTAGTATACTGCTCCTAATAAAAGAAAAAAAAATATTAGCATGATCCTCATATTAGAATAAGTATCTACAACAGATCTCACTAGCCCTCTGCCCCACCAAAAATACACTTTTAAGATAGCAGGTAGGTGAAGATGATGTAGAGATAGTTAAATTTACGGTTTGCAGATACCCGTTATATTATCAAGCTTTAGTAGTAGAAACTTAACACTAACACGCTTTATAAACTTCTCATTGATGGTTGTATAAGTGGTCATAGAGAAAATCTTTTCTATTGTTAACATATACAACCAGTCAGGGAACATATAACATGTAACTATGTTTCAGAAAAATAAGCTTCAATGCTAGTCAACAAGGGAATCATAGAGTACAAATGAAATAAACTGCACAAATTGCATTTCAAGTATCTTTTAAATTAATTCTAGTTTCAGAGAGGCAGCTTGCTCTCCTTCTTCCCATGCAGAACTGGTTTTGGAAAAAAGAAAAGCCTTTCAAAGTTACCAGTGCTTTCCATAGTTATTCAGAGTAGGGGAGACTGAAGAGTCTAAACTCACTTGAAGCAGTTATGGCACCACACAGTAATTTGATCAGTGAGAACATAAATTCTGATTTACAATGTTCCTTATTCTATACTAGAGACATTTAAAGAAAGGAGGGGAGAAAGTAAGCAATGAAGTATTTGAAAAACTATTATAAAAATTGCTGAAGTGAAGGTCATTGGTTGTATGTTAGCAAAAGCACTCAAGTTACACCTGAAGAATCAGCTTAAGATGTCATTAGCACAGCACCTCACATTTGAATAGTTTAGTGTAGGAATCAGATCAGTCCCCATGGGAAAGTCAGTTCCATAATCACTGTCACAATATGACCATCTTTACAAACTTCAACTAACAGATATTAATGCCCTTAAAATATTAAATCAATTTACTGATATTTCCTTAAAGATTTGTTTGGGGTTTTTCTGAGTCTCAGCAGTTTTCATAATCTTTTCCATTCATGTTTCTCCATGTAAAGCTATGTGTGTGAGAATATGATTTACTAAATACACACACTATCTGTTATCACAAACCATTCCACTGTCTTTGCTCCTACCAGCTTGTCTTCGACATTTACTGCAAACTTCTCATGCAAATCCAACTTGCACAGGGTCAACAAGCCACGTGTCTCTCAGAAGCATCATATTCAACCTAAAGACACCACCTCTCAGCACTTTCATTGCCATAGAAAGCAGCAGAGCCATGGGAAGAAACACTTTCCAAAGTCAGCTCTTGCAGCCTTTGGAGATTGTAACAATTTCTGCCTCAAAAGAGCAATTCCCTTCACAGTGCTTACCAATATTCTCAACACTGAGGCACAGCAATGTGTCAGAGGCTAATTTCAGTTCTCCTCCATGAGAAAAATCTGTAGGAATGCTACCAGTTTCAGTAAGGCCTCAGGACTTTATTATTCCACAGTCAGGTAAGGCAGAGGTTGCCTTAACTCATTCCATGGAACTTAAGGGGTTTGGTCAAGGTGAAACAGGGGTTGGTCTGCTTACTCTAGCATGGCAGAATCAGTCCTTGATCTTAGGACCGTCTTTCACCATCACTGAGAAATCAGAACTCCTTCTTCCGTGGCTGAAATCAGTTCAAGAATTCTGTTGGCCCAAGCCACCACAATGCATAGTCTAAATGACTCTGTCTGGCTCCTGTCCTGACAAGGTAACTGCTCTTGGCACTGCTGGGAGATGGTCATGAAAAGCAGAAAACCAGGCAAGGGCAGCTTGCTTTGCTTACGTCAGCTGGTTCCACAGGTCTAGTTCCTACTTGCAGGCCTCTGTTCTTGATCCAGACTACTTACTTGGACTCAACATATGAGGTTTCAGCTCATCCTTTTCCAGAGAAGGGAACACATTTTAAAATTATGCAGTGCAAGAAAATTGCTTGCAGAAGGCCTTCAACTCTCTCGTTTTAAGAAATCATTCCACAGGCAGTCCTGATTCTAAGGTATGACACACTCGAGATGTCCCTACTTCCATAGCTACTGGTAAGATGTTCATTTTTATCTCTTTTAGAAACTGTTGTTCTCAGCACTGATTGAATTTGCAAGAAGTGTCAGATATCTGAGCCCTCCGAGAGAATCCTCTTTATTTTGTTCTCACAAGTGATGAAAGTTCCCCAGCAAAACTTACAAGAATTTACATCTACATTAACATGGAATTACGTGTTAAAATGTATCACATCTTGCACAGTGATGCAGGACTGAAAAGAAAATACCTGTTTTGGGCAAACACCTACCAAGTCAAAGCAACTATTTAAATAAAACTTAAAAAGCAAAACCTATTTTTTGTGGAACATGAGACTTCTTTTTGAAGATGAGAATAGTTTAATAACAGGGTCTTGAAAGCCTTTCTGAACTGCTCTTAAAAGAAATTCAGAAGTGAGAAGTGGTCAGAACTTTCATGCATTTTATTCTGAAAGACTTTGCTGACATCCTTGAAAAGTCATGTGCACATGCAGTGATGTTATGACTATGGTGCAGTAACACTGCTAGGTAAGACAGTTGTGACCTGACACTGGTTTGTCATTCGTTTCATACCTACAGGCACCAAGACGCCAAAGTTCAGTGGAAATAAAGAGTTTTGTCAGAATACAAAACCCCCCCCTCACAGTCAGGTTCTGATGAATATCAACACATTTGCAAACAAAACCAATAAGTCCCCAGAGGAGAATATTTTATAATAACTGGTATTTTTAGTTTTGTTTGTTTGCTTTATTGGGGGAGAAGGAGAAGCCCTTTTTCCTTCTAAACACACAGGTCATTTTTAAACAAACAAAAAAACTATCGTGAAAGAAGATTTTTAAAACTTCAGCTTTGACGGCTATCCAGCTCCTGGAAAAATAAGCAAGAATAATAGTATCTCTATGCACAGAAAACTCCTGGCCTCCAGGTAACTTTATAGGTGGCAGAATATTCCTCCTATAAAGAACTACGAAAGGATAAGTTAGTTAGCTAACAAAAAGCTAACTATTCTACTTAGTTCCAGGGTATAGTCTAAACAAACTAAAATAAATTCATAAAAGCTAACTAAAATTCCTAAATTAACTAAATTCCTAAACTAACTAAAGGAAATTTCTCCAAAATCTCGCCACACTTCCACATGTAAATGAAACCTATAAGAAACTTACTCTGGTTCAATAACTCCATGTTGTGGAGTTATAGTAAGGCAGTGAGCTGGCCATGAAAGCTCAAATACCAACTGTCTATTAGAATTGTTGAAAACTTGTACCTGTCCAGTATCTGCTGTTCCACCTGTAATACAAAAAAAATCTATAAAAATCTAATATGTAAAAAAAATCCACAGAAGCACCCAAGATTCAGAGATACACCAATTCAGATAAAGCATCTTCTGCCCTATTTTTACATTCACAGTCCTTTAAAATCTTCATAGGTATGCAGTTGATATTATATGCATACACATACATAGCACACTACCTGACAATTTAACCCAAACCAAGCTTATTGTTTAGATAGAACACTAGTGCGGCAAGAGTATTGGCCAAGCCACATTTACAAACACAAAATAATTACAAACATGGTAAGCAGTACAGTTATTTTAATACTAAAATGGTTATTTTATTAACTTTAAAAGTACTTACTAATAGAAGGAGATGTTAAAGTCAAGTGCTCAGGTATAACTGCCCAAGTCTGTCGAGTGACTGATTTATTCTCAACCAGATCATCAGTTTTCACAGGTAATGAAGGACCCTGAGGTCCTTTAACAGGAAGAACATCCAAAGTTGCATTGATATGTCTGATAGAGTTTTCAAATCTGAAAATAAGCAAAAGCAGTACTAAAAATAACATGAGTAATTATAATAGCCTATTCTTAGCATATCTCAAAATTTAATACTGAAATACAGTGTTGTTTACATGCACCTTCAATTTAATTCAGTTCTCCATTAGCCAGACAAAATTAATTCAGCAGCTCTATCATGACACAGCTTTTTCATACAACATTTAGAAGCAGAAGGTACCACTTAGAATGGAAGGTGCTCAAATAAACAATTATCTTCTGGTCATAATAAAGTAAAATACTTTCTCTATACATATTGCATTCAGATTAAGAAAGCATGAAAGAGAGAAATAAGGCTGGGCAAACTGTGCTTGACAGGAACACAGAATACTGCAAGTCAGAAAGGACCTCTTGGGATCACACCTAGTCCAACACCCCTGCTCAAAGCAGGATCAGCTACAACAAGTTGCTCAGGACACTGTCCAGTTGGGTTTTGAATTTCTCTAGAGATGGAGATTTCAACCTCTCTGAGCCACCTGTTCCAGTGTCTGACCAGCTTCACCAGAAAAAAGGGGGTTTTCTGATATTTGAATTGAGTTTCTTGCATTTCAGTTTGTGTCTGTCATCTCTTGTCTTGTCACTGGACACCACTGGCTTCCTCTTCCTTACTCACCTATCAGGTATTTATACACATTGATAAGATTCATCCTCCCACTCAAGCCTTCTCTGCTCAAGACTGAACAAATCCAGCTCTCAGTCTCTTCTTGCAAGACAGATGCTCCAATCTTTTCATCATCTTCATGGCCTAGCATTTCACACCTTTATTTGCTAAATACACGGCACATAAGCTCATATATGAAAGCTAGGAATCCAATATTTTACGGTTCACCAAATTTTCTTAAGTTAAAGCTTAACTCACAACAAGCTTAATTTATAATACTAAAACAAAAGCAGAAATCAACAATTAAAGGAAAAACATATAACTTTTGCTCCATACAATGTTGTGCAAACATTCAGCTCTTCTTCCTGTTATTTCTACTTCTATTTTTAATGCTTCTGAGAATCCTGACTCAGATCAGGACAGCTGACAATTTATCCTTTAAGATACCAATGGAACCAGGAAGGCAACCGATTCACATAATTGCTTGACATGAAATTTCGTAAGTCAGACTGTTCTACAAATTACAGTCTACTCAGAAAATGAACATCCTCATGATGTTTAGCTGGGGAATAAGTTCAAATCTAGAAGAACCGTTAAAGCTATTAAGTGGGTGGAAAAAAAAAAAAAAAAGAAAAAAAAAAAAGGAAAGAGGAAAGGAGGAGGGAGGGAGGAGGGAGAAAAGAAGAACACCACCACCAAATAAGAGAAATGACCTCTTTGCTGCTGCAGGTATTTGTTCTCAATCTCTGGCTTCACAACCCCACTATGCCCAACAAACACCTTGCTAGTCGATAAATCTGTCAAGTGTTCCAAAGTGCTCAGCATCTAGAGTTCAATAGGTACAAGCAATTCCAAGACTACATCTACATATGCAGATGTTGAACACCAGGACTATGCAGGACCCTTTCTTCACCTACGTAACATGATCTCAAGAAGAAAAAAACAAGACAACTCAAGAAACAACCTATGTAAATATGTTCCTCACAGTGGTAAAGTTAACCCATCTTTATTTTGTGTTTATGCTGCATTATCTTGGTAAGTAGGACTTGTACAGAATTGGGATGTTTCTTAACCTTTTCAGAGCTTCTAAATACTACAGCAACCTGTCTAAATAGAAGTGACAGGTCCATTTTAAAGACCAGGTCTCTGCCAATCCTCCAAATAAATCTTGCCAGTAACAGACCACTTCATCTGAGGGAGTGACAGGGGTGGAGCAGCCATCATTTTTTTGATTAGTATAGTACAAACTACATTGAAACGCTGGCATACAGGCTGGACAAGGAAAAGGCCACTAAGTCTTCATAATATATGTCTATTTCTGTCATGGATTCCCAACATTCATTACAAGGAATGAAGTGGTTTAATTGTACTACTAAACAACAACAACAAAAAATGCACTTTGGCAGTGTCTATAGGGAAGGGAAAAAAACCATAAAAAAACCCAAAACAACAAAACACACAACACCACCGCAAACACAGTTTCTTCAGATGAAGAATTGGAAGTTACAGATAAAGTGAATGATGTCAATTGAGGGAACAGTTTAAACATTACTTTAACACTTTAAACAGACTATATAAACATGGTGAGAAGAGACACCTAGATATTATTTGTGGCCATTCTCATTCTAGAGCCAGCTCTTTCACTTGTAAACCAAGTCAGTTTTCATTACTGACTAAAGATTTTAATCTTTATGATTTTATATGAAAGCAGGTACACTGCAGTTAGGCATTATTTGAGAGCTATCCTTATAGTTACATTACCTGTCTGTTTCCAAATGATGTCCAGGAGACTGCTGACATCCATCCTGATCAAAAGGCGAATATCCAACCACAGAAAGGATAACCTTTCGCATATTTGCATAGAAGAGATGGATATCATTTGTCCTCCGTGGTATCTCACATACTAAAAATAAAAGTGATAGAGCGATTCTAATGAGAACAAACCTACAACACTCAGAAGTTACACAGATATTTGAGATATAGACCTAGTTAACAATCTGTTGGCTAAGATATCCTAGATCATTCAAAAAAATTACATACTACAAGTTCAGTCAACAGGCATAAATCAACATTAACATGAGATGTAACAAATCTAAATATACATCAATTTTGACTTTTTAATTACAAGACAGAACACCCAATACATTCATAAGGCTTCACAGAAAGGGATTCAACTTGAGAGAACTAATTTTTTAATTACTCAGTATATTCAATCTAACACTTCATTATTTAATTAATTATACCTGTAAATGTCCAAAAGGCCACAAATGCCAGAGTGTGATTCAAAAATAAAATATTTCATCAAAATGTTTAATAATCAAGTCAAAGTTTTCTCCCTTGCTTTGAGCTATTTCATGTTGAACAGACAGAATGAAGAAGCGAATACTTCTCACACAGGATACATTTGATCCGACCATTATTACCTTCGCTGAGTAATAGATTCTAGGGAGAATTACTAATATTCATATATAGCTTCTACAACTGAGCTACAGATAAGACAGAGAAACATGTGTTGTAGAAGTGTTCTTGGAATTTACATGCATCTAGATACATTTTAACAAAGCTAAGTCTTGCAAAAGGATGTCTAGCAGATTGTGTTTTTTGGAAGAAATAATTTATTTCTCATATATAAAACAAAATCCAGTATGGAAATACTCTCTTTCTTTAGGATGACCATTATTTCTACTCTAAGTTTCTTTTATCCCACTTCCCAACTGAATTCCACTCAGTTCAGGAAATCATCATTTCCAAATATCCCATTAAAATATTTGACTCTTACAGCCCATCTTATTTTCACCAACTTGAAATATCAAAACGGCTACTTCATGATATCATTAAGATATATTTTGAATGCCAAGACCGCAGTGCACACAAGATAAATACAAGTAAATAAAACAATTGTGACCAAATAGGGAACAATAAGCTATATTTGACAACTTAAGGAAAGCATGCTCTCAAAAAGAGACAGAAAAACATGAAGATTCAAGAGGTAGGTCTTGTTTTCCACAGAAACAGAAAAAAATTAAGCTAGCATCAGCAAAACTCTAGTAATAAGGCAATAAGAGATAATCAAGGATGCCTGGGCTTTAACACTGGCTTAAAAACTTCAGAGCACACTCAAGAACCCAAGTATCTTCACTAGAATTTCACATCACTCAAGATGAACAATCAATGATCTTTCCATTTCCAAGTAAAGACAACATGTCATCTATAGGGAAAAAAAAACGGACTATAACATTTATTCAGGTGTAGTAGCCTTAGAACAGTAAAATCTTTCCATATGTGAATAGAACTAGTTCAAGAAATAGGTTTTGAAAGTATATTTGTTCATAGCACTTAAGGGATTGAAGAGTTTTGAGGGGGCAACTGGTTTGTTTAGCCTTTTTTTTGTGGTTTTGCTTGTTGTGGTTTTTTAAAGGACACCTTTACAATATAGTGAGTTGTTTAATTTTTATAAATTCCTTGCTAACACAAGCAGTAGTGCAAAAAATATGAAGTTATTTGAGAGGGGAAATATATATTTTAATGTCAGCAAAGTTTCTGCCTCTCGATTTTCAAATATATCTGTGCACAAGAAACTGAAATTCTCAGTAAAATGAAACTTCAAGTATGTTTCACAATTATTAACAGTAAGATGAATACCCTCCTAATAAACGGCATTTTTAATACCGTAACATTCATAGACTGGGGTTTCATTCTGCTAGGAGAAAAGTACAGCATACAGTTTAAATAGATAGGCATTGAATAAAAGAACGCAAGTTCCGTCCAAATTGAGAATTTTGCTTTTACACTTATCAAAAAAGAAATAGTGGAAAAATAAGTAGCATTCAAGCCTAAAACCACATTTTTCCACTCAAAACCAAGTATGATGTTTTTCTTTCAACATGTCGTAGGTTTACCTTCTGTCACAAGCTGCTCCCCTTGAAATTCTTCATCAAATACAACATTTTTCAATAAGCTGTTTTCTGGGATTATGTGTTTCTCTACCTGAGGTTTATACATCATAGCTCTGTTAAAGAGATAAGAAACAAGAGTCATTAAATTACACAAGGTATTGGAAACAACAGTTTGAAAAGATTGATACGAATCTAGCATAATTTTATATATATCATTTCTGGAATACACCAAGCTCAAACCTGTGAGCATTTGTTTAAAACGGAAATATTTTCATAATCTTACAATGGTTAAAGAAATAAAGAAACACCACCTCTATTGCTGCACAGTAAAAATAAACATTGAAGTAATGGCTAGACATGAGGAAAAGATTTTTTACCATGAGGGTGGTGATACACTGGCCCAGGTTGCCCAGAGAGGTGGTAGATGCCCCATCCCTGGAGACATTCCAGACCAGGCTGGACGGGGCTCTGAGCAACCTGATCTGGGTGAAGATGTCCCTGATTCTGGCAGGGGGTTGAACTACATGACGTTGGAAGGTCCCGTCCAACACAAACTGTTCTATGATTCTATGACTGGCTTACACTAATCAGTCATTTCTAGAAATAAGCATCTCTTTTAAATTATCAAGGAGACTTCAGAGGATGTCCCATCAAGAAAAAAAAAAGTCAACCAACCAGACCCCATTAAATAATCAATACTATACCTGCTGACTGAAAATCAGCAACAAATAATTTCACTCACATACCAATGTCCAGAAGCCAAATGAAAATAAAAAGTTTCAACACCACCTACACAGGTGCATAAAGCTTTATAATGGGTTTTCTGTTGATCTGTAGATCAAAACTTTTAGCAAAGTTTTTCTGCCCTTTGAGAAGGATTCAATGACAGCGAGCATTGCCTCAGCAGAAGAGTTCATAAAAAGATCAGTAACAAGCATCGCCTGAAATATCTAAGATAAGGCAAATTTGCTATCAAGAAGATCACACACACAGCTCTTCCATGAGCTTTTTATTGGAAGTCCTGCAGTTAAATTCGGTTATGTTTAATACTTTATTTGGATTAAAATAAAGACAATAACTTTCATAAAGTTTCAGGCAATGTCATTTAAGAGCAAGACTAAAATACTGCCATTCTGAAACTTTGCATTGAATGATGATCATGAGCACCCTTAGTGTTCTGTCCTTAATATTTTGCATTACCACTATACACAGCACAAGTCAAAAGTGCCACTTATGACATTAAAAGCAGAATATGCCATTTTTGTGCATTTGAGTTATGCAAATTGAAATACTAAGTAACACAGCCTCTATTTAAGCTTCATAAGATATATTCTACAAATTTATTTAGGGTGTTACACGCATATGTGGATATTATTTCTCTCACATACACATCTACTCAAACACTGTCTTGATCTACTGAATTCAGCAAACCAAGATGTGAATCTTGTTCAAAACTTAATACTATCTAATTTCAATACTACTTCTTTCATGAGCCTTTTCTTTAAAAATTCAACCTACATACATATTAGAGAGATACCAAGATAGAACACAACACTTCTGATACAAAAAAGAACATTTTTTTTTTCCCACAAAATCCAACACACTCAAACTCAATAATGTAAAAAGAAAATAAACCCTTTAATTAGGATTGAAGTTACAGTATGTAAAAAAACAAAACAAAAACCAAACCCAAACAACAACAAACCACATATAAACAAACCAAATCCCCACCAAACAACCTACCAGATGTAAGACTTAACTAGATTTCTCCATATAAATGTCTTTTGCTTCGTTCCTGCAATTTTTGGAAGCATGTTAGGAACCATACTTGTGTTAGCATACACCTCCAGTTCTCCAGTTTTAATTTTTTATTAAACATCTGTCTCTGTAACAATAGCAAACTACATCTTACCTACGATACTGCTGTCTGGAAACTTCATCTCCACAAAAAAAACATACTGTTGATACCAATGTGTTTGTTTCGTGGAAGTTCTCTTTGTTTTCCTTTGGATTCCACATTATAGTAATTACCTGATAAAATTAATAGATAACATACTCAGAAAAAATTCTTATTGTTTGTATTAACATTTGGAACATGAGTCAACAAATAACTGCAATACAAGTGAAACAGGATTTTACACAAGTGATATTTTAATAAACAACTAGTCAGATAAAATCAATGGGATCAATGGGAATGTAATTTAAATTAATAAAAACTTGGTCATAATCAGGTATTATACTTACTTCATGTGCTCCTTCTCTTAGTACAAACTTCTCTGGAGATACCGTCATTATGCGACGTTCCATAACTCTTTTTGTCTCTAGGTCTGCAAAGCACAGAGCTTTAACATATGCAGCCCGAGAACCTGTATTTCTTATGCGGAAAGAAGCTTTCCTGAATCTTGTGGGCGATAATCCACCCAGTGTTACCATGTAACTATCTGACAGTTTTTTAACATTTTCTAAAGTTATATAGCTTGTTCCTCCATATCCAGATAATGGTATCTGAGGGGAAAAAAAGGAGAAAAAAAAATCAGAAAGACAAATGCAAATGCCTAAAATGTGACCTGAAAAGACTTTGCAAGAAATAGAAAAGCCTAAGTTCATTCAACCTGATTCAAGTTTCAGTGAAAATTCATTTAAGGCCTACCTAAAAAAAAAAAAAAAAAAGTTCAGATTTTTTGATAGGTTTAGAGTCAAAATCTTGGGCTAATTTTAACATAGTACGTAAAAATATTTCTTCTTTCATAGGGGAAAAAGTGCACGCAAAATTGAAGACTATGTTCAAACTGTAAAACTTAGCGTCCATACAATTTTTAACAAGTATACAGATATGCACAGTGTATATCTTGAAAAGTTTCAACTTCTTCATAGAAACAGCTATTCAGTGCTAGATTTAAAATAATTATGAAAAACGTATGTTTAAAGTTATCAGAAAGTTTGGATTCTTACAGTAAACTTAATTCCTGGCTGTGATCGAATCCCCAGCTGTTTGATTTCCAGCTTTGCAAAGAAGTAAGTTACTCCAGTAGGTGTAAACATCAAGTATATGTTAGTATCTTCTTTGGGACGGATTTTGAGTTCCCAGTTACTAGTTAGGCGTTCTTCTGATCCAAATATACTTTGCAACTGTAAAAACAAAGGCATCAGAAGTGAGAGACTACAATGGGAAAAACATATAGTAATAAAAGTTAATTCACTAGTAACCCAAAATTAACTTCTTCAAAATCTGAATTAATTTGGTTGACAAAGGCACATATTTAAGGCTGCAAAGCTTAATATGCAACAGAAAAGATGGAGTTCAAGATACTTTGTATTCCCACAATGAACATATTGATGGCTCTCAGGTTAGACCATAGAGTTTTTTGCTTTCAATCCACAATATGTTAAGGCTGAACTTAACCAGCACTACATTAATTCTCTCTCAGTTCAAGATTATAGATATAAAATCTGAACATCAGAGGAAGAAACAGGATATAAATCTATGCAGACTACGTAACAAAAAAACTCTCTAGTTATGGTAATTCTCAAATGCTAATTCCAGTTTTTCTTTCCTCCCTTGCTCGTGTACACGGAGTCCCTCAGAGTGAGGTCTGGAATCCCTCCTGCAAGAAATGCCATGTTTATTCCACTAGATATTGACCCTGCTGGGCTACAGCAAGTTAAGAGCTGTAAACTGAGCCCCAGCTTGCTGCAGCACTGTTACAGTTTCAGCTCCTCCCAAGATTGCCAGTGCAGCTTAAGTTGTGCTACTATGTCCTTCTTTGTGGTTTCATAGCAAATACTTACATAGCCTGCAAATACTGACATTTATGAAGAAACAAGACTTCAGGGCAAAAACATTTTTATTATAAACATATCCTGATAATTTTCTTAAACACTAAAGAGAAATTTTCATGGCGGTTACCTGAAAGCAGTCTTGATCCTGGCCTCTTATCACCAGTCTTAAATGCTGGGTCACAGATGGAGAGTCATTTCTTAGAGTTAACTTCTTCTGGCTGAAAAATATGAACTTTATTTATATTTTACAACAAATGTAAATTAACTACATATATTTATTCATGGAAACAATGGAAATAGGACAGTCAATTTTTGAAGTTATTTCATGAAAATTAAATACCTCTTGATACAGAATATTTTAGCTAGAAAGTTATTTCTGTATTTTTTAACTTCTAGACCTTACAATATTATACACCATTATGCATTGGTCCTCATATAGCAAAACAACTCCAAAGTATGTATAAACACAGCTTTCCTAAAGTTCAAGTATTGCACTTAACAGCTTGAACTTCTAAAGCAAGTTGTTTTAATACAAAAATAAAACACAACACACTTTAAGACACAGTTACAATTTATTATCCAGAGTTGTTTAGTTATGCAGAAACAGAGTCTTATGAGTGCTGGCCCAGATTCACTGGAACAGTTATAAAGAACTACATTAAGGATAACTTTTCCTTTTCATGTACTTTTCAACACAATAGTACCACAGAAAGTTACAGCCACTTAGCAGTAACAGGTTGACCAAAAAAGTACTTTTTTTTCTCTCCTATATTTTTTCCAACTTCTGGCACTCAGATCCTTTCTCAACAGAGAAAGGAAATCTCTACAGCAAGAAGAGTGAGTGTCTTTGGCATTTTAACAAGTCAAAAAACAATCGCAGAAGGATGTGACAAGCCCTAAACCAGGTAAAAACATAAAAGAAGATGAAAGATCATGCAGTTAGAATAAAAGAGGAGGACAGAGAAAGCACAAATCCTCTGCCCACTTTTCAGTGGCAGACACTGTTTTGTATTCTGTTGGAACAAAAATTTTGAAAATAATTTCAGCTTCCTAAAATCAATTGTGAATCAAAACTATTTTTCAGGAGGAACAGAAAATAAGAAGGTAGTGGCATACAGGGAAGAGAAAGTGTTTTCCAATCACCTAACAGCTGAAACTACCATGTTAGAAATAGACTATCTGAACAAAACAGAAAAATAGGAATATAGCCATCAGAAACAGTTCTCGGCTACAAACATGGATCACTTTCAAACAATCGGGAACATTATTAGGTTACTCAAAATTTCAGTATCAAAACAACAGTGGATTACTCCCTAAAGTAATACTTACTACAAAACCAGAGATCTGCAAAACTTACAGCTTTTTCATAGAAAAGAAGCAAAGTATATCTCAACAACTATGTACAGTTTTACTAATCATGGAATACTGACGCTGTAAACTTGAAACTAAAAATGTTCAGACACAGACTAGTCTGAAGGACAAGATAATAATAATTAGGGATGCAATGGATTCTCCCTCACTAAAAGTTTTAGCATTGGAACACATTCAAATTCAAATAAATCAATTCAGGGAAGTTCAACAGCCTGTGCTATTCAAACGGTCAAATTATACTGCCAGACCAGGTTCTTCTAGTCTTAATGGATGAATTTAATAAAAACAAGCATAGAGATTTATCTCTAGCAAAAGGTAGGGGTTGAAAGATCCAACAGAATTTTTCCAATCGACTTGATTAGAAAATATTTTTACACTACATTTCTACTTACATAACAAACTAATCTTACAGAATCAGATATTATTCTAACAATAACCAAAGAGCCCCGAAGAATTCAAAAACCTCAAACAAGATCACAGTTTGTTTCCAAAAATTTCTTGCACAAAAAAATTAATTGTAATATACTGATTCTCTCACTTGAGTCACAAAACAGTTTAGTGCATCACCTGTGGATTACTAATGTGCCTAGGGACAGTAAGGTAGTAAATAAGTGCAATATAAAACAACGTAACACAATATTTTACCTGAACAGCTGCCCAGTTTGTACTTACACAGATGCTCCAATCGTTACTCCTCCCCAGGCAATGAACTGCTTGTTAGAGAGAATGGGTGGAATGTCCGAGCAGGAAGCAGCTGTAGACACAGGTCTGTTGGCCTCAGACACCACCTCACCTTTTATCACCACCTCATACTGAGGTCCAGATGGCAGCACAAGGATTTTCAAAGTACTTTAAAAATAAACAAATAAATTTAAATTCCACCATGGAAAAATAATAGCTGGTGAAAGAAAACATAACTGAAAAAAAAAATATATAGATAAGCCTTTTTAAACTACCTTCTCAAGGCAAAAATACAAATATATCTATTTTTTTCCTAATTTTATGATGAAGGCCAGCTTTAGGCATAGCAAAATTTAAATCCTTTGGTTTGCAAATATGCATGCCATATGTACCTCAAGCAATCTTCTGAAGTATTTCATCCGGAAACAGTTCAGGTAAGTATTTCAGAGACTACAACTAGGCCAATTATTTTTTGCCTATGCTAACTTCTGATTATTTTGACAAAATAATTTTGGAGAGGAACGAATTCTGTTTGTCTCTATGTACAATAAAGAGACACCTTTCGAAATACCTGTGAAACTTCAATGAAGTGTTACAAGTGTGAGAAACCCAGAAGCATCAAAATTAAACTCTGGGTTCTGTTAACAATGGTAGTATTCTAAGCCACAAAGCCAAGATTTTTTGTCTCTCTTTGTTTGCTGGAATTGCTGTCACAAAGAACACAGCCCACAGACAGGGACCCAGCCACCTACAGCTGGCTATTCCTGATACAGTCTCTACCCTGCAGGACACAAGCACAGTGCAGGTGACTGCTGCATTCTTCAAGCAGAGCAGAGAAAGAGACGAAGGAGAGCATCACGTGTACAGATTCAAATGATAAAGTGGAAATAAAGGGGCTAGTACTGGATAGGAAAACTGAACATAAGTAGTAAGAAAACAGAGAAGAAATTAGACACACACACATAAAATTAAAAAAAAAAAAAGGAACCAGACAGCACTTTATTTTTCCTAATGGAGACATAAGTCAGAGAAATAAAACAAAAGGTTAAAGTATATAGCAAAGGAAGTGGAGATTGGAAGTATTTGACCAACTACACAGGGAACGAGACGAAAAACAATCAGTAAAACCAAGCAGAAGGGGAAAAAAAAAAATGTAGAAGGCAGGAATGAAATAAAGCTTTTAACAAATAGGCTGCGGCATTTTCTGTAGCACAGACCCCCTGAGAGCCAGGAAAGAAACTCAAGAATCTCTACTCTGTCATTAAATCCCTGTGATGCCTACTAACACAGCCCAGCATCCTACCAGTGGGGAACATGAACTCTTGTTACTGCTTTAGTTAATTAGTCTTTTGGCAGCATTTGCAAGTGGACTGCAAAGTTTCCAACCCTGCTGAGTACCCAGAGGCTATAAAGCAACACAGTTACACATAAGGCCACAGGAAAGCAAAGATTAATCACTTTGAGTGACTGTCCATTATGATCACCTGTCATTAGCACAGAAGTTTTCACAGTTTAATGCACTGAGTAGGCCCAGTAAAGCTAGATAGTGAAGCTTAACACATTTTGGACAGATTCCTTTGTTCATTCTTGCAGAAGCTGGAAAACATGTTCTCTAAAGAGAAAAAGCTGCTCTGGAGAAAAGTCATTGCCAAAACCTCTTCCATGACACCGAAATGGCCACCTAAACCAATCAAGTCTATTCTGCAGAATGAAGACTGACAGGTGCTAATGTGCAAAAATATTAATACAAATGCTTATATCTGCAAGAGTAACATGTACATTAATGTTGTACAGGATTTACAGCCAAACTTATTTTATTATGGCATCCAAAATTAAGGAATATTTTTGATCCTGATCTGTGCTTGTGTGTGCTGGCTGGGCTGAACCACGGTAATTTTCCATGAGGTTAGTTTTCTTGTTGATAGTTAGCATGGTCCTTTGTTTTGAATGTAGTTTGAGAATAACAAGATAGCAACCTGGGATGGAGTTGGATGTTTTCTTCCACTAACTTTCAGTGTTTGGGACTTAGAAAGAAAGGAAGAATTCACTGATGTTGATACTTATTGATAGGGAAGCCAAGGTCATCCCTCACTTTCTCATGTTTTGCAAGTGAGTGAGTGTGTAATGCTGGGAGGAGCGGATCCAGGACAGTTGACTCAAGTTGGCCAACAGAAGTATTCTATACTGTGATACTCAAGTGGGATGTTGTTGGGAACAGCCCTCTTTCCTCAGGGGCCACCATCCCTGAGAGGGTCCTGCTCCTGTTTGTGCTCCCAGTACTTTCCCTGTTCCCTGCTGTTGCTCTCTGCATCTTTACTGAGCTCACTGTGCTTGCAGCATCCACTTGCTGGTGTTCATTGCTGGGAGCACACCTTCTAGTGGCTACGTATTTGCTTTGTATAATTTCTAAACTTTCTTTTACTATTGTTTTACTAAATCTGGTTCTATTTCAACCCATGAGTCTTTCCTTCTCTTTCCCTTCCTTCCCTCCAGAGAAGGAAAGGTTAAGTGAGCAACTGGCTTGCTGTTTAGCTGCCAGCCCAGTGCTAAACAGCAACATTGAGTTTTTTCATATGGAAAATACAAATAACATGTCCCTGTCTCAGCCAAGTGAAGAAGAGGGAAGCAACTGAAAAGGCAGCTGAAGACAAGCATTTTAAAGCTTTGCTGTACTTCAGAAACAAGTAGCATATAAAGGGCTTCAGGGATTTATTCCATTTATTTACACTAAACAAGTCTCCGGTCATCTGGTTATCTGTGATAGGAAATAGTAGCTACATACAGCAAAAGAGGCAGGGATAATATGGAACAGGTGAACCCCAGCAAAAAAATCCACTCTTTAATAATAAGCACTCTCAAGTCAAAGTTTCTTTCCCCTGTGGGTAAAACTTCCAATTTGTTAATAACCTTAAGGTCAGAAGTAGCTCTGTTTAGCACAGGCAGCACAAAATCAGTTATGTTACCTTTCTGTAGTCACTACGGTTTTTGGCAAAAACAGGACAGTCACTTCTCGTTCTTCTCCAGGAAGAAGGAAAAGATCCTCAGGTTCAACAGCAAAGCAGCTGTTCTGATCTGGTGTCTGAAGGTGGGCAAGGGGAAAAGGGAGGGCTGGTTACTTATTTTAAGGGAGTAAACATTTCCAAAACATGTAATAAAATCTAGTTGTGCATCTGTTGTACATACAGTTCAGACAATTCAAATACACCTGGCAGCTTCAGAATTTTCCCATAACCCTGCACTAGTTACACTCTTCTAAAGTTAGACACTATAGTACAAGTACCCCTAACAAACGCATTTCAAGACATGAGCTGCATATACAACACTGAAGGGGCCACAGAGAGATTTAAATAATTTAACAGTGAGTACAACACAGGACTCATAAACCACTAGTGAAGTTAACATCACCAGTCTCAATGGTGGTACTAACCATTACTGGTATCAATTAGTATCCAATATAATCACATTTACGTGACATTCATGATACTAGTCATGCATCCTATTTCCACGGGCTCTGCTTGAGAAATGACGGGCTCACAATTTTTTTTAAAATTAAATGTAAAAGGGGACTAACTGCTTCTTCTGTTGACATGAAATGCTCAGTCTGGAACAATACTTTCCATGGATTCTCAAGAAAATTAAAGCAAAGAGATCACATATCTGAAAAGAACTTGCTTCATACTTGCATGGACAAGATGTCCACTGAAAACTAAAGATGCTTCCCAAGGCTAATTTTCTTTTTGCTCTAAATGGCCTTTACTCCACTAGCTAACTAACATCTGCTGTGCAGCACAGGATTCACTACTTTTACGTATTTGTTATACACTTGTTAAAATCTATTTGTTAAAAAACAAAAGTATTCTTGTTAAAACAAATATAACTGAAGCTAAGCGACAAAACTCTCATACGCTTTTTCCAATCATGTGAGCTAATCTCTGCTATCTTTCATTTTCTTTATGTAACTTGTAAACTTTTTGTCAAACCACACAGCTGAGTTATGATCCCAAGGCTCATCGCTAGTTTCAACTCAGGATTTCAAGGGGGAGAAGCCAACATACCTTAATTTTCAAATATACACCAATGTTTCCAGCATTTTTCAATGGCAGCTGCTGTCTGGCTGTTGAACTCACACTAGTGGACAGATGTATTGTCTGGAAAAAGTAAAGAAGTGTGTATATATGTATGTATATATACATATATAATAAAACCAAACATCACAAAAGAAGTAGGCTAAGAGAGGCAAACTATTATTAAAACACACTTTGTAAATACATGCAAACCTGTAAGTCCTTTGGAGCATGTATCCTTGCTGTTCCAGCTCTTGCTCGGAGGGGAATACTTTTGATCACACTGCTGGGTCCTGGACTATCCACTTCCACATCAACTCTGGCCAAGAATTCATCTGCTAGACCCAAGGAATCTAGGAACAAAAGCAAGTCTGCTGGCAGCAAAGGCCATTCCTATGGATCCGTGTCTCACTTCAGCTACTGTCCAATCTTTATATACTAATGTTGTGCTGATATTAACAGAAGATCCTCCCATTACCCTGGCAACACTTTTTTTTTTTCTTTAAAGTCTCACCGATTCTTATTTAAGAGTTTTATCTTTCTGTCTGAAGTGGCTGAAACTGTCCCTAAAGCAAACAACAACAACAAATCTTAACATACTAGCCATGCTAGTTCATGTATTTACTATTTAGGAAGCCAGAAAAACTCAGAGGCTTCTTCAAATTTCTCATCTGTTTTGCAACCAATACAATGTTTCCTTAAGTGATTATTTAATACCCTCAGCAAAAGGAGTAAAGCAAATTTCACACATCTTGTAGCAGATAACCACTGTGTACCATCTGATACTAAAGTAGAAATACCCCTATTAACATCTAAAAGATTAAGACAAAGTATTCTGCCTCCCTCAGTTACTAAAACTGAACGTGATATCCAAAGTACTAGGACATACAAACCAAAGATGTAACGTTTAATTCCAAGTTTTCAGCTTGTTCCTGTAATTCTGACACATACCTAAAAAGTCAAATTTGTTTTAATTGAAATGAAAATCAAATTGCTATACCTGAACAAGACACTTGTTTCTTAGGTGCATGGAACAGAACCCAAACCGTTAAAGCTTCAGGATCCTGAAAAAGAAATTGGTTGACTTATCTTACATGATGGAAATAATTACTGAAAAATAAACAAATAAACAAATAAAAAAACCCAAAAAACAAAACCACAACCTAGCAACAAAACTATACCGTTCAAATAGGCAGACTCCCCAAAAAATCATTACTGTGAACTCAGACATTCAGAATTATCATTTCAGCCAGCAAGTAACATGAAGAATCAGTCAAGTACAAACTACTCACTTGCCCATCATAGCTTGCATGTATAACATGATTTAAAACTGATGGAGCTGCTGTCTGAGAAACTGCATCCATTTGGAGCTCATTAGAAGGCTTAACTGGTTCCTTTGAAAATGTGAAGCAACGCCAAGCTACTGCATTCTGTCAAAGAAATAAAGTATTTAAAGTATTAAATCTCTTATTGTCAATAACAAAACTGCTGAGAAATGCAAGGCAAGTAATTTGGAAAAAAGTAATCAAGGATTAGCGTGTAATTTCAGTTGCTATGTCATAGCCCAGCAAACCCTCTAAAAGTGAGGAACTCTTACGCAGTAAATGGAGAGAACCTGGAACTGGTTAGTATAAACCTTCTAGAAGTTCGGCTGTTCAAGACCAAACCTCAGTAGTCACCAAGATGACCTGAATCAATCTTAAACATAAGGCCAGTCCTTTCTTGTCCCCCCACACAAGGAAACGAGACCAGCTCTTACCACAGCACAGAACAGCAGCCAGCCTGGCCAAAAAACCTGAAACCTGCATTGCCACAGAAAAGCAGAGAGGAGCATATTGTAGCCTATAACACAGGCTGTTATTGTCCAGTGAGAGACAAAGCAGAGAGCAAAGAGACCTGCTACTGCTCAGGAAATAAAAATAAGTTCAACTTGCTATGAAGCAAGTTCGGTTGCTTGTTTTATCAGTCAGCTGTTCCACTTGAACAGTAGAACACATGTCCAGGTAACAACCCTTTCGCCATCTGCTGCCCTATGCTCTCAGATCAGGCCATACAGAAGCAGCAGTTCATGGCTGGGTTGTGAGAAATGAAACAAAAACAAAAACCATCCCACAAGCAAACTAAAAAAAACACTCACACACCTATCCCCAAAGCATTTCTGTTAGTAACATCATAGCTGACTCACATTTTATTTCCTGACTAACCAAAGATTTCTTGAGAATTTTACACCTAGTGTCCAAGGTACGCTTCTTAATGACAAAAACCGAAGTGTTTCGTTATTAACATTCCGTATTACAAGAAGTATGGCATATATGAACTTTTATACATGGGAAGTTTACTGTACTTACTGCATTAATAATAAGTCTAATGGGCACAAAAGCATGTGTCTTGTTGATAAGTTTTAGTGGAAGAGCCTTCCAGCTGCCAGAAGTCAAGTCACCAAAATCCAGATAATCTCTTTTTCCTGTATCTACCTGGTTTTAAGGGAAAAACAGAACTTATAAGGAAGAGAAACCTCCAAAACACACTACCATACAAAAACATCAGGAAAGTAAGGCTGTTGTTCACCTGTTCTATCCCGCGAACGCCACACCTGTATATAATACACACCTCCTACCAGGGGTAGGAGTTGTCTAAGAAAAATGTTTCCTTTGATATCACAAGGAGTTGTATCCCATTGGCTTTCTCCCATCAACTAATCCAATCTAAATGTAATATTTACCCACCAAAATCCAGTGCACAATCAAATTACTTCACCTAATTTAAAACAAAATTTAAACTATCATTATTGCTAGCAAGTAATGCCATGTCAGTTTTAGATAGATAAAACGCCATTTTAGCAAGTTAAACGTCAGAAAAAAAAAAAAAGACTAGTTAATTTTTCAATAGCATAACAATACTCAAGTGTTGTGATCTGCAGCAAAATACAGCTTTTTTTTTTTGGTATTTTTTCCAGTCTCAGAAATATAACAAGATATGCAGAGATTTAGTGCAGGGTTCAATTTTAAATTAAATATGAAGCAAGATTGAATTAACTATACCATGAGGAATGATGGCTTTTTGCTAAACTGTGTATTTAAAAAATGCATTAAAATTAAAATTTGTGGAAGAAGCATAAAAAGATTATCCATTCATATGTATTCAAATAGAATATAATTACTTTAAAACATACACTTAGCCCAAAGCAGCTTAACAGATCACATTCAAATGAACAAAAAATTGTTAGCTGTAGTTAATCACTGAAAATTTGAATTTATCAGTGAGGTCACAGGTTATCATGTAATTTGTTCCAGCACCTCCAAAAGTACCATTAAGCCCATTTCTGCCTGACCAAGCCCTTTAATTTAGGAATACACAAAACCAGATTTCATTCTTAATGTCACACTGTCTCCCACATGGTTGTTCTTCATGATAACACATAGGACAACTCATTTTATACATCCAAATTAATTTTCAATTAGTCCAAAATAAGAAAATATTTTCTGTTATAATAAATGAGCTGAAAATAGTAAGTAACCAAGACAAGGCCTACTTGACATTAAAAATGAAGAAATCCTTATAACTGGAAAGAAATGTTTTCTGTTATATTTTAATGCCCAGTGGTATCCAATATAGCAGATACTTAAAAAGCATTAGACATTTAAGAACTCGTCCATTCTTCTAATAATGAAAAAGTAATACTTTTTAATGTATTCTTTTCAGACAGTTGCATAATAATTCTTCATTTCCAGCTAGGTGCTTTTCCACAACTAAAACATCCCAGATAGTTGTAAGCTTATCATAAACATTCTCTTATATTCTCTCCTAACTCCAAATATGAGAAATTCCAGGTTCCTTTGAGGAACAACCTTTAATTCCTGTTCTTTGCTAGTGCCATTAAACTATTCATAACATTAAAAAAATAATAACACATAACCTCCCCCCTCCAATAAGTAGTTACTTACTTCTAAATCAGGATTTTCAGCAACTGCTGTCAGAACTACCCTACTCGCCAAAGCTTCTGCCTGAACAATTGTCTCGGCATCTGCAGAAACTGGCCAAGATGAAACATTGAGAATATACTGGAAGATCCCTGAATGACAAGGTAAGAAAAGTATTTTCAGATCGTTGGTAGAATAGGATCCTACGATGGTTTTGTTCTTGAAAACCAGGCATTGGTATTTCACAGGATCCACCTGAAAAACAAAATCTTTGTCATTTTCAGCAGACGTCTTGCCAGAGGACAGCTTCTTTCAAAATACCACATTTAACCGGCACCACTGCTCAGCACAGAAATTTTGTATATTATTACATCTTTATATTCATGTCCCACTTCCATTTCACTCTACTATGGACATTTTCTTCTAATTTAGGAAGTTAGACAAGTCAGCCCAAAAAGTTGCTGGACTTCCTTTCCAGCATCTAGTGAAAGATTAACACTAGGAATATAGTATTTATTACATTTGAAAATTAATTCATAAGTAAAATCCTGATTTTGAGGAAGAACACCAGTACAAAAAATAAAGTTCATTCTTAACAGAAATGTCAGTGGATAGAGGTCACCAGTAAATCCCAGTGTAGATGCTTTGAAGTTTATGTTGAACTTATTAATAGATAATCTTCACGCAGGAGAGACAGACTGCAATTCATAATCAGCATATCTCAGAATTAACTTTACTGAGAAAGTATTTTTTAATTATATTGTGCAGCAAACAAACTAAATGCATATATTTATTCACAGAAACAATTGTAAATGGGACTGTCAACTGCCAAGTAATTTAATGAAAAAAGCACCTCCTGGTACAATAGAATCTCAGGTTTGAAGAGCTGCATAACAACCTTATGATACTAAGTAACTGGAAAAATACATAAGAAATCTTAACTCTCATGTATATATATATATGTATGTACACAAACACAGAATCATGCCTTGGTATTTTTTAAAGAGGAAATATTCAGGGAAAACAAGCAAAACCAGAAGTCATGCTCCTGGAAAGACACGTGCTACATCTGCTGGAAAAAATATACGCAAGGTGGAAATAAGGATTTATAAAACTTACAAACAATACAAATATATTGTCTGTCATTTTTCAGTAAAAAGGACCATTAAACAAAACCAGCAAGAACCAGATCTTTAAAAGGAAAAAAAGCAGTAGTGCATAGAATCCACAACTGAACTGCCAACATCACTACAGAATTTCAAAAAATTGATTAAATAAAGATCAGTCCACCAAAAACTAATAAGAACAGAAACAACACCTAGCTCAGAAGTTCCCAAACATCAAATTGCTAGCAGCTCAGAATATTCTATGCTTGTTCTGTTGTTATATTCCTCTCTACTAAGAGTATTTATCAGTAAAGAAAATTAAATTATACTAATGGCCCTTTAATCTAACTCATTCTCCTGTTCCTGAGATCGTTTACCTCTGAAACTACTACTGTGCTGAAGTAGATAGAATTTAACAAAATTGAAGTGCAAGGTGCCCAATCTGTGGCCTACAAGCCACATACAACCTGGAGAGCAACCTGTCCAGCTTAAAGCCTGCTCCAAATATTTCTTCTTCTCTGTCACACAGGATCTCCTTAATTTCATAAAATCTGGGAGCAAACTCTACAAAACATTTCAACAGTAAGAGTCCCCAGCATGGTTATTTTCTTTTCTAGGGCTGAATTTTCTTGCATACAGAGTGAGGAATGAACAAACAATAAACTCACACCTACCAGAATTTACACAAGCAAAACACTTTGGCAAGTCAATTCCCTCATGTGGCATTACATCCACTATTCCTGCCCCTTGGAATAGGTCAGGTGGCCTGGCTGAAAGAAGGTAGCACTGGTTTTGTGCATATTAACTATAAAACGAGAAAAATCCACACAAATCTGTACAGAGGGCTCTAATTTTACATATAACATCTGATAAGATTACAGCATTATGCCTATAACTTTATTGAAAAAAGACCTGACTCTTACCTTTACCCCATTCACTGAAACACTGAGTATTCCAATGCTGACCTGCAACCACCGTTCAGTTGGATTAAAAATGCCAAGAACTGTCTGTGATGCAATTCCCACACAACAGGCATTAGGGAACTTCAATTCCTCTGGTACTTTTATATGTCCTTTGGAAGAAAATACAATCCTGTTAGTACCAGGTACCCAAAAGCAAATCAGCACTCAGGCTGTCATCATGTCAAGTTCGTAAACTCATTAAAGAAATTCTTTGTTATGGAAACAAAATGTTTGGCTCCTACAGTTTTCATAAGAATGTTTTCCATAAGCTTGATACTCAGAATTTCAAGCAACTGTCTGTAATTTGCTTCTTGCTTGGAGTTCTAGTATCATGAACAAAAATATTCACAGAAATAGCATATCCCATGCAGACACTAACCCACAAGTACATGTATTTATGTATAGATATATATACTATGTATAATATAGAAAAAATACTAAGTGTTCACAGTTTAACCAGTACCAGTTCCACTCAGAAAATATTAATATCAGTATTACATCAGCTTTAAAACATTTACACTGACCAAAAAGGATTTTTTTTTTTTTTTACCAGAGTATAACTGTTCCCCAAAAAGGTGTTCAGGAAATTTTTGCTCCAGAAAGTACTGAGTACTCCTAGAGCAGATTTTTGCTGTAGAAGTGTGATCATCAAATCTGTCACCAAATAAAAAGAAATCCTGCTTCAAATATTTTTACTTCCAGGAAGTCCTTACTTTCAAAATAACTCTTTCAGCATAATTGCAACATCATAATGGCAACTCAAAACTCAAATGGAGATAAGAGTTCTCTGGCACACCAATGATCAATCTTCATTACATCTAGAAACACACTAATGAGTACTCATGTCAAAAAATTTCACTTCTCGGTTAGACACATGGACACCTGAAGTAGTTTTAGTTACCTGAGCAACAAGCTTTAAAATAAAGCCACACACTCTTATTCCCCTCCAAAAAAGAAAGTTTAGCACAAGTATGGAGGTGAAAATATAAAGTAAGACTAGCATCACTGGAAATTCAGTTCAAAAACTCAAGTTCGCCAAAAATGAAGCTTAGACTACACAAATATTCAGAGTTCAAAAACATCTACACCTCCACGCTCCTTCTCAAATTTCTCAGCTTAACTGACTGCTAATACCAAGTTAAGCTAGAGACAGAAATTTCAGAATTCTGAAACTGAATTTCCAGAGCACAACTTGTCTTGCCTACCATGAACTGCAGCTAAGATTTCCTCCTATGAAAGACAGTGCCAGATCCATTAAACAAATACAAAACTACCAAATGCTGAAGCAGAATACTGAATTTTTTCTAGATTGTGAAAAATTTCTTTTAAGACCATTAGCAGGACCGTAAGAATAGACATTGAATTCCAAGAACATCATTAAATAAGGAAAATTACCAATTCCGCTTTTTAAAATAACAAAGCTTGCATAAAGAATAACTGCAGCTACACTTAGTAGTCAATTTTATTTACTGTATCTTAACATCAACATTATCACCATTCTTGTCCACAGCTGTATTTTAAACAGACTCTAAAAACACACTTACCAATACCAGGTGACTTTAACAACTCCCACTCACTTCTACCAGCTCCAAGAGGTTGTCCAGTACATGATTTTATATTTAAGATATTCTCATTCCAGGAAGCAGAATGTGGCTTACAAAGAGAAGCTGCACCCAAAGAGCCAGGACCAATATTTGGACCTATAGGAATTCCTGCTGTAAGTGGATTCTCAACATGTCCTGCTGGGATCCCTGAGCAAGGAAGCCCTGCTGGAAGACCAAAACCTGCCGAGCTGCAGCCATGAAACCGAGACAAAACTGTATTTCCACTCGATGGTACATTTCCCACATGCTGTTGTGCAAATGGAGCTGTTGCAAGAGGAGGTCCTGTAAGCAATGTGGGAACAGAAGAAGAAACTGCTTGACTGTCAGAGGTAGCGACATGGGATTTAAAGCTTGAAATGAAAACATATTGTTCACCAGGGGAGTTCTGATTGAATGGCATATAAGTGCTTAATCCAGGAATAACAGGTAGTATATTTAAGGCTGGTAATTCTTGTCTCTGTGCTGTGTTTGTTTGATTCTGCCACACTTCTTGTGCATCAACTTTAAGAGAAAGTGGCTGAAGGATGCAGAACTTACTTGATAAAGCTGATTTAAGATGGTCTAGCTCTTCATGATTTCCTGCCACATTTGAAGGAACAGATGCAAGGTGCTTTCCATTCTTTGGAAAGCCTTCTTTGGACAGTTCTTGACTCAGTACATCATCAAGATTTCTTTTAAGACCAGCAAGTTCATTTTCTTCTGATTTCTGTTCAATACTAAGCAGTGCGTCTTTTCTCTTTCTTTGACATAAGTGGTCTTCCAGATTTTCATTTTTATGTTCCTGCGAAGGAGTTGGGCTGGCTCGAATTATTGTTGTGCTTAGTTCACTAGCATCTTCATCCTAGTACACAAATACAATACGCAGTTTTACAAATTTTAGAAAAGCAAATAGGGTACATAAAACAAGACAGAGCTTAATGCTGGTATTGCTATCCAATAGAAACAATCCAGTTTGTCAAGTCTTATCTGAAGTTTGGCTTTTGTAACATCTGTGGCTCTTGACCTTGAAATAGAAAGCCTGCAACTTCAACCTGTTTACTATCTAAAGTCACATTCTAGACAGGTGTTCTTAGTCTGGCTGGGATGGAGTTAGTTTTCTTCACAGCAGCCTCTGTGGTGCAGTATTTTTAGAATTGCAAACAAAACAATGTTGATAACCCACTAGTGTTTTAGCTATCACTGAGCAGTGCTTGCACAGTGTCAAGGTCGCCTCTGTTTCTCACTCTGCGACTCCAGCCAGTAGTCTGGGGATGAGCAAGAAAGGGGACAGTCAGGACAGCTGACTCCAACTGACCAAACTGAGAATCTACACCATGTAATAAAACCAGCAATAAAACTGGGGAGGAATTTTTCTGAAGTTGCTGTTGCTTCAAGACTGGCTGGGCATTGGTCTGCTGGTAGCAAGTGATTGCCTTTGCATCACTTTTTCCCCTCCCCCTTCATTTATTAAACCATCTTTATCTCAACCCCCAAGTCACCCACTCCACCTTTTTGCCCTTCCAATTGCCTGCTCCAATCCCTTGTGCCACCAGCTGGGGTCAAGCCACCACCACCCTAGACATGGATCGTAAAAGAATGCTCTGCTCTCTGAAGTTACCATTGACTAGAAGTTTCCATAGGGCCAAAAATGTTTGACTATCTAGGACTTGTAGAAAACCATTCTGCAGAAAGCTAACTGTACTATTAAAAAACAAACAAACAAACCACTCACACAGAAACACCAAACCACACAAAAGGAGCAGACTCTTAAACTCACTGACAGGCTCACAAACATTATTCTAAAAAAACAGAGGCCTGCAGTGTGTTGTCTTATTTATTGTGTTTGGATCCAATACCAGGAAGATTTTCACATTTAAAAATGCATTAATCAATCCTAAAATAGCAGCATCCTAGTGCGGTACAGATAATTTCTCTCCTTATTCTTTATGATGCCTTTGAATGCCAAGACGCTTATTAAGGTCGAAGTTTCATCTAACAAGAAATGAGAATCCCTCAAGTACTAACAGTCCACTAACGAAAAGCTGATGTCATTAGGTATCAAATCTGTACTTAGGGTTTTTACTAAAAGCCAAGGACCTAGAAGTAGTGACATCATAGCAGACTTTTGGAGGAAAAAAAACCCAACAAGAACAACAAAACAACGACCAAACACAACTGCATGGCTCTGAACCAAATCTCTAATCAAAAAGGATTCATTTGAGATACATGAAAATGCACTGACACAAACACTTTCTTTGTACATTCACACAAAAAAAATCAAAGCCCAGAAACCTTCCATTTTGGCAGGTATGCACAGTGTAGGTGAAATGAGCACACAGAATGTGTTTCAAGAACTTTCCTACTGGGTTAAGTGTCAAAAGCAGAATTGATTACACTTTGTAATGCACTGTTCATGGCTACTAACAGCAGCATTCGCACTAATCAGTGGCGGAAGACTGACCATGGGAGAACCACCCTCCCACGAGTGGCATCACACTTGGTAGACTTTGCAATACAGTGGATAGAACTCCAGGTATCTCCCCTACCAATCTGGAAAATGAAAGTGTTCTTTAGTTGTGCTACAAACATTATTTATTTTCTTGTAAAGTACATCCAGATCACAGATTCAATTTTCAAAGTAATTTTTAAAAGTTTCAAAACCAGAACCAGACAGTGTGGTATCAAAGCAACCAGACATCAGCTCAGGACAGGCTTACCTACAGAACTCCTACACAGGAAGAAGAGAGATACAAAAAATGATAATGAGTATCTACAGCATAAAGCAATTGTTCAGCTTAAGTAAATAGGACCTGGGAGGCAGGGAAAGGCATGTGAAAGGGAAAGGAGCTGTTCACAATGTTGTAGAAAGGTAAGCTGTGAGTTGCAATCCTTTAAGAAGGGCATTCAGGGCCAGCTGCCTGTGGTAACACCAGGTCAAATCAACCACACAAGAAAAAAAAAAAAAGGCAACCTGACCCTAGCATTAAATGGAGAGGGCACTACTGGTTAAAGAGATTATGCCATACTGGATATTCAGATGTGAAGATAATACCAATACAACCATTCTTGTTGTCTGTAAGAAGCTTCAGGCAAGGGACAAGAAAGTGGCTATTAACAAGTACAAATAAGACAGATCTCTCGGTCTCTCTCAACATGAACAACTACTAACCCAAAGGAATACATTAAGACTGCAGCATGATACATGTGACTTATAAATGTACTCATAATACTAATGTAAGACTTCAGGAAAGTACTTGAGGATCTCCTTGCTGACCACTCAAACAGCACCATCTCTTCAAGACAGGGGGACAAACTAGTATGCAGCCAGTTACACCAAAGCATCAAGAGCCACTCATTGCCATGAGATGACAGGAATCTATAACCACATGCATTTCAAATGTGAAACAGACCCAAGAGGCAATGCTATGCCAGCATAGACAGCAAACAAATACCCATTTAAATTTGCCCTTGAGTTCCTTCCTATGGGACCGCGATTCACACTGGAAACATCAGGATGGAAGAGAACAGATATTCCCTGTGTAACTTGAACAACTAGACCTAAAACAAAATGGGCTATAGGCCAGAGCACACACTTCCTTCTTCTTGATGCTTTCAGTATGAGAGAACATTGCTGCTGGTGGAGGAAGAGAAGGCTTCACTAAGCTTTCACTAGCTACCAGTCCTCAAAAGCCTCATCCTCTGCAAATGAAAAAAAAAAGGTGCATAGTAAATAGCACTGCTATCTCCTGTGATAGAGAAATCCACAACTGATAAAGATACTACAAAATAAATGCAACTGCTGAGAATTACACAGACATGGATGCTGTCAGAGAGGTTTTTCAGCTTTGGTTTTTAAAGTTCCATCCACATTTCCAAACACTTTGGAAGGGAGGATGCATGACAAAGATTTTAGATTCCAAAGAACCCATGCATTTAGATATAAAAATGCCAATTATCTTAATCAGTATAAGATTGCAAGTCTGAACAAAAGTTTCACTCTCAGAGTACACTCTTTGCTAAAGCTGTAAAAACAGTCAGAATTACTTTCAGAGGTAGAAAATGATGGCTTCAGTTCTGAAAAAAAAAAGAAGTTTAGCTGAAAGACATATTTATAAAAATTTCTCCAGGTGGGGAAAAAATATTCTCCTAACTGAAGCTGTGCAGAAAGGGAGCCTCAGGGGTGATTAAATCAGATATAGATCCTACAAACTACTACTGGAACACTGCACTGCATTCCAAGAATGGAATGACTTTAAAAGGAATTGAGGAAAAAACAAAAGGGGAAAAACACATTGACTAACTTTTTTCAAAAGTCAGTAGTTCTTTGAATGTTTTACTATGTTTATGTTGATTAGAATTTGTGCACTTAACACAATCTATTTCAGAACTGAAATTTCTGAAAGTCAAGAAGGGCGCAGAACCTTTTCCCTATGCACAGCATGTCCTAAACTGTTCTGAAACCCTTATGGCTTTTCTAATTTAGGATTATTTTGACCATTTAAGGATTTGTTTTAGGGTTTATGGGAAGGTGTTGTTTTGTTTGTTTTAAAGAAAGGGAATTAATACATACTTACAGTTCAAAATTTACTTACCCAGTATGTGTCTGGATCATGTATTTCAGCTGTGTTCTTAAGGGTAATGTCAGATGCAGAGACATAAGTTAATCTGCTCATGCTAGGACTTGAGTAAACTGACTGGGGCAGTAGACTCTCTTTGCAAGAAGATGCCTGATAACGTGACGTGCAAGTAAACTCAGCTTCAGATCTGAAAAACAGACTCAAATTATGTCAATATTAGAATGTATTTCTAATGCTGCCCCCAAGAAAAATCAATGCTACACGTTAGATATACTATTCTAAAAGTCAACTTACTTAGCCATTCTGTTTAGTACAGTCAACAGGAATGAGAAAACAGGTCTCAATCAACCTTTACAAGTTCTGTCTTTCATGTACATAAAAATCATTTTCATTGGATATAAATCCATAAGGCAAAGCATCAGAGTTCCACAACTGAACTCAGTTGTTAAGGTCACAGAAAAAACAACTTTTTAAAATAAAAAAGGTAAATCAATATACTTGTATCTAACTAGATAGAACAATGTCCAAAAAAAAAAATCATTCAATATCTCAGGCACCACACATTATTATTTCCTATTCACTGCTGAGATTCTCTTCATTTCACACACCTGAAAACACAGGATCTTTCACCACTTTGTCAAACAAGAAGAGATAACATGAAACCAATTAAAGTCACTGACAATTTTAACTGGAAATCCTAACGTTTATATAACACACTTATAAAAATACATATACTTCTGCTCATTTTAACCTCATAGAAATGCCAGACAGCCTTTAATTCTAATATCATGTGCAATACTCTAACTATGGTCAAATATCAAACAGTGAACTTAAAATTTAAGGCAAAGAAATCAGTTGCCTCCTCTTTTTATTAAAATATACATAGCCACTGGCAACTGGTGATGTTTTTTTGTTTCAGACTACAAAAATCAACTTAGCTGTTATCTTATAGTTTATATAACACTTATTGTTATGGGACCTCATTTAAAAAAAAGCATTGTCCTTTCAGTTTTTAAAAAAGCCTCAAATCTTAGACACTAGTAGCAATTCCAAAATACAAAATGGTCAAAAACAATACAAATAATTCTACCCATTCCCTCTCACAACAAGCAGTGGTTGTGAAGCAGAGAACCAAACTGAGTTAAATACTTGCAAGTATAAAAACCACATTTTCATTGGCCTATACAATGTCAAGCTTTGTTATCACATAATTAACACCATAACCCCCAACCAAGTATGTAGTATGAGTTACACTAGAATAACAATAAATAAACACAGCATTTATAGCTCCATTAACACAAAGTTTTATGTATCTGACTGGCTATTTCGTACTCTTGCATTATTGGATAATCATGAGCAGAAACAGCAACAATGTTCCCATACAGCATCTCTGTCTCCTCAGGGCAGTGAGGAAAAATAAAGTTAACAATTCCTTAGACTGCCTGCCCATACACATAATAGAAGCAAAGAGAAAGCTTAGTCCAACAATGAAGTCTTAGCTTAATAAATATCTTCTATAAACAGAGATCAAGGACAACAATCAAACTAAAATTTGATCCCTCAAAAAACCTCATGAAGCATTAATAATTCTTACAACCTGCACCAAGACATTTACCCTGAAAATGCTGTTCCAGAAGCCTCACTAGGAGAAGAATGAATTAGTGGTGAAGTCGAAGGTCTGAAGCTACACTGATCATCGTCTAGAGGCTGCAAGTCACATTCAGGTAGAATGGGTTTATGCTCTGGTAAATAAACAGAATTTAATAACAGTATTAATTCAAGCATGGGGAACAAGTTTACTGTCAAGAAAAGGCTTTTCAGCAACTGGTTACATTTATATAGGTTTACTTACCAGTACTATTCTGGGAGGTTGGGGAGAGTTTCTCAAAAGTTACATGCTTCACATGCCCACCACAATCAGTACCGGCATCTTTGTTTCTTTTCTCTGTTTTTGCATTTTCCTTCTTTTCATCAGTGTTCAATTTCTGCTTAGGCTTTGCTTTTGTAGGACTTATTGAGACATACTGACTAGATTGCTTGTCAGGTTTTAAGTTGCTGACTGACAGAGTACTTCCTGTACTTCTCTCCACCAAATCATTACCTGGTCCAGGAACAGCATTCGTTGCTTCATCTACTATTCCTGCATCTTCCCTGATGCAAGATCTACCAGTAGGATCATTGGTCTGGTAAGCAAGCGGACTTCTCCGTGCCACTTCCACTTTAGCTGCAAAATGAACTCCACACATCTGTGCTTCATTTCCAGTAGGTGAGGTCTGGCTATCAAGTGTTTCTGATCTAAGATCAGCATTCACTGACTGTAAATGCTCACTATTTACTAAACCAGATAACTTTTCTGAATATTCAACACTATTTGCAGTTACATCTTCACGGCTTGGAACACCAGATGGACTACAGAAATTCTGAATATTGTTTTTTTCATTAAAATAATCCACAAATGGCTTCTCTATTTCTTGCTGCTTGCTATGATTATTTATCAAGCCTTCTGCAAGAGTATCCTTATTTTTATCCTTGCCCAGTAAAAAGGCATTAGGCGTAAAGTTCTGTACAGATGCTTCATGTTTCACAATGCTCTCATTTTCACTTTCATGTCCAATCTCATCTGTTTTTTTGAGGTATTTTTCCATATCAAATTCCCTATTTTCCACAATGCTGGATAAGACCTGATTAGTAGAGAGTTCCGTCTCTTTAACAATTCCAGGAAGGAAACACGTTCTTTTACTTTTTTTAGAGAGTGCCATCATCATAGCAGCTAGCTGGGAAGGATCAGCACTGGAGGAAGCATTAGCAATAGCAGATGCAATAGTACTAATACTCAGGACAGAGTCAGAATTATTAGATACGTTGTCTTCAAACTTGTCTTCCTGAATTCCACCCTACAAGAAACCAATATGACTTAAGCACCAAATCAAGACATTTTTGTTTATTGTTTTTTTTTTTTTCCTGTGTTTTGTTTCATTATTTTGCATTTTGGTATATGGTAATATATTAACATTTCTAGTTGTTACACTTTTAATTGCCTGTCAAGAAGGAACATTGCAATAGGCATAATTCTCATTGTACCGAGTTTTTAAGTCTACTCCACAAAGTTGTGGGTTTTTTTTTTTAAGATTAAATAAAGATTGCCTACTAGGAAGCCTTAGTTCCTGTAAAACTTTAAAAATCCTAAAATGTTTTAATTCAGTTGCAAGAATTGAGAGTAAAATCCCATCAGGAAAAAACAGCAGAGAAGCAGTGACTATGACCAAATACAGTGTCTTCCCACTAAAAAAGGGAAGACACAGCCAAATATCAGAAACTTGATCACATTATGTCAATAGGAATCTGAAAAACTATGGGCTGACAAACCAAGTAGCTACAAAAGTGAAGGAGGGAGAAAAAGGAAAACAAGGTGGTGATAGTAACACCTGACTCACAGCAGGGACAAACAAACTCATCTTTCTTGGGAGCCACATCAGCCTTGCAGCTGCCTAAAAGGGCTGAATG
Organism: Columba livia; assembly: GCF_036013475.1. NCBI lineage: Eukaryota > Metazoa > Chordata > Aves > Columbiformes > Columbidae > Columba > Columba livia. Next base: position 106,901,248 of record NC_088603.1, read on the forward strand.
TGATTTAGGACTGTAACTGCTCATACACTTATACAGTCCTAAAATTACATTCAGCCTTTGAAGACAACCACGGAGGCTAATGTGGGCCCCGATGAAAATGAGTTTGACACGCCAGCAGTACAGGATCATGGCATTCTAATTAAACTTATTTTAACAAACAGTGGCACCTGCTAGGGTTCAAATGATCAATATAAAAAAGTAGTGGCTTGATATGAAAGTCCAAATTTAGCCATATGCAAAGAAACAATAATAATTTGAGTTATTTGAATTTTGCTCAAGTTCACAGTTGAAATTAAAAATACAAAAGAAATACCTTAGCTTTACTTTTGGTAGCAGCTTCTGTATTCATGCTTTTATGTATTTCACTTACAGTATCCTCGCTATGCCATGCACCTTCACAGCTGGTAGAATTTGCATGTTCTTTTGTTTTTGCTTCTAAGTCACCTAAGAACAAACCAAAAGACAGGGAATTAATTCACAGTAAGTAAATTGTCTAAACACCTGCATTCCTGGGATATACACGTTCCTTTAATGCTCTATAGAAAACAGAGCTGTTATAATGGCACAGATCCAAATACTGAAAGCATAATTTGTTTCCTGTACAGTACTCAAACTTTACATTCAACTCACAAAATTAGCTGGTATTATGAATACCATGCTCACACTCTTCAAATTTTATTTTCACGGAGCTTATTCTAACAGCATAAGCTAAACAAACCTTTCCATACAATGGTGTTTTTAACATAATATGAACATAGACCAAACTCCAACAGAAAACAAGAACAGTTACATCTGAGCAAAGCCAAATTTCTTATGCTGGACACAGTGTTTGACTGAGGTAGATAGCAGGGAACTGGTGTCTTAGAAGGATTATGTTTAGGAGAGACAGTTTGTTTCTGAAATGATCAACGCCATGAATAATCTTGATTGGGAGATGAAACCCAAACTAGGAGGTATTATTCATACGAGATCCAGAGGCTACCATTTCAACAAATTGATTCCTACTTGAAGGAAAATATCTGGATTCCCTAGAACACTAAAACCAGCTTTTAAAGACAGGTGAGAAAACAAGTATGAAGCAACAGTTTTGGTTTCATTTGGTTGGGGGAAGGTATTGTATTGTTTTGTTTTGTTTCTCATTTTTTGTTTGTTGTTGGGTGTTGTGGTGTAGTTGTTTGTGGGTTGGGTTTTTGTTTGTTTTTTGTTGTTTTTGTTTGGTTGTTTTTTTAATATATTTTTTTATTACTATTATTTACTTCTGTTCTTGTAGTAGATATTCAGGGCTTGGATATACTTTGTATTTCAAGTAACACCCTCCTTAGGCTCAGCTTCCTCTCCATCCCCTGCTCCTTAAGCAGGAATTGCATACTGGTAGTGCTCACAAAGGTTATTATTGCCAGTACTAATGAAAATCAGATAGCAATAACTATGAATATCTTAGCCAAAAAGTGACCCAAATATCTCTCTTCACTAGCATTTATAGTAACCCTCATGTCAAAATAAACACATCTTCTTATTTTTCTATTATTCAAAGCAATAATTATACTCTAATTTCATTGAATAGAGGTCATGAACTCAATGAAATCCTGGTATTTTTGACAAAAATTGAGACTATTGTATAGTGAATTTAAGTACACCAACACTAGATTTTAAAAAAATAATTATTAGAGACCCTTTAAAAATATTTGCAAGGTCCCACTATGAGTAAAATTACAGCTGTAAAGCTGTTTCAAAGAAGCAGGCTCCATGAAAGCCTGATATTTTTCACCAACATAAAAAAGTATTTAAGTCATTGCACTTTCAGTACAAGAAGGCTCACAAAGATTGATGTTGCCACAATCCTATCAAGATCAGTAGAGATGCTTTAAAACGCACTTATCCTTTCCTAAACAAACCTTATTGATAGGCATATGTGTGTATATATATATAAAATGCATGCTGTGATCTTTATATATAGAATTTTGGAGGAATCTCCTAAATAATTTATTTAAGTTAAACAGATACCATGCAATTATTGTTACTTATTGTTTTCCTTCCTTTTCCTATCCTCTATAATTATGTGAGCAAACAGACCAATTTTCTGTGGTTTTTTTTGTTCGGTTGATTTTTTGTTGGCAATGCATTTATACAGCTCTTTCAACAGGAAAACTCTGAACAAACTTTAATTATTACAAGACATTCTGGTAATTATCCAGTATCTGAAAATGCTGAAATATCCAAAACAATTTAGGGTAGTATTTGGCATTGGAACCTTCTTTCTTGTAAGTGTTTAGGTTCTGTGTTTTTCTGAGGGGAGGGTGGTGGAGAGGAAGTGCTAACAGAAAGTGAAGTATTTGTTGAATGAAAACTAGAGTCTTTCTGTCACAGAATACTCTTAATAGTCTTTAATAGCTATATATTAATACAAGTAATTCTTAACTACTCTTAAAACCACTGCCTAAGGCTGAGCCTTCTGTTCTCTAATTACCTGGAAACATCTCAAACAATTGTGAAATCTCGTGGCCAGTGTCAGCTCCTGATGAATCAGATTGCCTTAGTAAAGCAACAGGTTGCCTTTTCTTCGGAGATGTAATACAGTAACCAAAAGATGGCTATAAAAACAAAAATATCCCAGAATACAGCATAAGTAAATAAAATCATTAATTAATAGGTTCTGTGTGCTTACAAAACAGTTTCAGCCATAGTGCCTCCCCAGTTGGTGTTTGGCTCTCATACGACTGAGAAATAACATATGCCTCCTAGCATCCCAAATACCTAATTCAAATACATACACATTCAATATACACATAAAATAAACTAACAACTTATTTATACCAGTTAGACAAAATAAAGTACATATGCCCTCACCATCTCTGCCTGGAGGCATGATCTGCTTCTCATCCTCTGAACGCACCAGGACAGAACATGCCAACTCTACCAATTCACCAGGACATGACTAAATTACACATATTTGTAAGCATGTTTGACTTCTTCCTCCCATTTTACACACTTCCCTGTCTTTTTTTTTGTCTGCAACACAAATGAAGTGCTGTCTTCCAACAGCAGATAAGAGACAAGTATCAGACAGATGCAAGAAGCACACAGAAGTACGCAGGTTAGAGTCTAGATAACTCTGTTTTACTGAAGTTGGGCATTCGCCTAGATAGCACATCAACAATCAACAGCCATTCAGAGATACCCTCAGTGTTCAAATACCCCTGTCTGAGCAGCTTTTCATTCAACTGCTGTATGGATTGTTTGCTTGGACCTCCACTGTGTACCCTGTATGTGGTATACTTTTCTCCCTCTAATCCTACACATAATTAGTTCCTGGCCAAAAGGTGAATATGAAGATCAGCCAGCCAGCCCTTCACATCAGAAATGCCCACTGGAAAACAAAAGCCAATCCAGACTTGTCACACATAGAGAATTTCCTTCGCAAATTAACTTAGAAAAGTAGTTCTCATGAAAAAAATGTTACAATATTAAAAAAGACCAAAAGTAGTGCTAGCTGTTGTTGTTCTTGTCCTTTCCTTGCTTTAATATTAACATTAGGATACATACCCGTTTCACATCACTGCCTCCACCAAGACACCCAAGAGCTGCAGATCTCTGACCAAAGAACTCCCCCAAAGACAAACGTAAATAACTGGCATCTTTATCAACATCAGATGTTCTCAGCAGAATGCAGCTATTGGGAGATCTCCATGAAGCATCTGCTAATTCAGATGCATTTGCAATGTCTACTTTTTCCACCTGCAGACAGAGAGATTTCAGAAGATGTAAATAGCAAATAAATTAGAGAACTATTCTGTTTACACTGAGATAATCAGTTACCTGCACAAGTCTGTGTGCTTTCTCAAATTCTTCCTGGTCTTTTGCAATCATAGCTGCTGCTTCAGCTTCAAATCAAAGAGAAAAATTATTAAAATAAGGCATAAGTTATTAAGTGTTGCAATTACTATTTTGCATCATTAAACTAAATTTTGAGGGACAGATATTGCAATATTTATTTCTGTATCTGAGACAGTTTGGAATGCTTTTTGAAACAAAAGACTCTTCATAGGAAGAGTAGGAAACACAGCAAGAAGCTAACAACTATAACTAATGATAATATCATTACAGGCTAGTATCAACAACAGCTCGCAAGTAATTTGTAGTATCTAAAGCCTGGAGGCTTCGCAACACCAAATACTAATTTGTTGACATGGGAAAAAAAAACAAAAGGGAGGAAAGTTTAATTTAACACTATTACAGATAACAGCTAACTAAAAAGAAAACAGATCACATACCTCCAGTAATGAACTCGTCATTTATTTTATCATCTTCAGACAGATTTAAATCTTGTTCTTCATCAAATGAAGTATAATATGCAAGATCAGTCACCCATTTGCCCTCTTCATTTTGATAGACAATGCTGTGTGGCAAATCATCTGAAAGATACATCAAATGCTACATTGTTGATTAAAATAAAAAGGAATATGGCAAAGACTCTTAAGTTTAGATTAAAGATTTCAATTGCCAGAAGTAAACAACAAATTAAAAAAATGTACCTCAAGTTGCTGCAACTGCAAGCTTAAACTAGTTTCATCATCAAATAAACAACAGTCAAGTACAATATGCATCAGTCAGTATTTTTTAAAACAAAAAAACAAGTTAAAATTTACTCATGCTACATACATTTTTATTATCAGTTTGTACAACTAAAGAAAAATACATAGCTTATAATTTTATTTATTTTCCATGCGACGGATTCTGGTCACAATTGTATAAATGGGTTACATCTAAAGCAACCTACCTTTGTCTGTTGTAGCTAAACTTATGTTCTCGCAGCTGTCTGCAGTTGGAGACAGGTAAGTATCAGCAAGACCGACTTCACTTTCAGTTGCATCTGTCTGAGGTGCATTTGCACTGGGAAGAACTTTAGGAGTGGTGTAGGGCCCCAAAAATCCTTTGGCTGTGTGTAGTCCTTCTGCACCAGAAGCAGCAGACTGACACTCAGAGGACTGTGTTTCTTGCTTTGGAAGGACACCTGAGACATCAGCTTTATGGCTGTCAGTGCACTGAAGGTACAGTGAATCTAAACGCAGCTCAGAAGCAGTGCAGGAATCAAGCACATCCCCAGTAGTCATGGAATTCTTAGAAAACAATAATCATTTAAAAAGTGTCAGAAGTGCAGTTTTTAACTGTTTGTGATAACAGTTCCAGGTACTAACTTGTTTGAAAATGTATCTAAAACCAAAATGATGTTATGAATTTTTTGTAAAGGAAGTTTGGGTTATTAGTTCAACCTCTAACAAGCTTTCAAATGCACTGCCATCTTCTACTGCAGTCTTACTCTATATTATAAACAAAAATTTAAATTACAATTTCATACCTGTTGCCGTGCTGCTCTGGGCAGCATTTCTCTTTGCACAGGACATCCAGCTATTCCTTGATTTTGTGAACCTTCATCAGTAGCATTTCCAGAGTCTGCTCCTGTCACAGCCTGGTAAGTGCCAGGAACTTGAAAGTTCTCCTTTTAAAATAAATAAGATTTCAGTTACACTCAAACAGGTATACCAAAGAAAAAAAAAGTAACACTACAATTGTTTTCAGTGTTAAGAGATTCTCTAGCAAAGAAATTATCATACTTTGTTCACCCAGGTGCCACTGCCAGGGGCATCTCTAGCTGCTGTAACAGCACCACCACCAAGGACAATAGTTCCTGGCTATGCCAACCCATGCATCTGCCTCCAAGGGCACACACAGCAAGAAGATGCAGGACCTCTTCTTATTCCTACTACATCCTTTTACTCCCTTTAACAAGGGAACTGTGCTACTCCTCTTCCCCTTCTGGATGACCAGCTGCTGGATGAGGACTCCAAATCCAACTCAGAACCAGTTGTACCTATCCCATTGCCTATCTACGATGGCAGCGAAGCAGGAACATCTTACACAAACAGAAAAGACCTGAGGTCAGAGAACGAAACTGTGTGATTCTCGCTCTTCAAACAACCACCTATCCGTTTCACATACAGCCATACATCAGCAACTGGCAGCCTATGCAGACTACTTTTACAGGGTTAAAATACCACTTCCCACAGCTTGGAAACCCTGATGTCAGTTGGGAAGTTTCTGAAATTTCAGAAGCTACAGTTCATTTAACTGTTTAAATCAATCACGCTTTCCCATTCTGGTCAGAATTGCGTCCATTGCTTCAAAGCCAAGAAAATGGAAAGGCACTTAATTCCCCACAATCTGTTATGGAGCTAACTGCTGCTCAAAGGCAAACCACAAGCCAGCAGTTTGCTGCTCCACACTTACCTTTCACACACTGAGCAGTTATTTAAGAGACTTACTTACTCTGATGAAAAAAAAAAGAGTCTCTGTAATGCTATATATACTTACTAAAACCTTGGACATTGCTATCCAAGACAATAAACCAGTGATCAAAAAGATTTTATAAACTAGTTGTATGATATAAAAGAACTGCCAGCATGTTACTTCTCCAGTTATAGAAACAAAAAATAAAACAGAATCAGCTACAGTTAAAACTAACTCTACTTGAGAAGAGCAACAAGTTAAACTACTAATAGTAGCTTTGTCACAGAATCATCAGATTAAAATTAAGCAATTCCTACACAGAAAATAAGACCATCTCCTGCACATTACAAGAAAGTCACAAGTGAGATGAAAAGATGCCCTTGGCTTCAGTTCAGCTGACCAGCTTGCTGGAGCTGCAGGGGACAGTGTAAAGCAAGCATTTAATGGGTATTAGCTTTTTTACAGACATTTATCTTTTGTCAAAAAAATATTTGCATTCAGAAGCTGTTAATCAAAATTAAAATTATGCCATCACAAGACAATATATTCATATCAGTAACTAATATCAGTAGAGGCTTCCACTTAGTTATTAATTATATTATTTCCCTTAGTGGACTTGAGGGGATTCAAAGGATTTACCTACAAACATTTTACCATCCCTGACACTAAAAACCACCACTAGGAAGCTGAGAGGGGAAATAATATGTTTAAGAAACATTCATACCTTAAACGATTCAAGAGAATGCCTCAGAGGTACATTAAGTTCAGACCACCATAAACAATCCACAACTCTAAAATTAATTTTTACTTTTGTAAAGTCCACCTTCGGGAAATATAACTGATGCTATATTAATTACAAGATTTCTCTGAGGACAAGTCTCCATCATCCCAGAGACAGGACAGAAATCCAGACTTAAGAGTTTGTTGTTTTTTTTTTTTTTTTCCTTCTTTGCAGGATCAGGTAACAGAATTAGCTGCACAAGGTTCTCTAGCAGATATGCTTATTAGGAGAAAAGGGAAGGCTATGCACAGGGCAAGGAGGAGCATGAGGAGCAGGGTTAGACAGGGGTGGGAAACCTGAACCTGACTTGAATAAAAGAGACACCATAATAGCAAACCCTTCAGCTTTGCTCCAGACCAATGCCATTTGGGACAGCCAGCTGCTTCCCTAATTCCACCTTATCTCATATGCAACAAGACTTTCTGTAACAAGCAGATGAATCAGCTGCTAGGTCTGTGCTACAAGGAGGAGGAAAAAAAAATACAAAAACAGCTACATAGCTTCTTTCCTTTTTTTGTTTTATTTTTCTTTCCCCAGGGAAAGCCCTGCAGAGGGAACAGAAAAATTCAGAAGCTCATTCAAACAGCTTTGTTTCTAATTTAGAGCTGTATTTGCTATCTTTAAATTTAAAAAGAATCCTGTGCTGTACAGGCTACCTGTTGGACAGTATTTGGGTTTGTCAGGAAAGAAAGAAAACCTAGTTCACCCTGGCAGACAGCCCTCCATGACTCTTAACAATTCTTAGGGACATTTGGCATGCTGAGCTTTGAACTTGACTTTTAACCTACTTCAGGTATGCCATTTTCAGAAAGCTTCAGCGCTGTACAGTATTCTGAGAGTTTCTGTATGTTGGTGCCTTTTCTTGCCGTTTCTGGTTGTATCAGCTGCTCAAAATAGGCTTCTAGTTGGTTATCAAAGAACACTTCATCATCAATATCATCATCTATTGAAAGAGAAGAAAATATTCCAAAACTTGTTTAGTTACACAGAACTCAAGCTCTCAATTTTATCCGTGTGGGTAAACTACAGGGTGTTTCAAAAAGATGGACCACATTTGAAATACAGACTGCTTTGAAAGCGGGCCGATCTTTTTGAAACACCCTGTAGACTTCCAACTTGGGTATCACCCTGAATGCGTGGCATCTAAAGAGAGTTGAACTGAAACTCAAAATTCTAACTGCATGTACATGTTCTTCAGCACAGAAGTTTATCTCCACTAACCTAAACTGAAATTCTAGCTATGGTTACCACTTTATTAAACAAATGCCCACATTTCTACCTGCATTTTCGATTCACAGTAACCAAGGGCTGTAGTTTAATTTTTTAGATGAAACTTCCAGTTGTGATCTTCTCTGACAAATTCCATAGCCACCAACTCCTACTACAATTTTAAAACAGCCAGTTTCCCAATGAACAGTTTTAATATCCCTAATACTAGTTTTTGATCAAGCATAATCCTGTATTAAATACTACAGTAAAACAATACCTTTCTTCTTGAGTCTGCAACAATAACACTGAGTACAACCACCCAGAATTATAAGCACACTTACCAGTAGAATCTTCTTCTGAGTTTGTGAGAGATGAGAGTTTCTCATTTTCCAAAAAGCTTGAAAGGCTATTGCTAAGATGATCACTTGAGATTTCACATTCCATCAGCTTTTCAGAAGGTTCAGATGGACCAACCTGCAAAAAGTACCCAGACAGAAATGTTTCTAGGAGTTATCAGTTGTTGTATAAATTCAGTTAATTTAAAAAAAAAAAAAAGTTAATGAGGTTAATGATATTCCAAAACTTCCACCTCCCTTTTTTTTCCATACTTATCCCAGCAAACATTCTATTTTCAATGGACTTTGCCTGCTAGCTTCCAGAATGCATACACACATAAAATAGAGGGATCATAAAGGGGAAAGACAGAAAAAGCATCTGAGGGACACCAAACTTAGAAGACCACAAAAACAAAACACCAAACAACTGCATTTAAGAGTTTACACTTGAAAAAAATTGCTCCCCTTCGTTAACTTTCAATCCCAATTTCTAAACACAAAGAAAGTTCTCAATAGTTTCCTATGCTGCTACAACAGTGATTCTTCAGAAATCATATACTCAGATCAACCCTCTTTTGACAGTTTCTTCAAATAAGCAAACTAAATTACTTATAAAGTAGCATTTCAGCTGAATCTAGCTAACTGTAAATACTGTATTGTTTATATACCTGATTGATTTTTAAAAGCAACACAATGTAATGTCTGGTTTGGATTTAGTCTCACATTCTTCGTGATAAATAGATCTTTGACAGCAAAAAAAGTTGAAGTTCAGAAAGTAAAGAATTAGAAAGGAATCTGAATTATAGTTTTCAAATGATAGCCTGTGAGCATTCAACTGCAACCCACTGGCCACTGTGGCCCCCAGAAAAATAAAACAGAAGAAAACTACATCCATTTAGTAAATACCAGCTGACACACTAAGGAGCACATACCAGACAGCACCTGGCTGAAACCCGAGGCATATTTTGAGTAAGGGACACAAGATCTCCCATTCCTGTCTGCCTTGTACCTCTGTGCCTGTAACTGTCAGCTTCTCTAACACAGTATATAAAAACAGCTGAAGTACAGCTCTGCCTGTCAATACCTGCAGCTATGTGCTAGGTCTGGGATAGACACAAAGAAAAAAAAAATACAGAGGCAGCAGGAAGAAGACATCTTCACTAATATTCCTCAAAGGAATGAACAAGTACAGAGGCAAGCCAAATCAGGTGGATATTGTCTACTTCAATACTCCAAAAGCATTCCAAGAGTTCCTCAAAAGGCTTTTCACTAAGCTAGACTACAATTGGAATAAAATGTAAGGTCCTTATATGGATAAAGAACTACAAGACAGCAGAGGGAAAGGGTAAACAACTGTCACAATCGAGAAAGATCAGGTGGAGTCATGCTCCCATGGTACTAATTACGCTAAATGATCTGCAAAAAGGAGGCAAAGTGAGGCATAACACAGTCAGCATGATGGCACTGTTACAAATTTAAGGGATACATAACATAAGACAAACACAGTTCAATTACCTCCCTCTTCCTCTCACAAAATTAAGTCTAGCAAAAGATTATTATTAGAAAACTTTTAATTTCGCTACACGCACAAAAGGTTTCACCTTGTTATTCTTACTGTCTGGAAGAAGACACATGCCAGTTGACAAATCTGGAATAAAAGAAAGTAGCATAATCAGTATTCTACTATGTTCTTGGTATACTACTAAATGCTAACTATTCTGTAAGACAGCAGACTGAATTCTTGAAGGTTTTGGCATACACCATAAATATAATCCTGAAACATATACTTTATCACAATACCAAAGTTTGCATGTTCTTATAGCAATGATCAAAAGTATCTGGGAGTACTTAAAAAGGCAGGGATTCATCAGGGCTAGAACAGTAAAAATTATACAAGAGAATTACTGCCTTAAGGGTTGCTGTAAGGCAGCACAAAAAAGGAGTCACAGGTTGCACTAGCAGAAGTAGGAACAAGTATTCTGTTCCACTGTTGCATTTCACCTATTGGGCCAATTCTGGTTTTTTTTTTGGATCACTTGTAAGCAGCTTCCGTTTGTCACTGTTACATCCACCCATAATCCAATAGCAAGTCCCACAAGACAGAGAACATTTTAGACATGAACATACAGATTATAGCAAAAAAGGAAAAAAGGTTCCTAATTCTTAAATAACAGATGGAAATAAAAGGCAATTTCTGGAACAGAATCCTAAACCTTGAATAAATAAAATGTTAAAACCAATTAACTAAATATGATCAGGCACTATCAAGTCAGCCTCAGTTTTCCAAAGCACCTTGATTTTTGTTGCTATGGTACTACCACTTCCTCAGGTCTACAAGAATAAGTGACTGATGTCAACACTTCAATGCTAGGAGTGTGTTTTATAAGGACGTATTTATATTACAAACCGTAGTACTTTCTCATTGAGTATGTTCTCTATTAAACTATTAACACTTTCCTTGTGAAAACCTATGCAAATATTCCGACAGAGCTTAGAAAAGAGTAATGACTAGAAGTATATATTTACTAAGTATATTTACTGAGTTTTAAGGAGAAAGTAGAATTTTATCACAGGACCAGCAGTAGCAAAAAACCCAAACAAGTTTAATGTCAATAACCACCTTTTTAAAATAAGTCACAGAATATTATTTTGCTTCTACTACTCCACTCATACATAGTTTTCACGGCAAGAATTCTGAACTAATTTTTCACGCACCGTCTCACAACAAAAGTAGGTTTCCAGCTTCTATAACTGCAGTCAAAAATCACTTATTACAGGCTGGAATACAGCGAGAAAAGAGACATTCATCAAAATATAATCTCATAGACTTACACTTACTGAAAGAGAAGGGGTAGAAAACAACTTACATACACTTTTTCCACAAGCAAAGTTCCTGAAATTAATTCAGATTCCTACTACCATTCTAACTATGGTATTTTATAGCAAGCATTCTGACCAGCTTCTGTCTAGTCTTGTACTTTGAGGAGAAATCTAAGAACAACAATGTCAGCCACAAGCTATCTCTGTTTTCCGTTTGTTCAAATCTAAGAGATTCTTTTTCAAAACCCATTTACACTATGCCGTAAAAGAGTGAAAGGGTCAAGAGGAGACACCTATAGCATAATAAGCTAATTACGGCAAGTAAACATTTTTTCTCAAATATTAATACCTTCCAGTCGTTCGAGTGGCAATACCTCAAGCAAGGTATCTTGATTATTATTTGAATGTTCAATGACATTCTGATCTTGCTGTCTGTTTATTGAGTTGGATTCTTTCAAACTAATAGAAGTTGACTGAGGTTCTTGCACTTGTGTAGCAATTTCCCTAGAAAGAGAATTATTCCAATGAAAAATAACTCAGTGAGATATATAAACATCAGTATACAACACTTCTCTATATAGAGATGTGAGAAATTTTCCAATTTTAATGCCTTCATCTCTAGGAAGTCAGCTGTCCTATTACTTGTAAAAATCTGTTACTTGTAAAAAAACATATCTCAATATTACAAGGGTTTCAGTTTCACAATCCAAAGTATGAACTAATAGTGAAATTTAACACATGCTTTTCTACATTTTTCAGTTTGTTCTTTTCTCTTTCATTTCTGAAAAAAGAGAGGGAAAAGCGTAAGGGGAAAAGGGTCTATTCCAGGCGAGTTCCATGATCCATTTGAGAGCAAGTTAAACACTAGACAAGACTTTCCTAAGTCCACGATATCAGCATGCCTTTTATAACATTAAATTAGGGACTATATCATAAACAACACAAATCACTGAAATCCCATACAGCTCCATTAAATAACTGCTTTTATAATTCTGTGGAAAAGTTATTTTTTGCTTCTGATTTCATAGGATTTCCACACAGGCAGATAAGCTAATAACGTAAGGTGTTAAAATCTCCACATTGAGGGAACTGGACCATACTTTTGCTTTAATATTTCAAATGTCAGCTTTATTTATATATCTAAAAGTTTAAAATGCAATTATTTCATGCTTAGTATTTTTTTTTTTAATTTGAATACAAGAGAGAAGCTGACTCTCTTAAATATTATATTCTTTACTTTTATAGGGACATACTTCCTATTGTGCATTTTTATCAGTGAGAAAGATGCACGTTGTGGTTTCTATCACAACAGTAGGAACAAATTTGATCTTGATCAGAAAAATATATCCAATAGCCTCTAACACTTCCAACACTTAGTAACGCTCTCTAAATTATTTCATTAACAGTAGTTATTTCTTACAGAACAGCAACCGCTGAGGCTACAAGGAAGCTAAATTCAATAGAAATTGATGTTCCTTTCTGTATGCAAACTACAGGATACTTACTTGGAACAGATTTAAATCAGTGCAAACTACTATTCAAATACATGACGTGAACCAGAAACATCAGCTTAATTCTAGATTATGCAATGTAAACTAAGTAAATACAAGCCGGATTCAAATAAGTAAATTAATTAATCAAGCTTAGGAAATTTTTAATTAGTGTGACAACAAAACAAAACACTACAGTTTAAAAAAACCCCCACACTTCTAAAGGCTTATTCCTGTCATGTACATGAAGCCAAATTAGTCAATTAAACAGCAGAATGCTGTTCATGTAGGGCTGTACAGCCTAAGTGGTAGCATTTTACTGGATGCTTCCACAAAGCTGCCACTGTCCCTCCTCAGAAAACATGGACGAGCTGTTTCAGTAGCAAAAGCTGCCTTGGCTGCCAAACACTGTAAGCAAACGGGTTAACACAGCACTGAGCTCTCCAGTTACTGCCATCAAAAGGTAGGCAATTCAGTTCTGAAGTATTTCAGAATTAGCTGACAGTACATATAAATCTACATGCTGGTACATGCATTTTAGGACAGAATTAGATTTTAACTATCTCACTCACATGTCATCACAAAAGCTGATGGCAAATTTCCCCATAGGCTCAGGATCTGAATGACTACTGTGAGAAGTTCCCGGTGGAGGTGAATGTTGCTCTTCTAAATAGGATGCAAGGACATCAGAAAGCCTGTAAAGGAGGGGAGGAAAAAAACACAACAATCATTCTAATATACACCTCTCCTGTTCTCCACAGAACTGGAAAAAAAAAAAATAATATTGATGACCATTCATCTCCCGTAAGTTCAATTATTTGAATATTTTAGCATTTTCCAGCCAATCTGTATTTACAGGTACATGTATGTACCCAGAATGATCCTTTCCGGTCTTCTGGATTAAGTTCTTTAGAGAAATACCACATTACCATTTTTAGTGGCTAGTGCTGTCCCCTTTAGAACACTCACTTCTGGACCAGGGTACAAAAGTCTGATCTTCTTGTTAAGTTACATGACAGCAGTGATCAAAGGCTTCTAATAATTACTCTTTGCTCTACTCCTTGCTGAACAAATCATTATAAATTGTGTTAAATTTTAATTGGTATCCATAACACTAGTTCTTACACTACCCTTTCTAAAATGTGCCAGATTCAGAGAAGTTACGTGAAAAGCTAATAGAATGAAGAGATCACACGTGTAAAAAATAAGTTATTTTCTACACCACTTCAAACTTGAGTATACTAAGCTGAAGAGTCAAGTTGAACGGAACTTGATGGTTATCAGTATAAAAACTAAGCTGTTATTTTAAAGGGTAATTTTAATAAAAGTGCCTTATGAGTTATGAATGTAATGCAGATTCTTCACCACTAACATAATAAGCCCTCAGTTTGACGATTAGCATGCTACTGACTAGTAAACATTTTTATCATGTATCAAACAATCTGTCAAAATATTTTTTTCCCTCCAAATTTAAGTGTTTCAAATCAGTCAACTGATTTTTAAGTATTAATTGCTATTAACTGATAGTCTTACCTGTTGTCCCAACCTGTTCTACTCCTGGCAACAGTTGAGGCTGCAACAGGTAAGCCAGGGTTTGAGGAAATAGTAACATTTTCAATAACACTTGAAGTGCTATTCAGTGAATAGCCCAAGAAGCTTGGAAATGTTTCATCAGCAATATTTCTGAACTCTTCCATCATCCTGCACAAGCTGCTTAAAATAGCACTCTGCTCGGCAACACGATCAGCCCTGGTCCAGCAGCATCTGAAAGCAGGAGCAAGTTAAACAGTTATACAAGCCACAGTAACGCTGTCAAAAATACATTACTCACAGATCACTAATTAACGTTCTTTGGCAGTCACATCACCTTATACACAAACACGCATAAAAATTACTTCCAGTCCTCTCCCCTCAAGCCTTTTGGGGGCCACGAAGTTTTATAACATTCCTAAGACTTCCTAAAAGGAGGAGCACTCGCTGCAAGTGAAGAGCACCGGCGCTGCAGCCCGTGCCAGCCTATATTTAGCCAGCAAAGCCGCTTGCACCCAGCCAGCCTCCCTCCATTTCCACAGCGCCGAGCACCTGGGGAGCTGCGGACTCCGAGACGCGACCACCTCGGGCCGCCACCCGGCAGCAGAGCACCGACCGCTACCGACCTCCCCGCGGAAGGCCCGGGCCCTCCTCCCCTCAGCGCTCGGTGCAGACACCAGCCCCCATCCTTCACCCGCCGCCGCCCGGGACCGGCACGATGGCCCCGCCGGGGGAGGCGGCCGCCGACACTGGGGACGGGGAACGGCTCGAAGCCAACGACCCCTTTCCCCCAAAACGGGAGGAGATAGGCCCACCCTCCCCCCAGCGGGCTGCCGCGGCCACGACCGAGCGACCCGACCCCCCCCGCCCCGTCCCGCCCCGCCGCTACTCGCCTGAGGGGAGCGGGAGGAACCGCGGCCCAACCGCCAAAACTTCAAACTGCCGCCCCCTCCTCCTTGCCGTGCCCCGTCCCGCCCAGGCCACTCGGCTGCGCAGCGCCCCCCAGAGGGCGGGCGGGCCCCGGCCACTCACCTGGCGAGCGACGGCACCAGGAGCGCGCCCCCCACACTCGCCAGAACAACCCCTTGGCGGGTGGCGCGTGCGCAGCACCGCCGCTCAGCCCCCCCCAACTTTCCACAGCCCGCGCGCGCGCCTCGCCCCGCCGCCCGCACCCAGCCAATGGACGAGCCCCAGCCGGAACCGGTGATTGGCCGACGTAGGACGGGCAAAGGGGAAAAAGTTTGAAGGGGGAGAGTAAGAGAAGGATGCTGATTGGGTGAGGGGCACGCGGCACCGCCCATCCCGGCCCCTTGGGGCCGTGCCCCGCTGTCCGTTAGGCGTTCGCCAAGCGAACGGGGCTGGATCGTTGGTCGCAGGGGCCGGCTGGGTAGCTTCTCGGAACGGGGCGATGAAGCCGGTTATTTGAGGTATTTGCTTACGGACCGGTGAGGTTTGAACCTCGGTACCGGTGAGTAGCTCGGGGTCTGTCAGGGGAGAGCTGCGACCTCCCCCGAGATGTGACGTCTGGCCCTGCTGCCCCGGGACAAGGCATAACGGCCTGGAAAGGAAAAAGCCTTCGTCGGATTTACTGGTGTGATATTTTATGAGACAGGTGTTGTTTATATTCCTGACTTGTTTGGGTTTTTTTTCTGTCGTGTTGTTGCTATGTGAGTCACTCAGATGAGGTTGAGTAATGCACAGCTTATATATAGTACCTGGATAATTTTATTTCAATTTTGAAGCATAAATGTCACATTCAAGTAGAGAAGGCAGACAGTGGTTTCCACACAAGGTGCATAGGAATACATGTATGTGCATATATGACAGCTTTGAAAGATCTAAATCAAATTCAGTGTTACTCCAGCTCCTACAGTTGTATTCCTGGTATGGAGATTGCAAAAAGCTAGAATGAGAGGGGAAAAAATCACACACTCAACATCATCAGGATTTTATACTCTGTTCAAATATATTCAAAACAAAGCCACCACCTAGCTACTACAAAGCCCAAAAACTCAGCCCTGGAAGTTCAAGCTAAGATGTGCTCCAAGCAGATAAACAGTATATTGGGTAACACGTATCTCCTTTCAGCGGAAAGACAAAGAGACAGCAGCCTTACCAAGTGGTAGATTTAAAATACTGACAGTAGCTCCTGTAATCATCCCTTTCTAAAACCTTCTGTAATCTCCCTCCCTCCCTAGGGTTCTGCTGCTTCTGTTCAAGGACCCAGATCCTGCAGAGAAGCATAGTTCATAATCTCGCGTCACAGGAGCAAGAGAGATGAATAAAGAGGGAAGCAGAGTGTGAGGAGGTAGAGATGGATATGGAGTGAAAGGTCTTGTGCAGCCATCAAAGCAAAGTGGCAGGCAGGGAGGCAAGCATTGGCCACAAAACCAGCATGAGTTCATTTGTCGAAGTCAACCTACTTGGCCAGTCCATTGGAAATGTGACTTATTTTCTGTGAAAGTATAACAGCATGTTTCCATTAGTAAGAAGCGTGACTAGAATTAGGATATCTAATACTACTACTACATGCTCAACACAGAGGAAAATAACATGACCATTACTATAAACAAATGCATCAAAAGCTACAAAAAGTTGACATTTACTTCATTGTTACCATAACTGGTTATTTTGGGCTCCGAAATAATAACAGAAGC
Organism: Columba livia; assembly: GCF_036013475.1. Classification (NCBI taxonomy): domain Eukaryota; kingdom Metazoa; phylum Chordata; class Aves; order Columbiformes; family Columbidae; genus Columba; species Columba livia. The sequence continues at coordinate 106,918,355 of NC_088603.1, forward strand.
AAATTTAAAGACAAAAAATAACTGCAAGCAGGAATCTTTCCCTTAGATTTGATTTATCAAGGACAGTTGTATGTAAAGAATTATCTTTGAGTATATTGTACACTACTTTTTGCTAAACTGCAGTAACTGAGACACATGTGACAGACACTGTAGGGTCTCACAGTACAAACTTAGCACAGGGAAACAGCAGCACATCTAGATACTGTCACCTTCCTTTTCTTGATGGCTGCTTAGGAAGGAGACCTAATTTTTTTCTCAGTACAAAAAGAAGTGCAGTAAGATCAATTGCTGGATTGAAGGGAATGACCTTTTAAAGGGTTAAGACAAATTCTGCAAGTGGCTTAAACCTTCAAAAGTACATTCTTCTGTTTTCAGAATGAATCCCAGTGTAATAGATTGGGTTGTGTTTTTTATTTAATGACTCATTTTTCCACAGAGAAATATTGCTACTTCCTACCCCCATTTAAACCTTATTTTTTAATCATGTAACATTTCCATTGTGTAACATACAAAATAGGGCATGGTTCCAAAAAAGATAACATTTTGGTAAAAAGGTCTAAGTACCTGCTTTTACTAAACCTTCCCCCCCCCGCCCAGTTCTGTTCCTGATGGTTAAAAAATAGCAGCAGCCTACCTCCACACACAGCAAGCAGTCTGTGACACCACTGTTACCTCTCATGGCTTTTTATTAAAACTAGATTCCTTGGAGATAAGAAACAAATGTGGCATATCTGAGTAAAAATATGGCATATGAGTAAATAAAGTTTTCAGAATATAAGTAAGACTCACAGGGACTTTATATGCGTTTGGAAGAATGCAGGTTGCCCTCTCCATTACCTTATTCTACTGGTCTAGTCCATGAAGTAGCATAAGCCCATGTTGAAGCATATAAATACAGTATTACACTTCAGGTTTCTGCTGCACAGAGCCCACCTTTGTCCTTCCACCCTGCCAAGATCCACCAAACAAATTCAGCAATTAGACCCTGTACAGTAAGGTTAAAACCTAACACCGCCATGTAGTAATTGCTCCCTTTTGTCCTCCTGCCTGTATCACACCAGCCAAAGCTCAGTCAATGCCAGCATGCTGATCCACAGCAATGTCCCTGTGCCAACACATCAAAAAAGGCTTTTCAGTCAGTACTATTTCATCCAAATGTCCTGTGTGAATCATTCAGTCACTGGGAAAGAGTCACCATTTGAAATCCAAGTCCAGTTTATGGATAGTCTCTGCAGACCTTCAACACACCCATGTGAAAACTTAGAGCAGACCCTGTGGCAGAAAAGTGTAACACACAACAGAGCATCCAGAATGGCACATGACTTCACAAAGGGCAGGCTACCGGAATGGACACCTAAATCAAAACCAGCTCCTTCATCAGAAGCCTGTTAATAAAAAAAAGGCACAGCTAGTACAAGAAAAAGCATACTAATACAGACCTTTTAGAATAAGTTTATTAGTCAACCACAATTATAAAATTTAAATATTTATATAGCAAGATGCAAAATTCTTCAGTAACCAAACACTCTCAACTATTTTGCTGCAGTATACACAGGAATGGTTTTGTTTCTTTTAGGAGTTGATCCAATATCATCCTTTAGTTACTCAGCAACTGCTTGTAGGTATGTTTAATGTTGAGAATATATTTCACATTGGCCAGTGCAATATACAAAAAAAAAAAAAATCAAGACCACACTGATTCCAAAAACAAAAGAAAAAAAAATTAAAAGGGACAGGCACATTGAAGTCAGCTACTCTGTAAATAGCTCATGATTAATACTGTTTGTATATGTTGCCATAGTTCAGAGGGTACAGATTAAAATGCTCCTTTGATAAACAAACAAATAACATGTTCTAAATTGTGTACTTTGTTTTGTAAAACATGCATGTGCATGAAGTCCCCAATTTTTTAAAAATCTTCTGTATCAGAGAATAAATACAAAAGGTAGCCAGAAATGGAAGCATTCACAAATGCCAGAATAAGGCCCTTCAGAGTTTATTTAAAGCCACATGTTAAACCCCTTCATTCTCAGGTAACAGATTAAGAGGCCGAGATACACATCGTCTGCGAGGGTGAGGATACTGGAGGTTGGCAGAGTCAGCATCACAAGAGTGCTCTATCAGAGGAGGAGGAGGAAGGAGCTGGGCATGACTGGACCATCTCGATCCAGCCCGTGGGGAATCCAGAGGGGGAAAGAAATACCTGAAACAATTAAGAAAGGAACAAAACACCAAAACAAAAAACAAAACAAAACAAAAAACAAAACAAGAAAAAAGAGAAAGGTAGTAAATACAAGGAGAACCAAAGGGGAGAAAACACATGCTAGAAAAAAAAAAAAAGGCTTTAGTATATCCATGCCAAAACCAATAGGAACATAATAGCAGAAATCAAGGCTTTTAATTCAAAACAAGACAAATTTGGAAACTGCTCTTTAAAGGAAAATAATCCCGTCTTTTCCACTGAAATTCATAGAAAAGAATTCTGTGATAATAATCCTAGTATACATTTTTACAAAAGAACAGATTGCTTTGGAAATCAAAAAGGATATAGCACAGCTATTAACAGGCTTTTGTTCTCCCAGAACTCCTGTGATTTGTCAACAGTTTTTAGTAACGCTTCATTTGTGACACAAAATATACATTAAATATTATGTAAGTACATTTTCTGCGTATGCATCTAATTCAGATTAACTTCACAGCACTTCTAGAATAGACATAAAAACATCATTGTTTTTACAATACTTTAAATTTAATAATATACATTTACAGAGAAAACTACTTTCAGTGAAATACAGCTTTTGTATGTATTTACATATTTCTGCAAAATCCTCAGAGTAAATTTAAGATTCCAGGTGAATGCAAGACGGGGAATCATACCATTTCATGTCATTTTTCTGCTGTTTTCATTAGAACTTACCCGTAATACTTAATGCATTTTAATATATCTATATTGAATACCTACAGATGTTTTCTGTCTTGTTTACAAGTTCTGTGGACTTGGATAAATGAACAGCTATGTGATTAATGGAATTATGGGACAATCCACAGCAAGCTGCATTTTGGTTTCAATCGTTGTATGGCTGTTTGTTTTTAAGATACTATGCTCAAAGAATTTTAGTCACTCCATGGAATTATTACCATAGGAATGTACAAGTACATATCAGAAAAAGTACTTCTCTTAAGATGAAAAAAGTATGACAATACTTACAAAACATTTATTTGAAGTCATACTAAGTTATAAATGAAGCAATACCAAACTATTCAAAAGCTGCCATCTGTACAATTGTCAAAACAGTTTTCTTATTCCTTTAAAACTAACAGTTTTATATATTATATTACAAAGCAGTTACAAACTTGTGATGTTTAGGAATCTCAAATGCTGAACACTATGAAATGCAAACCAAATTAGTTATCGAAACAATTTTAATGAAAATTTTAATGGTCACTTCCCTCCCCCCATCCCAATCAAGGACAAAAATTATCATTTTTACTCATAAACTAGCCTTCTAATTTGACAAGCTTTCAAAAAATCTGTTTTGATGGAAGTTTTGGGGCTTGGGTTGTTTGTTTGTGGTTTTTTTCCCAAACAAGAAGCCTCTCCAAATATTTTTCTACCAGGAGTTCCAACAGTATCAAACTGTGTGAGCTAGTACAAAAAACATACACAACATGTTTTAAAAAGGATTTTTGAATAGCATTTAGTAGTTAGCAGGCTGCTGGTGTCTTGGGAGAGGTCAAACGCCGTTAGGGAGGGAAAAAAGGAGTTCGTTTTCCATTCCTGTGTGCATGCAACAAGCAGCAAAACACCAGTTACTCCAGTTAGCTTGGTATCAGCTCTGCTTTCTGTTAAAAAGGACATAATACAAATGGAGAATGGAAATTGTACCATAAATCTAGACACACAATTACATGAACATAACAATATAGCCCTACTGACTTATTTTCCAACAATCTACATCATCTCTTCTGAAACTATTTTGATTAGAAATCCAGCTTGGTGATCACACTTCAACAAAATTTTACAGACCTTTATCTAAGTGTTATAGACACTGAAACACAGCATGGACATAGCATGGACAGTCACAGACAAAATAAATTCTGTGTAGCATACCCTTTTAGTCAAATATAGTACATCCGTCTTTATTATATGTGTTAATACACTAAAAAAAGTTAGCGACTGTGCTTATACAATTCAAGCCAATGTGATTACAACAGAAAACATGTATTTAAGTGCATCATTATAGTAAGGATCAATCCTAGGACAAGACACCATATATTTTGAAATTCCACAGCCATAGACTTAATTCTGCAACAAAAAGTTAATTCCAACTTTACGCCAAGAATAATTAAAAATAATATCCACTTTCAAAATACAGAGCAATGGAGTGAATCTAAAATAATGCCGGAAATTTCAGTTTCACAACAGCTTACTACCAGCTTCAGGGAGAGAACAGCCAATGGGGTAGGGTAGGGTGCTCTTGCTGGCAGCAGCATAGTCTTAGATAAGGAGACTGTGAAACTACACCCTATGCTAAAGAGGTATAAAATGGCCTGTAGCTCCCTATAGGGGCCAAAGCAAATACAGTTCTGTAGCTTCAGGTATCACATTTCCAAGACAGGACTGCATTTTAGCATTTTTTGCTACACTAAGTACCCCCTGGGACCAGATGACCAGTGTCATTTCGGCCTCTTTTCTTACTGGAGACCATTACCACCTCTTGCTCTCCCTTTTATCTTGTGAGGAAAATCCCTTTGTGCAAGGCAGCAAGGGATCTGGAAGCCAGAACTGCCTGTCAGGATTGACTGCTAAAGGGGGGGGAGGGGGCAGGCAAAAGATACTCTTCAAAAGCAAACTGTCATAGTACTTCACAGATTAGCATTTTAAACTGAAAAAAAAATACCATATTAGTAGCTACATATGGATGTTAATGGAGGCTATCCCAAGGCATTTGAAAAAAATAAAGGTGGCCACAAAACTTTGAGGCTGCCACTATGGAATTTGGCCACAGCTGGTCCTTACACAGGACACATCCTGTAAAGTTGACTATACACACTCCACCATACAAATTCAGGGCTTAGCGTATTTCTAGATCTTGGTGCACACAAATTAAAATGTTTTTCAGTAGAGGCACATAAATTTACCTACTAAATAGCAATTATTACAGAATAAAAAATACAGAAAGCAAATTAATCTGCAATAACAATGACATACGAGGAAGACTAAAAAAAAAAACCCAAAACTTATTTGATTGATGTTACGCCTGCAAAAATGCAAGTAAACTAACTCTAGTATACAATTATTGAAACCATACATGATGAAGTATCTTTTCTTCCCTTTCTGCTACATTATCCCAGTGAAAACCAGAATTTGTTGCTGGTATTTTTGCTTCACTTTTAAACATCCATCTAAAGCAAAAGGGCAGTTACAGAGCACTATGACAAAGTTGCTCCTTGTTTGAAACTATTTCAGAAAAGTTATTTTTAGTAATGTGAAAGAACAAAGTGAAAACAGTTGTTTAAATTGCTCATATATATGGAATGATCACTATGGCTTACAGCCTTGTTCATTTTCCTCTTCACACTGGCATAAGACACCATGACAGAGCAAAACTGGAAGAGCTCATAGAAGTACTCATGCAATAAATGACACTGCACATAAAATTACTATATAAAACAAACACGAAAGCTAAATGAAATTAAGAAGAGCCAAAAAATAGACTATTTACTGAATTTCGGTCTTTCTACTAATTAACCTACCTGCTGGCAGATGATCCATTTAGTGAATTCTGTAGGCTTGTATTGGCTGAACCTAGGGAAGCATTAAAAATTCCCTGCTGAGAGCTACCATTCACTGGACTCCCGTTACCTTTCAGTATACCAGTACACTTCCAGTTGTCCATGTAATTAGCTGCAAATATAGATATATAAAACCTGTTAGTTTCTCTTCTGAAGCTCAGCTTTTGATAAAACTATGATATTTCAACTGCTACGCACCTGGTGCAAATTAAAATTGAAGTTCAATACCAAGACATAAATTCCAAATAGCTGAGGATCTGGCCCTTTAGCTGACATTCTCTCCCTATCCAAAACTCAATTTTGTTTAGCAGCCAGAATGAGTTTCCTTTACTAAAATACTGAGAAACAAATTAGATTTTTTTGTTGCTGTTGCTTTTAGAAATTTAAACAGAATAAAAAGCCACTTTGCCTGAATGCTGTGACTGAATGTAGATTTTCCGGCTTTGGCAGCAAGCAAACATAGTAATGCAATACATATGTTAATTTTGAAAATGAAAACTTTGCATAGCTCTAGTCTGGTGAAACAGTTTGAGCATAGAGTAACAACTATTCACAGCAGCCTAAATCATGCAAGTGTTCAGCACAGAAAGTTAATTCATTTTTCTGAAATGTACACAGAACGATAAAAACCTTTCATTCACAAATTTAAAATGAACTTTTACTCCAAAATTATATTTTAGTAGAATTTCTCAAGTATATTGAGCATACTACAAAGCTAATGTATTTCAGGTGGGTGACCTTACCCTTCCAGAGCCTAACACAGCCATCATCACCAGAGGAGGCAAGCACTGTGCCTGTAATATTCCAGCTCACTCGCCACACCTGGGAATTGTGATTATCAAACTGTGCCACAATATGAATTTCAAATTTTGTTAATCCTCCAGATGAAGTCAATTCTTTCCTGTTTAAGAGAAAAGTGACAGTTCTGCACACAACTGTTCAAAGGTCTGGGCTTGAACATGATGCCAAGAAGAGAGGACTACATCTTTCAAGTTTACATAACAATCGTTCCTAGCTCAGGCATATTAAGAGGTATTCAGACAAAATTACACACTTGCTCACAATCTTGTCATCTTAAAAATCAACCTGCTAAAAAAGATTCCTGCATGCATCAAAAGTTACTCCTTTTGCTTTGCAGATAAAAAAAGACTACATAGCATGTACCACATCATACCAAACTATCTTCCTTTTAAGCTCACCTTAGAGGTTTTAGTGTGAAAATTCGTACATCTTTGGTTGCTACAGCTAAGATGTGGAAGGATCTTCCCAGATTTGGAGCAAATGCAATATCATGTACAGGATCTGTGACTGTCATCAGAGCTTCTGCTTTTGCGTACTTCCTGTACAGTGTAAAAAATTAACCTTTAGTACCATCAAAATTGCAAGTAATGCAAATTATATAAACCAGATGTAGTGGAACAGGGAAAAAAGGAGCCAGTACACATGATGAAACTTGAAAAAATAAAAACGTTTTCTTAACAAATTTAATTATAAGTAATAATTACAAACTGATTTCTTCAGAATTGACTATATTGGATACAGTTACTACTAACAACATTATGCTAAATCATAAAACAAAGCAAGGATTCCAGTACAAAGAAAATTTTTGTCCACAGTTCAAAGAGAGAAATAAAAGAATTCTTCCCTTCACAAATCCAAAGGGAATTTGCATCTCGGTAACTTACTAAATTTTCTGTGCTTGTAAGCAGACCACTATCTGCCTCCTTCACAGCATGATAAACACTATTTCACTGTTTTATTTACCACCAGGTAAGTTACAACAACTCTACTGTTAATGCACCGAGAACATTGTCTGAAGCCAGGCATAAACCCACACCACAACACACCTTGGCTCCTTTCCCACACCAATGACCCTGAATGAAACCCAGGTTCTCTGTCATCATTTAATTGAAAGCGATTGTGCACACACTTTCTGGCTTTTTCTGGTTCTGAATACTTAAGCTGTATAAACTGAATTTTTACAGAATGCCAGTAATTCACAGCACTTTATGTCATTATAAACATGCATTTAAAAGCATTTTTAAGGCCACCTTGGACAAAACAGTGCCTAGTGCAACACAATACAAATTTCAACTTTGCCCTATTAATTCCTTGTGCAAAATTAAGCATATAAATTAGTAGAAGCAGAAACAATTATCTCTCTAAAACTCTGGTACAAACACTGGCATTTCTGCACTGAGATGGAACAAAATTATCAATATCATGTCTGTGAACATCAGTTACGATTCTGAACTCTCCCTCTCCCATCCAATGGCTCCAAAACAGAATTAAGATATTATTGTTTACTACTCCACTTGACATCTAATGACAGGAATAAATGGCCAATGTTTAATCATTTCAACAAATCTGACAAAGAGAACAAGCTAACAAACAGCTAGATCTTGTCATCTGCTGAATGCTTGTCAGAAAGAAAAAATTAAGCAGTCAGTGTATAAGAGATACTAGGAATCCACTTGTGTAAATAAGATAAGCAGGTACTCAAATAAGGAAAAGTTGCCTAAAGTGTACCATTCTGGTATGGCCATGGAGAACTTTGCAATGGCATTACAAATTTGCAGTCCCTGTAGTCTAGAAAGTTTAGATGAAATGCATGGAATATTACCAGATAGGATCATTAATTTGATCTGAAAGAAAGCTTTGTCTGAACGTATTCATGGTGATTAAAATAACAGATAAATTCCCTTTAGGCTGCTTCCAGTGAATTATAACCCAAATTATATCTGAAGGCAACCTTCTCTATAAGGAACCAATTAAACTATCATTCCAGTTGTTCGACAAGTGCAGGATATCGTAACTCTGATATATATGGGAAGAATTCTAAGCATCATGGAAATATTTTAAGACAATCCTCTGAATGTAACTAAGATTCCACAAACGTTATATCTGTCATTTAGCATACCTGGTATTTTCGTTATATTCATAAATTTGAACCTTAGCCAGTATATTTGGACTGTTGTCATCACTTCCTACAGCTATCATTGGAGAATGTGCTCGAGAACTAAAAGGTGAAAATAAGTACTGTTATATTTACAAATTATTTCACAGAAGTACACCAAGCCAGTTTTCTTTACATTTCAGGCACATTATCTATAAAGAAAACAAAACAGTAACAAAAAAATTTTCACAAGGTAAAAAGAAAGTATCACAAGGAAACAGGAGTAAGTGCTATTCACAGTTACCAATACAATCTCCATTCTGTTGTTTTGAAAGTCCACTTTATACACCCACTAAAGAGAAATCATTAGAGAACGTTATTTGCCAATTCAACATGATGCTTCCTGAGAGCAGGATTGATTTTACGTATGCATCTGCAGTCAAGTATTTGCCCCAAGTTTCATGCCAGAGTCTGCATTGTTTGCAGTACTTTTAATTATTGATTTAATAGTATTTCATTCAGGTTTTGGAGGCTAGATTACAAAAGCTGCATGTAGATGAGTTCTAGTTTCTAAATCAACTTTTAACCCCATTCCATGCATTAATGGGACTACAGACTACTAATCACCAATAGACAAATAACTGTATCAGCAGGACACAGACTATATAGCGAAAGCCATTAAGTGTTTCTGGACAAAGAAAATCTAATGCCATTCAGCCCTGAATGGTTTTTCCCTTCCTGGGCTGGGGGTGGATGTGAGATGGGAAGAGAAGGAGAACCTCTGCTTGTATGTGTTCTCCTGGGTGGGGACAACCCAACTATCAAACTCGTGATTCCTTCCTGTTCAAGAAGGTGAAGTATATCATTGAGCCCCTGAGGATGAAACTCTGAGAACAACTCTCAGGCTTTGTATTTTTGCCAGCAAGACTCTTGTGGCTTCTGGTACTCTGTTGCACTGGCAAGGGTGTGTGTTCTTGGTAGATGTGCGAAAATCATTACCTATTTCAACACCTTTCTTAAGGAAAGGACAGGAATTTTCCCTTACGAAAACCCCAGTTAAGTTTTGTGGGATTAATAAAGAGAACTCCACAGCTCTTTACCTCATTACTTGCTAAAATAATCAGGCTGGGAATATTCCCTCATGGAACACAGGAGGATGTTTTGTAACATTTCTCTGGCTCTGCCAAACTTGTTTTATTAAAAGAAATGTTAGCCACTTTCTTTCAGATCTGCATAATGTACACTCAGTCTTCTCCGTGCATGTTTTACGATTTATTCTACAAAATTTCAGAACTCACTCCTTGGACATTCTGCTTAAACAGTCATAAAACAACACCTACAGTTTTAATAACATACCTTGAAGGATTCCAAGAAATACAACTGCAGCTTAGCTTACATGAGATTTCATGCTGCAGTGACCACTGACTGAGATTCATCACATCTGGAGCTTCATATATCCTTACAACTCCATCTGCTGAACAAGTTGCTAACATAAGACCCATATGCTTGGGAGCAAACTTCACATCTGTAACAGATGTCCTACTGTCTACTAGAGTAGTCCTCTTCACCTGCAAAGAAAAGGCAGAAATTCTTGAAGGAAATGCTAGACATTTCCATTAAAAATGTGTTCCCTAAGGAAGGCTAATGGAAGCCTGACAACACCATTTCATAGGATCACTTAACTCTCCCATCAAGAACTAAACAAACAAAAAACCACCACCAAAGCTTCACACACCAGTGAACTGGAGAAATGACAGATCATTGCATTGATGCAATTTCAAGCATCAAGAGAGATAGACTAGTATCAGAACTGATAACAAAAAAGAGTTGTTCTAGCATGCTTTTCAGGAAAAAAAAAGTAACAAACGTTAAGTACAACGGTATTTGCCACAGGCAGTTTGAAACTGTCCTCTTCATTCCTACTGGTGACAATATTAACTGCAGTGCCTAGCAACGCTGCTTTCTAATTTCTGGGCTGCTGAAGTTTACCACGAAGCATTTTTCCAAGAGAAGCATCAAAACAATACGCATTTCTGATAAGGGAATAGGTCAATACAGCAGACATTTGACAGGAAGATTAGCTAGGGTGAAAGAAAAATTGTAAACAGTTGTTTTTCAAGTCGTCTCCTCTCCTGCCAAGCCTACATGAGTTTGAGATGAAAACGACACATCACAACTGCCACCTGCACAAGAAAGTCAGCTTTCATACCCCACTGGGTGCCAAAGGTCCTGACAACCCAGCTCTACACAATTATGTTTCTTAACATTAGAAAACTTCAGTAAAGTAGAAAACTGCAGATATTTTAGTAACTCAAAACAAAAAACAATAGAGGCAGAAACACTCTACTAAGTTATATAAGATTACACATGAAGAGTAGCTGCAAAATTATCTGTTTAGATCCCAAATTCCCTTGATGAAATGCTGCCTAGAAAATCCACTCCTGAGCAAACCATTTCCCCCCAAGACCTGAATGAGACAGTTTCAAATGAGCTCTTGTCACAGAAGAAAATCTCCACAACTTGAATTCTACTGTAGATGGGAATTCATGTCTGCAAGTTGTTTCCCAGGGAACATCTTATTAAGAAACACCAATTGTACTGACAATAATTGCACTGAAAGTTGCCATTTAGCTGTTTTCCCCAAATGCTTTTAAAAATACTTACTCTATATTGGAATAGTGCCACAAATTAACAAAACACAGGCAAAATCAGGAACACTTTATATAAACAGAAGTAAACAGGGTGCTTTGTCTGTTTCAGGAATATAAAATATGTTGCAAAACCAGGAATGTCCAGTAACATGGTATTCAGAACAATTCTCATACTCGGTCTCCTGTTCAATTCTGAAATTTAAACACCTTAAAAGCTTCAGCCCATTATGATAAGCAAACAAAACACAGTGAATCTGTTTATACGAGAATATACAGAAACTGTAATTAATATGCTGAAGTCTCACCCAGTGACTCTGGCCTCGGAGTTTATCATTTGACTCTCCCACTATTTCTTCCCACACAGCTGCTGTTCTGTCAAAAGAGCAGGAAGCCAAGACCTGCCCAAATTCAGGATGGGCCCAGGTCACACGCCATACAGATCCACTATGTGTCTGCAAAAGAACAGGAAAACACTATAGAGAAACATCCTTATTGTATTAGTCCAAACGATCACACATTTTCATTACTTTTTGCAGAAGTAAATTCTAGGAAGTGGTAAGACTGAAACCTGTCTTCTTTTATAAAGCTCAATGTTACAAAGCAACTTTTTGTTTATTCCTATAAGCAATGCAAAGTTTATTTGCTACTAGTCAATGATTAAAAGGTTATTATTACAAGCGTATTTCAAGGCATTATTTATTATTTCTTTAAACAATAAGTTCCAAGCTAAGATTCTGCATTGACACAAAAAGTAGAGCTTTATTTTCGATTTTCAGCCACTATCATCCTCATTTCTAGCTTGCTTGTACTTTTCCAAAACATATATGGAGCACTACTTATCATCTTCTTTACATGAAACTCCTCTTTCATACCTAGTCAACCTTTTTTTTAGAGGGGGGTTCAAAAGTTTCACTTGCATTTCCTTTTACAGGGATTATTGTATTGTGCTCCTATCAAATATAAGGCCAATTCAGAAGCTGAATGCATTAATTATCCTGATGAGGGACAGTCTCTATATGATACCGTTCTCAGAAAGGTTTTGGAAAAAAAAAATAAATAGTGATCAGATTATGTAATATTGAATAGACAGACCGCTTTTTGGTTTCTTTTTTAAGTCTTACAACATGCAAAAAGGAATATTCAATTAAAAATGAAGATACAGTTTTCTAACTCCTTAAAAACCTGTTATTGCTATGTTTACTGATAACAAAGTCTGCCAACATAATTTATAATATAAGACTGCTCACTAGCCTCTGCTTTAAGTGAGAGGCATTAGAGATATTTCATAAAAGCAGGAAAAACGTACTTTACCATAAGAAATACAGGATCTACAACAACTGAAATATTTCTGCTCTACAAGTCAGCAAAAGCTAAGTATGTTTTCTCAAAAATAAAGGAGAAACTATGGTTATAACTGTGTAATTTTTATGAATACAAACCTTCCAGCTGGCAGTGCAATGCCAATCCCCATTTTCACTTTTGTCCCAGACCTATTAAGAAAACAAAATACTTTCATAAAATCTGTATATAAAGCTTACTACACAGTACTAAAAACCACAGCCACTTTAATATACATATATATGCACACACCACTAAACATTTTCACCTGGAAAACTCAATCTAGCTCAGTACACAACTGCACTCAAACTTGAAATTATCCCTACTACGGGTAGGGAGAAGAGGCATACACCTGCAAAATCCACTATTGTTTAAACAATAAATCAATTGTAGAATACAAATTATTACAGTTCTCAACACTTCATTCACTCTGTTCCATGAGTACACCGCCCAGTACCACTGTAGAGCCTCCCATGGTCCTCACCACAGCAGGTGCTCAGATGTGGCCCCTGGCAATCACCCCAAAGACAGAGCAGGGAAGCCAAAAGAAAGTTCAGCTAGTGAGGAAGCAGATCTTGTTTCTGTTTGTAATATTTCTGCCTTGGTTCATAACCATACACAAGTCACTTAACCTTCCCTTCTCTTGATTTCCCACACACCTTCAGGAGCTTTTCAGAAAAACTGTGAAGGAAATAATGAATCTGATTAGATGAAAGACACCTCTAGAGGCCTGGCATCCCCTCCTAGTTTGTCCTGCATTCACTACATAACTTTATTGCAAGTGACCTCATTTTTGTTACTCTGTACCTCTAGTAGCTGTTACCATTGCTGCCAAACTTTCTAATGTCTCCCTGGCTGCTATTCTGCAAGCCCCATCTAGTGAGAATGGGACCTACACCAGATATACCACTGTTTTATAAGTGTGGTAACACTCTGGTTCAAGTTATACTTCAGACAGTCTCATACAGATAATGCTATGACAGGAAAGGAACGTTACCTTGCTGAAGTACATAGTTTCCGAGTTCTACCTATGATGTGGCATTTCTCTTAAGAACACTCTTTTTAGGCTACATTTTTACGTAGTCAGTCCAGACCAAATACTGATGTGGTTTTGGCTTACTTTTTGGGAATGTTTTTTGTCGTCAGGTTTTTTTTTTGTTTGCTTTTTAATATGTAGTCAAGGAGAAGGAGCTGCTCATATGTTCACAGTTTTCTATGGAAAACCAATTTTCTCAACCATTTACCTGGTCTAACAAAATATACGACTGCTCACTGCAAATTACATTTCTTAAATCCAACCACTTAACTCCTGAATTTTGTCCACCTTCTTACTTTCTGCAAAAAACAGGAAAAGTCCTTAACTTTTCATTTACTATTATTATTTCTTCTTAGTGTAGAATTAAAAGTTTGTAGTATTTTACAGCTTCCCTTATCTACCAGAGCACACGCAGAACACCTCCGCCTTTTGCTTATTGGCACTTCATTGCGAAACTGTGGCTTCTTCCCTTAGTGCCCTTAAATAAACAAAGATTTTCATCTGAATTAATAAATAAATTTTAAAACAAACCACCACAACAAGCAGCACTTCCGTAGCCACAATAGTTTAAGGATATTTTCCCAGCTGCAGCAACGGCTCAGAAAAAGATGTATTTTTAAATGCGTTTGTGTACATGCGCGTATACAAACAGGGTGCGCTATGTGCGAACGCGTCCTGCCTCCGCCTCCCGGCCGCTACCGCCCGCGGGCCGCAGGCGGGACCCTCCGCGGAACGCACGCACGGCAGCTTCCCGGGGAGACGGCGGGACGCGGGCACCGAACGCGGCCCTTCACTCCCCGGCGGGGCAGGGCGGAGCGACGCAGATAGGTGCGGGCCGCTCCCGCTTGGAGGCCCAGCCCCGCCGCCCCAGTGAGCGCCGGGGGCGGCTCCGCGCCGCCCGCCCGGCAAGTCCGGTAGGCTGCGCACCGCCGGTACCGCGCTACCGCCGGCAGCCGCCGCGACACCCCCCAGCGCCAGGCCCGGCGGCTCCCGCTCACTTTGACGCTCTGGTCGCTGGAGCAGGTCGCCATTCGCCGCCCGTGGAAGTCGAAGGAGACATCGTGGATGAGGTCGCGGTGATCCGCCGCGATGCTGCGCGCCACGAACATCGCGGCGCACACGCCACGCGCCCGCTCGCCCGGCCCAGGCGCGCACCCTCCTCACGCGGCGGGGCGGGGCGGGGCAACGGCCGCCGCCCGCCCGCTCGCGCGCAGCCGCCCAGAGCCCGCCGCGCTCCCTCGCGCGTGCGCACTCCTTCCCAGCCGCGAGCGCGGCGCGCTTGAGTCACCCGCGCCCGGGGAGGAGCGGCGGCTCGCGCTGGGCCGTTGCTGCGCCTGCGGCCGCCGAGGGAGGCGCCGCTGCACGCTGCAACACGGGAGGTTCCGCTTAAATTTGAGAAGAAACCTCCTCACAGTGAGGGTGGCAGACACTGGAACAGGCTGCCCAGGGGGCTTGTGGAGTCTCCTTCTCTGGAGACATTCAAAACCCGCCTGGACACATTCCTGTGTAACCTCATCTAGCTGTTCCTGCTCCGGCAGGGGGATTGGACTAGATGATCTTTCGAAGTCCCTTCCAACCCCTGACGTTCTGTGACGCGGCGGCGGGACAGGACAGCACGGGACGGGACCGGCTGCGCTGCCCGCCGCCGGGGGGGCGGTGGTGCCCTGGTTCCCAGCCCGGGCTGCGTGCGCTGCTGCACGCACGGATGCGTTGAGCTGCGGGCGCGAGCCGGCCACCCCTGTCCGGCCTCCCGCTCCGCTCTGAGAAGAGCGCCGGTGCGTGTGGCGGCAGCGTCAGGCCGGAATGGCTTCAGATAGTGAATCTGTCGTGTGAAACAGCCGAGCGCTCACGGGATGAGATCAGGCAGGGCTCGCAGCCGCGTAAGGAAGGTATAGTCGTGCTGCTCTGCCGGTGGCGGGGGGTGAGCCGCACTGAGGAGCCTGACAGGCTCCGGGAGCTGTGTCCATGCTCCCTCGGGCGGCCGGCCGGCCAGCCTTCCCCCGGCCTGTGTGGCGTCCGAGGCCGCTCCTGCCCGGGCCTGACTGGCGGACACGCTGCGCGGGGCACTCTTGCCCTGCAGACACGCAGGGGAAGCGCGCGGCTGTTCAGCGGCTCCAGCAGGTGGCGCTCGGTGACAGTTGGTGCGGCCCCGCGTGACACACACACCCGCCCCCCCGGCCCCGCCTGCCACCGCTTCCGCCCTCTCGTAGGAGCCCTCTGCAGCTCAGCCAAATAAATCGCGCTTGCTTTCTTTTATCACCGTCCGCCTCCTGTCTTCTGGAGCCCAGTTGCTGTCTCCTGAGCGGTGCTGCTGTTGCTTCCTTCCTCCTTCCTGCAAGACCCATCGCAGTTCCCCTCTCTTAGCAGGTGCTGTTAAGTCTCTTTACATTACTTAGTGTGTTCATAGGACGTCCTGAGTTGGAAGGGACCCACAAGGATCATCGAGTCCAACTCCTGTGCTTGCATATGACAACCCCACAGTTCACACCGTGTGTCTGATGACGTTGGAGTTCATTGTAATGATGCAAATCAATTAGCAAGCAAACATTCAACACAGTAGAGTATGATTTACTTCACATAATTTATGATTTACTGTACTAACGAGTACTACCAGATCAGCCCTGACAACACTGTGGTGCAAAAGAACATGAGATCTGCTTCTTGAGGAGACGTGCATGTTTGGAAGGAGTTTTAGGAAGGATTAAATGTCATATTCCATGCAGACCGCGAGGGAATCCAAAGACAGGTGGGAAGCACTGACTGAGTATTGGATATTAGATATGTGGGTATTGGATAACATCACAGACTATGAAGCAGGGGAAGCGGAACAGAGACTTGCACGTGGTAGAAAACCTGTGCAGGAGCTAAAGACCACGAATGACCAGTGTGTAATCAGAGAGTGTACAAAATCAGCCAAACCAGATGGAGGATCTTGAGGGCTTCCAGGGAGCCCCTTGCTCACAGAAGCACATCCTTCCAGTTTGTATCCTGCAGTGTCAGCTCATAAACTGGATCGTGCAGCTCTTAGAAAGCGTATTGCCACTATTATTCAAATACCATTCAGTCATCATAGCACTGAGTACAAGACTGGTCCAGTGTCTCATTTTTAAGGAATGTTTCATCCATAAGCATACGATGGCAAGTTATTTGTTAGTTATTCTGCAACTAATTACAATAGCTGATAAATATTATCGTAGAGAAAATAAAAATTCATTCACTATAACCCAAATAATAATGCAGTTAGTAGATTTAAGAGGCAAAAATAATAATGAAATGATGATGTGGTAATATATAAAAGAAAGCAAGCTTGATTTTAACTGTACTTTATTTAAATTCCAAAACAGTACTAAAGCCATTAGGACACCTTCACTGCCCTAAATGTATGATTGAGTTTTCAAATCATAGATTAACTGACTAAGGAAGAGAATAAAATATAAAGGTTCTCGAAATCAGATATATTCAAACCCTCTTGGTTCAGATCCAATTCAGACCTTTTCTAGAACGTGTTATATCTACACATTTAACAGGATTATTAGTTTTACTGTCTTCAACAGAGATCAGTTTTTTGCATAATATGCATGTTTACTTATTATGCAAGTATTTAACACACTAA